>NC_047530.1:41739657-42078824 GCF_012275295.1 Melopsittacus undulatus | reverse complement strand
ATTGAATTTGTTTTCTATAAAATGTGTATTTTTGAATGATTTCATAAGTTTCTTTGCCTTGTTTTTTTTTTTTGTAAGTGAAGCAAGACACTTCTAAAAGCCAACATATCTGACATAGTCTATGTTATACATTCTGTCCAGGAAGAACTCATCTTACATTAGTCATCCAAATATAGTACTCATGTCATAGCCTGGTGCTGGACTAAGAGTGAAAGAAGAAATATGATTAAATTTGCTGAACAACAGGAACAGTTGTTTATTATATTAATGTTATATATTATACTAATGCTTTCTGGGCCAAATTAACTTTAGATGCAAATAGGTGCAACTTATCTAATTTGAATAGTGTATATGTACTCAAACCTGCAGTACGTCCCTCTGTCTTTATCATATCAGTTACTCTCATTTTTGTTTATTAAAGTTATTCAAACATAATTTAAATTTACTACATTCAAACTCCCCTTGATTTTCAAGGAAAAGAAGCCTGGACAATTTATTATATCTTTTAAATACATTATTTTTCCTTTATTCATTCCTGAATCAATTTAATGAAGAGCTATAATACCAGACACTGACTTTTCAACTGGTCATTTTGCTGCAGAGTCTATTTTTAATCTAATTATACTCTTGGTTCAGAGGGAAAAGGTGTGTAAGAAAAAAGTTAAGGGCTGTCCCTGTCTTCATATGATAAAAAATTACATTTAAGATAACAACATGTTATCTTGGACACAAATCGACTCAATGGACAGTGTAATTGATACTTTTATTGTAATTTGCACCACAATATCAAAAATAAATTAAAGAGCATACCTTTTTAAGGAAGAAGCTGAACTTTCTCTTTGCATGCTATTGCATACTATGATGCAGTGATCTTATGGGGCTTATGGAAAAATCAATGGAAGTGATAACAAATATGACTTTCCCAAGAGTTAATCAGCTCACACTCTATCCCATTGCCCACCTTTGATATGAATAGGAATGTCATAAGAGAATGTCTGTTGTCATCAATTAATAACCTGGTATAGTACATATTGAAACCATCAGCTAGTATCTCAGCTATTAAAAATAACAGCCAAAGTTTCAGACATAAGACATAGAGAAAGAATATTGCTCCTGCAAATGAATCTGATCATTGGAGCAATCATTAACTTATAAAAATAGCTCACACAGTATCATTAATATTTTGATAATTGTCACATCATTGTTTTAATGAATTGAGTATACACAGTCCAATTCACACAAATGCCATCATACACAGACAACAGCATAACAGGAAATCTAAAGATCACTGGGGTTTATGTTTTACATATATGTGTACATATAGAAACACAGAAAATTATAAAGAGGTGAAGGTTCTACTAATTACCAAATCAAATCCTCATTTTTAATGCATTTCTTAGATAAGAAGTGACCTGAAGAAAGCTAAAGAATCTCCATCATTGTAAAAACCAATATAAGAATTATTACATTAAACTTTTCAGTGGCTAAGGTTTTCTAAAATAGATTTTTAACTGTTATTCATCAAGGAAGATAATAAGAAATAGAATTTTTTATGTACATTTTAAACATAAATTTCTTGCTATGCAACCAGCGCATGACTAATCCAAAACTGGAATAATTATAAATGATCAACTGACTAGTGAAATGCAATGGATAACTAATAAACACTACAAAAAGTAGAATTATATATATTAAATTCTATAAGCCTATTTTCAGATCATAGTCATAGTAGAAAGAACTTGTATTTTAAAAAATTGGAGGTTGTGTATGAAAAAGGAACATTAATTCATCAATACAATTATTCAGATTATCATATTTTCCCCATATTCTTTCTTCCAGTCTTTCATAGATATCAGAGAATACATCACTATGGACAAAGAGGAATATAAAATCCTACATTTATAGTCCAGTACAAACACCAAAATGAAATATAGGAACTGACCCTCTCCATCAAGCTTAATACTCCTGATGACATCTTAATCTGGAACTTGAACTCTTTAAACTTGGTCTTTTAATCAGGATTCTAGCCAGATGTGTGAATAAAGAAATCATCACTTTCCCACAGTTCTTAATTACTTGTATAAAAATCAGAGAAAAAGGTTTTTCTTTTTAAGTATTATATTTTGAGACTGTTGCATTCTTTATTTCCAGGAGAGCCTGTCTATAAATTTATTTTAATTCATTGGATTAGCTAGAGTTGCCATATTTTCTTATATGCCATGTCTTTTAACACATAAATAATTACATGTACCAAGAATGACTTCCTCCAGCAAAGATCTTTCTTCTTGCTGCTGTGTAGCATCTGAAAGGTTTCCTCTATGTGATCCATTCCCTCATTAAAAATAGCTTTTTCTGTACTTAATTTTCATGGGGTTTTTGTGCTGCAATGGTTTCCAGAGTTGCAGCAATAGTTTTTGAAGGTTCTATTGGTTGTACTGTTGGGTGTTTACTGCTTCGGTGATTTTTTGTTTAGCATTGGGTTGTTGTTTTGTTTGGTTTTTGTTGGGTTTTTTTTTTGAGGGGGCTAGTAAGTTTTGTTGGGGTTTTGATTTTTTTTTTATAAAAAGTGTAAGCATCGTAAACTAGTGTATGTATTCAGCAGCGAACTGAAAATGTGTTTACAGAGGTGAAATGGTGTCAGCAATTCATTATGCAATACAAAGGTCTAGTCCATAATCTCTGCTTACTTGTGCAATTGTATACATATTAATTCACACATACAGTATAACTGCTTAGTTGTTGTAACTTGGTATTTTGGCTAATTAGGTAGACAAAACACAAGGGATATTGAGCAGGTAAAGCAGGAAAAAAGAAACCAAGTCAATATTTTCCTATAAATGCCTGCAAAATTATTATGAGAAAGAAAATAAGCCTTTTATTTGAGAAGCAACAATTTCCAGTCATGTCCTGAGGTTTGAGGTGTCTAGAAGATATTCAACAGTCAAACTTTATTCCTCAAGTAAAGGCAAGTTACTTATCAGATGCTGTTCACAATAGGTAGAAGAAGAAGCTTGGTCTGGCAGATCAGTTTTAATTCTAATTTTAAAATAACTACTTGATCCCAAAGTATTTTTGGGCTACTAGTTCTGCTGAAGTTAAAAAAAATTGTTCTCTTCAATACTGAAGATTTTCTTGCTATTTAGTAAAGTAGTCCTCAAAAAAAAACAAATATTTTTCTAGTTATGTTTATTTTCTAAGGAAATCCTAGGAAAAGGACAATATTCATTAGCAGGTAACTGGTAGCTGTGGCAGCCAAACTATGGGTTACAGTGTTATCTAATTGCCAGATTGTAGGACTCAGTGTTTTTTTTTGTTCAGAAATGAAATCTAGAACCTAAAGATACTATAGTTATCTACACCTCACAAAGGGAATATAAAAAGCTACTAGCTCAACATGGGAATACTTGATAACCTCTTCATACATGTGTTAGCAGGTAACCTGCAGTACAAGAAAATGGGAGAATCAAATCCCACACTCGTCTTTATACCAACACTCAATATTTTGCTGCTCTCTTCCTTAAGGGAAAATCTTTTCTTCCATATAATCAGTACAGTACCTAGTACTGAGACTGATAACTTTTCTTACAGAGAATGTTGCCATGGAAAAGTTTGTCACATTTTTCAAAAAGGTAGACACACACTGAGCACTGTGCCTAGGGGGTACATTTTCATGAGGCTGAAAGAAAATGTTGAATTAATCTAAACACACATAGAACAGAAATAATAAAATACCAGTTGAGAACATATACAAGAACTATTTGTCCAAATGCTCATAATTTGAAATATGCTAGCATGCCTTTTCAACCTCCTGGAACTATGAGCATTCTTCCATTTTGCTGCAGGGGTCAATCTTTAATTAGACTGGTCTGATGCCATAATACTACTGACAATTGTGTCTGCACTGTTTACCACCTTTAGGTATTGGAAGACTTATAAGGTCTCCCCTGAGTCTTCTCCAGTCTGAACAACCCCAACTTTCTCAGCCTGTCTTCACACAGGAGGTGCTCCAGCCTTCTGATCATCTCTATGGCCCTCCTCTGGAGTTGGTCAAGCAGATCCATGTCCTTCTTGTGTTGGAGAGCCCAGAGCTGAATGCAGTACTCCAGGTAGAATCTCATGAGAGCAGAGTAGAAGGGGATAATCATCTCCCTCAACCTGCTGGCCACACTCATTTTGACTCAGCTCAGGATATGGTTGCTCTTCTGGGCTGCAAGTGACTATTCTGTGTATTAGCTCTTCTCAGTCTATTGTTGTCAGCAGCAAAATAAATTGGCATTATAAATTGTATAGTTCCCTTTTGAAAGCTAAAGGCTTTCTGATCACCTCTGCATCCTCACCTAGAAAAGAACCTAAATGCATGGAAGATCTTTTGTATTTTACATATGCTCTTTCAACATTCCCCAAAAGCTTTGGGATCGAGTTCTGAAGCAGAAGTAACTCAGCAAAACCTATGTGCCTCCAATTTTTTTCTGCCTGAAATACTGAGATAAAGGCTGCTGAAATTAGCTTAGCTTCAATTCTCCCTCAGTTCCATCACAGAAGTCTTCCAGGGTTCTGTGGGAAGAGAAGCTCTGGAAATATGACCCATGAACATCTGAATTTTCCACTGTCAGAAAGACCTAATAAATTAAAGAACAGAGCAACAAGAAGAGATAGTTCCCCAAGAGAAAAATTTGGGGGATATTCATAAATATACAACAGTAAGGACAAAAGCTAGCTGGCCAGTCTCTACATTCTTTTTGCATGTACAATTGGTATCTTCTTTACGGAATGTTTATGATCAAGAACCTAATGTATGTGCACTGAATTGTTTTCTGAAGGAGTTTGTCTTTCTCCACAAACTGCAGAAGAAGCCTTTGGAATTTATTTCTTAACATAGGTAATTACAATTTAAAGTTTGTCAGTATGAATATCTTCCACTTGGACTTTGGAAAAAATTCAGTATTAACCCTATCAGAGGAAAAAATACCCTATGATGTATGATATTTAAATAAATACTGAATTGTGAGGGTCTTCTCTTGCAGTACAAGCAAATTTATTGAAGGAGGAGTACCTGTATATTCCACATTGTAAATCTAGATCGGTGGATCATAATTATTAAAAAAATAGTATCTTCCTCAGGCTTTGTACCCTAGAGATCACAAGAAATAAAGTGTAAGTGCTTTTTCTGGATGCCATAGTGGTTAATGAATTTTATAGATGAACAACAATGCAATCTTTAAATAAAATGGGAAAATATAGAAGATTATTAAGGAGTTTAATCTACTTGGTATGTTGTAATTATTTTAAAATGCAGAAAATTACAAGAATTTTCTTCTTTTTAGCATTAAGATTACTTTTGCTCCAGCATGTTTGTATTAAGAAAACAATCTAAGACAGACAATAGAAACACTTATTTAATATTTTAAAAATCTTTCCTTTCCATATGATTGTTTATGTCTGCCTTTTCATATCTGAAAACAAGATCTCTCTCCACATATTTTCCTTTCCACAGCATTATAATTTCAATTTCATATTGGAAGGCTACTCAGAAAAGCTAGATTCTTGCTTTGAGTTCTATGTGCATGTCTCATTCTGTTATTTCATTGTTTGTTGTTCTAGTTATGGCCACCAAGAAGAAAGTTTATCAAAATTAGAAAATAATAAAAATAATAAAAAAATAAGAGATCTAACAAGGTTGTACTGTTTCTAGTGCAGCAGCCACTGAAGGCAAAAACCAAACCCTTTCTAGCTTACATGGGAGCAGAAGCTGTTTCTGCTTTTTCATAAAATATTGTTCATGTATATAGATGTTCCCCATTTTTTATTATTTTCTTCATATCCCAGTGTCTCAAATATATTTCTGTCTATTTTAATAAATATAAAAAAATGACTCTATGAAATATACCTTTTTTCTAGATGTAAAAATATAAATGAAGTGGATGGGTTAAAAAGAATTTCCGTAGTATATATCAGGAGCTTACCCCTTTTATTCTTTTCACATCTGTAACTATAAGAGAGTATTTAACATTTCTATAGGCCATGGAATTATTTTCTTTGGCATGCTATGCAGTCTAAGTATTACATGACCCTTGGCTTCAAAGCATGAAAGACCAACAGAAGGGTGGCAACAGCAAAGAAATAAAATGTCCAAGAAATGATTAAATGTTTAATAAAACTGTGTTATTTAGAGCTTCTTTTTAGTATTATCTTTATCAAGACTAGCTGAACTCTAAAAAACTATCTTATTTCAAAAATATCATGGCAAGCAGTCAGAAGGTGGTAGATGTTTCCTGCTGATAAAGTTAAATCAAAGAAAACATTTCTTGAGTAATTTCCATAAATACAGCACTGTTTCCCAGCTTACAAAGTATGAAGGTTGACATTATCTAATTTTCACCTTCGCTGGTATTTCATTACACAAAAAAGTCTTATATTTACAGGAGGAGTAGCATGCTACTTATAGTGAAATTTTACTCATTTGTCATCTGTCCTCTTATTCACTGGCCTAAGCTTAATTATAGATACATTGGCTGAAAATATTCACATATTTTTGCAAAGCTTAAAAAAGAAGCTGATTTATTTCATTTTTAAGTGGATGCATGCACATGTAGGACATGTCAGAAATTGAACAAAATAATTAATACTGTATGCTATTGTTATGGGAACACAGTAAAGTAGATTCATCTCAGTGGGTGTTTCTTTCTGTATGATTGCAGTTTTAGATTTGACAGTGCTATTTTGAACATGATATTAAGGTAAATTTGTTTTCAACTTTAGATTTTGCTATTAGACAAAAATAACCTTGAATTCTTCTAGTCACACTCACACTCAGCCAAAACACACTCTAAGTGTGACATAGGGGATTAGTCTCTTACTAAAGAAGCCTTGCAGAAGTAGGTCCATGCAGGCACTACGAAACATATACAGTACAAGTCAGACATAGTATTTGTTGCTCAAGTTACTGACATTAAAAATAAAAGTTTTCTCTATTTTGAAATAGTTTATCCTTCAAGATATTGTCCTTTTGATCTTGGTTTGTCTTTATCAAGATCCTGAACTAATAGGCAGATGAAACAGAGCATGCCGCAGAAATATGTCTTATAGTAAGAACAAGGAACACTAATGAAATGCACCAGTGTTTAATAACTTATCTTAGGTTTAATTGTAGAGAGTAGAAAAGGAATATCACAGACTTTCTGGAATGCAAGAAAGCTTCTTGTTGTTACAGCAGTTAAGCAGGGAAATATACAATACTGTTGTTCCATACCTAGTAAATGATAAGAAGGACAGGTAGATGTTTCTTCTTTAACTGTCCCTCTTAAAGAAAAATAAAATAAATTTAAAAAAACCCTACAAAACTTTACAAAGCCATTAAAAAATATTGAAACCAGCTTCTTTATTCAGCAGCTACAGCAGGAAAATTTTTCTAAAGACAGCATATCTTTCTTACCAGGAACTGCATATTAACAGATATAATGATATCCTAGGATGCATATTAAATAATTAAAATACTACTATATTGAAATTACATTAAAATTAAATTATGAAGATAATCTGAGGATTGTCTTATCTATAAGATCATTGATGTTTACATTCATTGATGATCTACATTATTCTTGCTACTACTAATAATAAAGATAAATAATAATATTTAATAGGTAATTAAAATAAAATCTCACTATGTTAGCAGTTCCTCTGTCTTTTTACAACAGAAAGTTCTATTTTTGTCATGATTTTGCTTCATTAATTCCACATGCTGCTGACATCTAGTGACCAAATAATCCCATCTGCTTTGATATTTGTGTTATCAAGAAATATGTGTTTGGAAATTACATTACAGCTGTTTTGAGATATTTCTGTCCATAGGAATATCTGTTGTTTAGATTTTGTTACCTTATTGATCAAAACTGGTTTTAAAGCTAGAAGAGTTGAACTGAAAATAAATTTTATTTTCCACTCTAGACAGTGAATAGAAACAAAAATTAAAAGTAGCTTTGCAAGTCTTAGTTTATGTATATTAAAATTCCACACCAGTGTTTGCTGTGCACTACTTCATGTTAACTGCTTGGAGTTCAAGCTCTCTTTTTGCGAATTACTCTAATGATGGTCATGTAAATGAACTGGTGAAAGGGAGAGATAGTTTATAAAGGATGAAGCCTAAAGAAAATAAGTTGCCCTGAGCTTTGAGGTAGAGGAATTTATTATTATTCTGATGGACATAATTTAAAGAAAGTGCTGTTAGGCCCTGTCCAGTGATTATGGAGCACTTAGGTGCTTTTGGTTTGGGGTTTTTTTTGTTTGTTTGTTTGTGTGGTTTTTTTTGGGGGGGTTTACATGTGGAATCAGGCTACCAGTGGCAAAATTACTTCTGAAGATCAAATCCACACTACAGTTCACTCAGATGAGTAGAGGAGCCAAACCTATGCCACAGCTCAACTGGTGGAGCTAAGCTAACTCAACTGTAAATAGTGAAGACTCCAGTGTATCGTGTCAGGCAGGTAGAAAATGTCATTAAGTCCTCTGAAGTTTTTTGAGAGTCTACTATGATTCATTACTGAAATGTTTGGTGGGTAGGCATAATTTAACAAAAAAGAGAAACAGACCTGATAAAACAGGTAGCTTAGTCATACCATTCAGTCCTATCTCAGGTTTCAACAAGCTGGATATTAAATAATTAAGAACTTCAAATTGTGGAATTAAGCAAAATTTTCTTCAACAAAAGGTATTTTAAGTTTCATATTTTGAAGTGCTTGACAGTGAGGACAATGTACCTACATGGGTAACCAGCATATAAAAAAGTCAGAGGCCAGACAAGAAATTCAATTAATTGCTTATCTTCCTTATGCAGTGCACTTGGGAAGCGAGGCATCCCAGAGGACAAACCAAATGTCCCAGAAGCTCATCAGATACTATTTTATTCTTAACATCTCTTGGCTTGTGTCTCTCTATTCAGCATATAAATCTTTGTATCCCATCTGTGAAGTGCATAATTCTTTTTGTGCTCAGAATTTAGGGCCAAACCCATTAAAGTCAAACACTGCAGTCTCTGTCCCCTCTCCACCCATTCAACTGATTCCACGTATCCATGTCTTAATTTGAAATTGTTATTATGTTCCTAATACCTCTGTATGTGAGGAATTGAGAAAAATCAATGCTTATTGTAAAATGAATGTATCAACACAAACCCAATTTTCTATGTCAATTGGTGATAAGAGAGATATTCTATGTAATTCAGTAGTCATAAGACCAAGGAAGGAAACTCTTACCATGAAGAGTATAATGTATAATTGTTTCATGATGTATTTTTAAAAGACATGTGTGACACACCCAAAATACTATCTCGCTATAGACTGAAGTGGTGTATATCATTAAGGGCCTGACTCTGTAATGTACTACAAAAAAATGTTTAACACTAAGTAGGTGAATAGCCCAACCTCATTAAAGCTGTGATGCTCCTTACACTTCAGTAAGCTGAAGGAGAATCTATCAACAGTTTAAGTGGCCATAACACTTGTGACATTTCTGTCATAACAATCTGTTTAAAAAAGAACATATATCTTAGCATCATTGGCTGCATATTTTAGGTTATTTCTGTTTAAAAAAATAAAAAACAAAACAAAACAAAAAAGTTGTCAAATACTTGCAGCCGTGATAATTTTCTTTGTTTGTGGTGACTGATTCTTGCATTTGAAAATCATATTAACATTTCAAGAAGCTTTGTCAGCTCAGCCAATAGACTTCCACTCTCAATTACTATTTTCAGTGACTTTTTTTTGGTGTTTGATGGTAATTTTGAGCCACAGCTGCTTTTGATTTGTTTACATTCCATAAGGCAGTTTGTACTACAGAAATGAATTCCATAAAACTGGGCTTCATTTGTGAGTATAATCCTTGTCTGAGGGTTTTCATTCTGATGAACACTTTTTTATAATTGCTTGTTTGCAGAATATTGAGTTTTGAGATTTAGTTTATGCAGATTTATTTTCTTATGAAATAATGTGAATAGTTTGTGTTGATATTACAATAAGCTGATACATTTGAAAAGGATGAATGACAAGTCCTGTAACTGGAAAGGAAGATTATTTTGCAACAGTGCAAATACTCACTGAGGAGTATTTGTGCTGAAAAGGGCCCTGAGAACCTTGGCAAGCAGAAAACTGAACATGCACACACACTGTGCTCTAGCATACCAGAAGTGCAGGTCAGCAGAGGTGGTTGTCAGGGTGCCACATTGGTGAACTGCTCCATGAGGAAGAGCAAGATGGGAGCTGAGGGAAGCAGAGTAGTGGGAAGGAGCACTGACTTCACTTACAATGAGTTGGAATATTGAGTCATTAAGGATTAAGATAGGCTGACTCTGATTACTATGTCCAAATCTACATTCTTTGATCAAACAGCAAATCCATTGGAATAAGAAAGGTCCAAAAACCAATTTAGAAAGCAACTCAGTGGTTTAGGATTGGGGTAAAATCAAAGCAGTACAAGCCTGGGAGCAGATCTGGCTGCTAACAGCAACCTACTGATGTCTACAAGGACATCATCAAGACAGAGCCAGTTAAAACAAGAGGTGTTCAAAGTGGATATAAAGGGAATGCTGTTTTATCCACACCCCTGCCACCTCCCCCTCCCCACCATTAAGACAGTCAAGCAGCAGAACAGGTTCCAAAGAGAAATTGTGAAGTGTATTCTCAGAAGTTTTCAAGAGGAAAAAAAACCAAAATCCTGAGCAGCCAGGTGATATGACTGACCCAACTTTGAGAGACCTGATGAAGTCCCTTCCAGTCTGAGCCATCTTATAATATCTTATTACTCCATTGTTTTAACTCTTATTTATTTCAGTTTCTAGCATTTTAATTTTTTTATTAGAATTACATTTATTAATATCAATTTTGAAAAGGGAAAATAGGAGAGAGGAATGAAAAAATAAATTTACTTCAAGATAAAAAAAAGAGACAATGATGTCTACTAAAGGTCCAAACCAGGCCTTCAGAAGTTAAATAAAATTTTTTTATCCTGACCACTGGTAAGAAAAAGAAGAAGTTTGCTGCTAAGAAATACTTTCTTCGAAGTACAACTTAAACCAAATCCAATTCTACCACTTGAAAATTCCAGGATTTTAAGTAGTTGTTCTTTTTTACTCAAAGGAATAGATGAAATAAATGCATAAGTCAGGAATAAGTTCTCCACATCAAACAAAGAAAAACAAAAATCCTACACTAAGTTAGTGAAGAAAAGTAACTATAAGGCAATCAAAAAACTCTTCAGATTGAACTATTGAGTGTATAACTACACAGGAAGGTCCTTGGAGGGAGGGACGGAGGGGGAATTGAGTTTCATTCTACTATCCTGATACCATCTTTGAAATTAATGCTTCTATTTGTAGGGAAAGGTGTGAATCAGCATGAGCTAATAGCATCTAATTTATCATAAACTAGTCATATTGGGCTCCTTTTGTATTAGTATTTTTACTCTGGACAACAGATTTGTTTCTGAGGACAGTCATCTTCTTATCATTCCCTCTCATTACATTTTGTTTCGCATTGCATGCAAGTTTTAGAGTTTAACAATTGCACTTATTTTGGACAAAACTAGATCAAGAAACTGTATTTAACTCCTAAGAGACATTCAGTCCTCAAGTCAAGACTAGAACCAGTCCAAAGTGGAACCATCTAAAATGCATAAATGGACATAGATCTCAGTACCAGCTGTCATTCTACAGATCTTTTCTTATTGGTCTGCACTATTTACTGATAGCAGTTACTTTCAGGAATTAAAGCACCTCTTATACCTACAAAAATAAGCAATTTTATCTAAAAGATATTCTAAGAGATGAAAATTCAGTAGTATCAACTGAAACTTAAATTGACTTCACAGGAATCTGGATCAGACTGAAAAACAGCCTTCCATGCTCTGCTTTTGTTGTGGGTTTTTTTCTTTTTATTATTAGTTGTTGTGGGGTGGAGTTTTTTTCCTCTCTCTCCGACAAACTGCTCTTTTTAAAAAAAAGGTATCTTTCTTTGCTTGAAGTCAAAGGAAAATGAAACCTGCCTCCTTATCCTTTTTTTCCTAATAGCAGACTGTAAATGTGTAATTCTATCCTTCAGAAGGAGGAGCTTAAGTCAACTTGTCTATCCACATATCCATCAATTCAGAAAACCAAAAACTTTGAAGAAATTTATGATTCAGGTGTTAGGATTCATAGTGATAACATTTTTGAATTAACAACAAATGAATAGTTGCCTTTGATAGCTCTTTTATAACTGGGTGCAGCTGGATTAAAGTTAACTGCAAAGGGAACTCAATTTTCTTTATCCTCAGTTTGACATTGTTTAACAGATGTTTTCTGGAAACTATTGTAATCATTTTAATTTGTCTCTGTGTAATGTGCAGCAAATATCCTTGGTTAATAGTCTGATTATTACATTTAATTCTTTTTCAATAGCATTATTCATTGTTGCAGAAACTTTGAATCCTAATAACAAGGCTATAAAGAACCCTGATATCACTCTGGTTTTAAAGCCCACAAACATACTATGACACATGCTAACCCAGTCCTTGATATGAAACAGTCTGTGGCAGCTTGATGCCAATAGATAGTATAATAGGTGAGGGAATCTTTAGTGACGAATCTTTGTCCAAAGCCCTGGAGATTTTTTTTTTTTTGTTGTGATAGCTTTTTTCCTGATTTTCTCTGAAATCGTTCTTCCTTTACACCACCTACCTTCTCTGGCCTTTACATAAACTTCCTTCCACCCTTTGCTTCTAACACAATATACAGACTTGTTTCTCTTACACTCCCAAAGTCAGCAAACCTAATTTTAGATTACTTCTGTGTCTAAAATGTGAAAACTGCTCGCTGCACTTTCACCGCCCTTTCCTTCTATATCAATGTAGGGTCAGTATGTCTTTTAAGGTCTTACATATGTGCTCACTTTCTCATTTGTTATTAAACTTAGAGCTACAAAAGACTTGACCCTTTACAAAACAGATAATTCTCACTGAAAATTAAGAAATCTTAAAGCTGAAGAAGTTCACAATCCAAATTCTGTAAAGTATAACACACAGGCTCACTCTTCACTTGTTTGACATATTGTTCTCTACATTTAGAACATATAAATTTTTCTCCATTTCATAGCTCTCACTACTACTGAGAACTTTTCATAAACACGTCAAGAAGACCTTCAAGACCTCAGCATGAATATAAGGTATACAGGAAAGATGAGTTAAGAAGACATATAACACTAGCTGGAAGACTGGAATAGATACTCCTGGTGACTATATTCTGAAATTACATCAGAGTAGAACTAGTGATCAAGTAGATTAAATTGCAAGAAATAAATCAATTAAAATTAAGAAAAAATATCACGAATTTGATAAGTCAGAAATATAGTGCCAACCTCTACTAAAACACAGATGAAGAAAAAGTCACAATTCTTCGGAAAGTGTACCAAAAAGGGAATTAAATACTAAACAGAGGAAAAAAAATAAAAATCATCAGTCTAAAATTAAGGACATGCTTATGTGCTTTGCAAACATTTATCTGTAGTAGTTCAACCAATTAGAAATACAAATATTTTAATTGATTATTATTATTTTTGCTCCAGAAACTAAACTTGTTAATGGAACTCCTGGAATAGAAGTGGATTCAAACAGAGGTAAATTACTAAAGAAGATCAGTCTGAACACAGACAAATTAACAGAAAAATAGTAGAGTTTCTATAGAGGCAGGGACTAGTAACACGTGCACAAAAGAGAGTGCAAAGACACATTCAGCATGTACACACAGGCACTCTAAATGTACATTGTTGTCAAATCAAGTAGAATGACTTGTTATATAGTATGGAAAAAGTTAACATATATTTGTAATATAGTTCAGAATTTATTAGAACATATAAAACAATAGTGAGGTATGTGTGTCAAATTATGTTGAAAAATACTGCTTACCTGTGCTACATCTTTTTTACAGCATGTGACTTCAGCAGGCATTGAGGACAGATCATTCACTGTCATATACCTATTTTGGGCAGGGGCTGCATTTTTTGTTTTTGTTTTTAACTCTCCACTCTCTGCATATTGGCTTTTCAGAACAAAAGACTCATTTTTATGATAAGACAAGGACACTTCCTCCACCCTTTATCACAGGCATATTACTTAAAAACTTCCAAGTGTCTCTATTGCTTGAGGAGAGTGAAGTAAGAACAGGCAGCCAGATGGAAGAAGGTAATGTTAAACCATACAATACAGGAGAAGACAATTTCCTCCTTCAGGAAGAAAGTCAGAGGGAGGGATGCTAGTGTTGGAAGAACCCAGGCAAGCTTTATCCCTGTGCAGAATTTGGATAGTTTGCTTTAAAGACTTCACACTGTCTTTGCTCTATTTCATAGTAAATTATCCATGCATATTTTCTCTCCTATGAAGACAAGCTGAGAGAGTTGGGCTTGTTCAGCCTGGAGAAGGCTCAGGGAGAACCTTATGTCCTGGTTTCAGCTACGTGGACTGGCTTCAAAACAGTGGACATGTTGTGCCCAATCCCGATGTTTTAGCAGTAGAAGATGGCACTTATGATGAGTTCAAACCACGTTCCCAAGTCAGCAAGTGCTTACGTGGAGCTTGACAAGAACTGAGGATGAAGAAAGCCATGGGTAAAGAAGCAAAAGTAACAGTGCAAGCAAGATAATAAGAAACTGAAATGTGCTAAGACACAGTAGAGAACTGTTAGCAAGTTCTAAAGGCTAGGTTCCCATACGCTTAATTTAACCAGTTGTATACTAGTTGCTGTGTGCTACATTGCATATGTATCCAATCTTAATACTGCAAGCTCTTGTAAACAGATGCAGACAACAGTATAAAAGGATAGATGCTTTGTAATAAATGGCATTCTCTTGATCACATTGATCGTTTCTGCTTTGTCCGTGACTCCCACGTCGCAACACAGCTGTATCAGTTTTTGGCTTTTTTGGCGCAGTGCTGTGTTTTGGCATCTGTCTAAGAGCAATGCTGGTAACACACCACTGTTTTAGTCGTTGCTTAGTAGTGTTTACTCTGACCAAGGACTTTTCATTCTCTCATGCTCTGCCAGTGAGGAGGGGCACAAGCAAGCAGGAGGGAGCAGAGAAAGGACACCTGACCCAAAGTAGCATTCCATACCAGAGGCCATCATGCTCAGTATATGAACTGGGGGATTTACCTGGAACACTCAGATTGCTGCTCAGATTGGGCTGGGTAACTGTCAGTGGGTGATGAGCAATTGTATTGTGCATCACTTCTTGTGCTTATTGTTTTCTTTTTGCCTCTTAGTTGTATATTCTCTCTCATTATTATTACTCTTATATTTATTATTATTGGTGGTGGTAGTAGTAGTTTTACTTTATATTTTAGTTATTGGACTGTGTCGTGGTTTAAAACCCAACCACAGTCTCTCTCACACACACCCCCACTCCCCCACCCACCCGGCTCCCAGAGGGATGGGGAGGAGAATTGAAAGAATGTAACTCCCATGGGTTGAAATAAGAGCAGTCCAGTAACTAAGGTATAACACAAATCACTGCCGCTACCACCAATAAAAATAATGCTAGAGGAAATAAACAAGTGGAGAGAATATGATACCACCCGCCAAAACAAGCTCCACCTGGAAGAGAGCTAGCTTGAGCCCTTCTGGCAAACTCCCAGTTACCTCCCCAGGCATGACATGCTGTGGTATGGAATACCTCTTTGGCTAGTTTGGATCAGGTGTGCTGTCTCTGCTTCCTTCCGGCCTCCCCTCCTCCCTGGCAGAGCATGAGACTCACAAAGTCCTTGAGCAGACTAAACATTTGAGCAGTAACTACAAACATAGGTGCTATAAGCACCGTTCCCATGCCCAAAAGTCAAAACACAGAACTGCATCAGCTACCAAGAAGGAGAAAAGAAATGACTGCTACTGCTGAACCCAGGACAGATTGTTCTTGTCTCAGCCCACAGGTTTTACATTCTTTCAAATCTCCTGTCCATCCCACCTGGAGGGAAGAAATTCTTCACTGTGATGGTGATAAAACACTGGACCAAGTTGCCCAAAGAAGTTGTGGATACTCCATTCCTGGAAGGGTTCAAGGCCAGGTTGGATGGGGCTTTGAGCAACCTGGTTTAATGGAAGGTGTTCTTGCCTTTGGCAGGGGAGTTGGAACTAAATGATCATTAACCCTAACCATTCTATGCATGCTTTGAAACTGCATATAACCTGTGTGAAGGCATGTCCTATCATATTACAGAGTTATTGTCTAAGTAAATATTTGAAGCTAGACTGCCTACAGAAACTAACAGTCACCCTTCTAAACAGATTCTTTAGGAGGTTTATAGCTAGCATATGCAAAAGCAGGCAAGGATTATCTAAGTAACCCAGGATGGCACATAACAGCATCCCTCCCTTCACTTACAGTCTTAAAACAAAGACCTGTGCTGTTTGGACATAGCTCTTTTTTCTCCCTATTGAAGCATAATTTTACAACAAAGAACAGCTTGAATACACTGATTTGACAAAAGTGTGAAGCATTTCCTCTTCTGAGCTTCCACACTTCAAAGGAATTAATAATAATAGGCAGGTCAGGCAGGGGACAAGCCCCATGCCTGGCATTGGGCACATCCCTTAGGATGTGGGGAGGCCAATGAAAGGCTAGGATGCAGGGCTCCTAGTGAACAAGGATTGGCAGGGCCCATGGCTGGGCAGAGCTGCAGGGAACCATAGACAGGCCCTGCTCCAGGATCACTGGGGTAGGAACTGATGGCCCCAGCAGGCTGACATGGGGTCTTTGACCCTGGGCAGAAAGTGGGGAGCCCTGAAGGACACACAGGCAAGGTGATACATACCTTCGGGGCCCTGACAAATATTTTCGATTTGTCTTCAGAAAAATGGTGTGCTGGGAGAATCCAATCACATAATTACAAAACAGTATCCTTCAGGTACACAGGGGAGCATAGAAAAGGTTGCACAAGTCAGTATAATTTTACCAAATCCTAACTTTTGACTGTGTTGACTGATTTATTTTTAACACACTATTTGTACATAATTTATATAAAACAAAAATATGTTATTTAACAGACTCAAACATCAATAAACTATCAGCAATACATAATACTTAGAATGGTTATAATAAATATAACATTCTGAGAATTAAAATATTACACATAAATAACGGCTTCCTGTTTGGGAAGCTTAGACATTTTCTGAGAGCAATTAGCAGAAAAGTATTCATAATGCATCTTTTCTAAGAGTAAAGTTATTAGCATAATGACATTGATATCATAATTTAGTCTGCAGTTACAGACTGCAGAGCTGAATGAATGAACTGCTGTACTTGGTTTTTAAAGTTTTACACGTAATTCAGTTAATTCTTCTGGACCTTTGCAAAACTCTGTAACTAGTGGCTCATTGAACAACCAGTAATTGATAGGTAGAAATTGTTTGTAGCACTAGTCTTACCTGCATAAAGAACACACAGCAAAGAAGACATATACAGTTAATGGTACATACCTAAACTAGGGTAGCATCTGTGAAGCCTCAGTATGAAACAAGTTCTATGGATGCTTCACTGTTTCCTAACACCTGCCTCTTATACAGTCAACTCACAGTCTTGTGCTTGAATCTGCTTTCTGTCTCAGATGCTTTGAATTACAATCACCATCATGGTAATTAAGGTAGTAGACTCAGGGATTACTTGATCTGATCTCTGTAGAAGAGCAAAAGTTTTTAGAAATCTCAGCATGATAGGACACATTTATCTATCATTTATGAGTGATGATAATTGTGTGAAGTATTTGTACCACCTGCATCAATCAGTTGTTTATAAGACTAGCTAAATGATACTCTTACTCTGTATACCAGAACAATTGTTTTTGATGTTTTCCTTTGGTATCAATACTATGTCACTATGATAGCTATTGACAATGACTCTGCAACTACTAATTATTTTCTAGGCATAATGTTGACAGTAGCAGAGATGTTCCTGGAGTACCCACACTCTCTCAGACTTCTCACTGCTATTATTGTTAGCTCACAAATGTTGAAACACAGTATTACTGACCTGTGATCAGGATATTTTGATGTTTCCTTCCTCCCAGTTCTGTTCTCTTAAGGTTAACAAATTAATAGTGATCTGTAATCAGCTATATTAGCCTTATTATACCTATGCATTAATTTATACTTGGAAATTTCTGATTTTCCTTATATCACAACAGGATTCAAAATATGTCCCCTAGCTCCCTTAAGCCTTCAGCATCTGACCATTTTGAAGTTCAGTCTTGCAAAAATTCTGGGCAATGGTGTGGTTTTTAACTGTACTTAGCTGTGATACTGGAGTTGTGACTGTTTTTAAGCTTTCTGTATATGCAGAACTTTGCATGTTACAGAGATCATAATAAGAGTCAAACACCTCAAGTTTTACCAAGACTACCAATACTGTTGAAAAAAAAAGTTGACTACAAGCAAATACATTAAGCACAACTAGTGAAAAGAGCTGCTACAGGAAAATGTATCCATCACAATCAGTGAAAAGGAATATAATATAAGATTTCTATATAAAGTACTAAATGGTTAGGCTAATTAGTGTGAAATACAAAATGTATTCTACAGTTCCAGAAACAAAAGAAGTCCCAAAGAAATCTGACATATGTTTTGGGGTTTTTTTTACAGCTAATACTGCCACAGAAAAAAGAACACAAAGCACCAAAGTGGTGTAACTTCTGCTGCTCATTGCAGTGTGGACACACATGGCAGAAAAGCGAGTGCATGGATAAGAGCACACACAGATGTATTCATGGCTTCAAGACATTTTCATTGTTATTTGACATCCCTTAAAATCCTTTAAAATTCATTTTCTTTCATCTATCCTTCACATATCAAGTTCATATAATGAAATACGCTGAAGCTTTGTTTTATATTATTATTTCTTGCTTTCACTGTCTTCATAGTTTGGTATTCATTTTCTCATATTATAGATTGTCTGCATTTCCTTTGGACAGGAAGGTGTTTTGGCATAGTATGTAATTTTCTGTTTTTCCTTCAATTCCTTACCTCTGCAGATGAAATTGATTTCTTTTGTGTTTATCATTCAATTACATTATTGTTTTTCTCTGGAGATAGTTTTTTCTGCTTTTGTCATGGTTTAAGCGCAGCCAGTAACTCAAAACCACACAGCCTCTCACTCACTCTTCCCTGTCCCCCAAACTTCTTCCTCCCCCCACTCCCAGAGGGATGGGGAGGAGGATCCAAATAATGTAACTCCCACTGGTTGAGATAAGAACAGTCCAGTAACTAAGGTATAACACAAAACCACTACTGCTACCACCAATAATAATGATTGATTGATTGATTGATGGCTTGTTTTCATGAGCTTTACCTGAGCTTACTGCAAGCATGATGACCAAGGGCATGTGAGATATGCAAATCTGGTTGGAAAAAAAGGGTGCTTAGGCAATCTTGAGTGTCCAATCAGGACTATCATCTCCTGGGCAATCTCGAGTGACCCATGCGCTGGTCCGCTCACATTCAAGGTTGGATCTGCAGCTTCCAATAATAATAATGGTAAGGGAAATAACAGAGGAAGAGAATACAACCACTCACCATCCGCCAACAGATACCCAGCCTCACCTGAGCAGTGATCTAGCTCTTCCAGGTAACTGTTCCCAGTTCTACATCCAGGGCATGACGTGTTGTGGTATGGAATGCCTCTTTGGCTAGTTTGGGTCAGGTGTCCTGTCTCTGCTTCCGCCTGGCTTCCCCTCCTCCCTGGCAGAGCATGAGACTCAAAAAGTCCTTGGTTAGAGTAAACATTACTGTCGTGTTTTAAGCCCAGGCGTAAATTAGAACACTCAGTCCTCGCTCACTTCCCGCCCCCATCCCTGAGAGATGGGGAGAACTGAGCAGTAACTAAAAACATCGGTGTTATCAGCACTGTTCCCAGGCTGAAAGTCAAAAACACAACAGTGCACCAGCTACTAAGAAGGAGAAAAATGACTGCTACTGCTGAACACAGGACAGCTTTTGACTTGACTTTCTTCTTCATAGCTATAGCATAATTTTTGGCTGAGATTTGACTAAGATTTTTTTTTGTGTTGAGTCTTAAACTCTCAGCACAAATATAGTAAACTTCAAGGAGAAAAAGAAGCATAGGAGCACTTAAAATTAATAATAAACCCAGACACTATATTAACCCTACAGGACATATAATCCAGTGCCATATTTCCTTGCAGGATTTTTATTTTCCTTTTTGTCTGATAATCATGGTACAGTTGTTTCAGTATAATTTCTTGGAAGAAAACAGAATACTTTAGCTCCTTACATGATTGGTTTTAATCTTTCCTCTATTGGTTATAAAGCCAAAATTAATATTTCATCTCCCACAGAATATCACAGAAATAATTTATACTTATAACATTACTGTAATCTCAGGTCATAGTTATTACTTAGAATTAGCACTGTAAATGTAAACATACCCAGGCTCTTTGGAAAACTGTGCAAAATAATGGTGAAAAGGGGACATAGCATAGCTTTTCCCCTCCCCCCACATGCATATATAATAGTATTCCAATGCACTCTTTTGATATTTTTCCTGAGAGCACTGAGTTAAGCCAAAGAGGTTGCTGGGGATAAGCCAAAGAGGTTGCATAGAGAAGTTAAAAATGGTAAAGCCATATAATAAGACTCAGAAAACAACAGTAAAACAACCGTGGGTAAACTTTTTCCTAAAACCAGCAGTAATACTCTCAATCTAACTATCCAAATGCACCCTTCCCAGGCCTGGAGAGTAAACTAAATGACTGGATAATCCTGGATTTACAGAGGAAGGGGTGGACTGGGTAAATAACTAGACGGCTCTTTGCCAGGGAACACAGCACCATCACATGAATTAAATAGAACAAAATTACTAATGCTCAAGACAGGGGTGTGGTGGCAGAAAGGTTATGTTAAAACTTGAGGAATGGGTGGACTGTTGATGGTGGAAACACTATATATTTCTTGTACTGTTGTTGTTTTCCAAACCAATGGCACATTCCTCTTCTCTGATATTTTCCATTAAGAGACAAAAACACATGACATGAGTGGAAAGGTGGTGATAGTTCTAGTGAAAAGACCATCAGTCTGAGGCCATGATTGTCAGTCTGTGCAACAGAAGGGATTATATGTCATACTCACCTCTGCTTCATGTGACGAGAGTGGAGGAGAGGAGGAAACTGACAGATGAGGAAAACAAAATCCATATAACACTGTGAGCATTTTATCCCTAATAGAAAGCAAACTTCAGGCTTCTCGGGCTCTTGTCCATATGACTACTAATAATCATGAACATTTAATTTCCTGTTCAAAATAATATTATTGGAAAAGTCATCATAAATAAGAGAAGGGAAAGACATACTGCTGAACAGGCATTGATCTCCACATTCAACAGCTAGTGAAGTATTTTCAAGGATGCTCATGTGGACAGCAATGGCCAAAAGATTAGATTGCAACTGCCCATGTTGACCAAGGCTATTCTTACAAGGATATATATTTGGGTCATTTAACAACTTTCTGGGCACTTGAAACACAGTATTAAAAGAGATTAATGTCTGAAAAAAAATGAGGATAGGTAAGTCCTGAAGCCATTTTATGTCTTTATCCACAGTCAAGGTCAAATACCTCTTGATTTTCTGTTAGCATTGCTTCTTAGGACTATGAAAAGGCAGGGATAAATTAGAGTGATGATGAAAGATGTTGGCTGGGACAGCTGGGAACTAAACCCCAGGAAAAGTAATGTATCATAGTCCTCTGTGATGCAGGGAGCATCTTTCTTGCAGCCCTTTTTTTTCTAGCAAGTCAGAAAAAGAAGGTCAATAAATTGCAGAATTAGAACTTTAAAGAGGCATAATGGAGCCTAATGTGATGATATGTTCTCTACCTTACCAGCCTACTGGAAATATCTTCCCTCTTTTCATTAAGCATGTCTTTGAATATTACTCATAACCAGAAGGCCTCAGCAATGTGTAAGGCCAAATGGTCCTGGAGACTCTTTTCATTTGCTTCTTTATTTATATCTCCAAGTGTCCTCCAAGAGCAAATGAAATGAAATGAAAAGAAACCCAGAAGTTCTCTCATGAGGTCGCTGAAATAGAGATCTTTAAGAGAACAGTATAGTTGTAGCCTCTGTCCTTAGTGGTTTGTTTGTGTACTCTGCCCCAATCTGAGCAGCAGAGAGTCTTGCACACATTTATACTTATCAGGGAAATTTTGGGGAAGGGCCAGGGAAAATTCTTTTCTGTAACCATAACGAAACATAGCAATCTTTGTCCATGGTTTCCAAAGAATTAACATAATTATGCACGGTAATGTGAAAAGTTAACTGTATGCCTGCTTCTCCATTTAAAAATATTTGAAGGTGATGGATTTTCTCTCAGAAAGTCTTTTGTTAGTATGCTTGAAAAAAACATTAGGGTTTGTTTGTTTGTTTGTTTTTTGAAAGCATTTTGTAGCTCAGTAACTAGAGATTTATGTAACCTGCAGTGAATGGAGTTGCACTTTAGGTTGGTATCTTGTAAAGGTACATTTTATAAGCTGCATATTTTGTTTGTTTTGTTAAGATTGTGAAGGGAGAAAGAAAAACAAAAAAGGTGTAATGGGAATGGATACCTATTACATAAAATGCCAGTTTTCTGCATATGTTCAACCAGAAGAAAACAAGTGACTGTCAAAAAGATACTATTAATATAACTGGTTTTCATGTTCCCCTTGCTGGGTAGGAATTTGTGTATCTTATACAATGTATGAATAACCACTTTATTGATCACATGCGTACACAGTGACTTTTATGTGGACATTCAGAGCTTCAGATTAGAAAGAAAAAGGGAACAGGAATAAAATATTTCTTGTAACATGCATTTTAACTCTGGAGAACTAAATTTTCCACCTTGACAGATGGCCTATACTTCTTCATTTTGAAAAACTGAAATTAGGAGCACAATTCTTTTTTCTTTTGAAGGTAATGGTTTGCTGTAGAAGATGGTACTGCAGTTGAGTGAATGGTTGAAAGAGAGACTTAGTTTCCACAAAGCTTTCTCCATTTCAAGCAAATATTGTAATCACCATATTATGCAGTCTACAGTTTTATTCTACTTCCATGCCGCAACCTTTCATCTCAATAACAACTAATGATCCCCTCGTGATTAGCCAGCCACCTATGGAATTTAATATCAACATGTATGACATCCCAAACAAATCTTTTTTTGTTCTACTATAGGCTGTGTCCATCACAGGACTCTATTTCTGGGTAAAAAGCTAAGAAGGTAAATAAGAAATTTTACTTGTAAGAAGTCTTACAAGAAGGTAAGTTTTTGTTCACTGTGTGACGAGATCTTCTAGTGCTTTCTGAAAATATCTCTCAGGGACTTACTTACTCATCTGACAGTGACACACAGACGTACCTCACAAAGCCTGCCTCCACCCCAAAGTTATCATGGCCAAAAGCCACCCTTACTTAGTTTGAGTATATTCTTGCAGTCTGCAGCTGTGTCAACACACTGAGCTCAAACTGAGCTCACTAGCCTGTATTAACTGTTTCTCTACCAGCCTGGTGGGTACATACTATGCTCCTGTTTCTGTTTTGTGGGCAAAAACATACCTTTTAGATTGGCTGACTGTTGCTCCATACCCTTTATCTGTTATTATTTTTAGTCAAATAGACAAAGCTATTCTAAAGACATAGTCAGGATTTTCCCTTGAGCAATCACCCAGCTCAGCCTGTGGCTCTCAGAGCAGTTGTTTCGATCACTTCATCAAATTAATAGTAAGAGAGGCCTTACACTCCACAAAAAAAAAAAAAAAGAAAAGAAAAAAAAAGAAAAATGTTGTTCATCCAGTCTTTTTGCTTACTTTTATGACAGGAAAATAACAAATGAAGAGAGGTTTTATTCTGCAAACAAAAATTTTTTCAGAGATGGAACACTGTCATCTCCAGGATGTTAGTGCTTTGTTTCATACACTAGGAGAAGGTGGTATTGCACATCTCTCCTTCAAAAGGAGTCCATCTAACATGAATATTAAAACCATACTTCTAGTATTTGTTTGAGATGAGAGCTCTACTCAATTAAAATGGAACTAAAATGGAAAACAAACTAAATATAGTATTAGCAGAAAGAAGAGGTTTTGATTTCCTTGATTTTCACTTGCAGCCAAGAGTATTAGTAACCATGTGTAAAAATACTGACTGATAAGGACTGTGCAGAAAAATTACTCTAAAGCTTCTACAAAATATTACTAAACTGAGAGAGGTCTGATGTATTTCTTTTCTCACACTTTTCTAAAATTCTGGAGTGTTGAATTGCAGGGACATTATTTGGGGGGGATGATTATTTGGTTTTGTTTTTTATTCTTCTTTGCTGCTTTTGCAATCTTAGGAACATCCCTTTATTTTTCCATTTGGTTATACCCATTCCCCTAACATTGTTTTTTCCCCATTTTTTCCTTATTCACAGTCAATGAGACTTACTTGTTTATGTCTATAATTTTATTTATCAAAAGCCTCTGTGATTACATCATCAGTGATGCCCGTATAGTTCTGGGAATAGGCTTTCTGAGTTAAGAGTTTTGGCTGGAAGCCTACATCTCTATACACAAATTAAAAATGTCAGAGAAATAAGGTATTTTTATAAAATTCAACATTTCTCAGACAGTAATGGATTCAGAAAAGTATAAGTTAATTTAAAACTCTGGAAGATATTTTCTCCCCAGTTTCACTGAAGTCTGAACTGCATACATACATAAACATAACAAAAGAAACCAACCAAACCCTTCTCAAGTAGGGATGTCTTTATTTCACTGTAGAAGTGTTAACAAAATTTTATATTGCTATTCATGTTTTTCTGAGAATGTAGAGCTTCATGTAGTAAGAGCTGCATTTGTTAATTTTCTAAGCAGCAGCTGCAAAGTGATACAGAAATTCTGCTTGTAGGAGGATGGAGGCAAAAGAGAGCAATAGCATTTATTTCCCCCAGGAAATATTTAAAACATAAAATCATTTTGGTGGATCTCTTGCAACTCATTAAATTTAAATTAGGGAAAAAAAAAGTTTCAACAACTGTGGTGAGTGGCCATCTGTCCAGCTAACAGCTAGGAATAAAAATGCACTGACCCTTCCCAATTTGTATTTGTCAGTAGTTTGGGAGAAGTACATAGTGCCGTCTCTCTGATCAACAATGAATGTTCTATATATTTTAATTTACATAAAAGGCTTGGGGGGTAAATTCCTGCTGATAAATAATTATTTGGCCACAGAGTGCTAGAGTACTTTTTTTTGTTTTTCGTGACTGGGTTTTACTACAATATTAATTTAAATAATTTTACTAAAAATTAACAAACGAAACAGGGTAAATATGTATTTGTATCTGTTGTATGAATTCATCCAACGAGTAGAAAAAAAGGTGCACACAGTGAGTGTATCTTTTGCTCCCTGAAATAACTTACCAAAAGGAACAAAATAAACAAGTTTTTTAGATGCCATATTCCACCCCCTCAATAAATCTTCCTTCAGACTTCCACAGACTGAAGTCCATTATAAACGTAGGGGGTGGTGCAAACCATTCATTGACAGTTTCCAGGAAATTAGCAATACATGTATATGCCCACAACAGGCAAGAACCAGGTCATTACTAGTGTTAAATACACTGTAAACAAAACATATGGGTGCCGGGTTGTTGGAAGATCAAAAAATGTCTTTTAAAGTAATAATGTGAAAAGAGATCCTTGGCAATCACTTTATTAGTTCCTTCACAGCTCAACAACATGTTGCTGTGAAGTTCAGGGTTAGGCTGACCCTTTGCAAACACAGATTGAATGATATTTCATTGCCAGCAAGAACTATTAAAGACAGTTAGTGTATTAGGGCATTATGGTCTGCATTCACTTTCAAGTGTTTAAAGAGAACTAACTCATGGTTGCCTGAAAGCAACCAAATTAGATTGTCAGTGTTGGAACTGAATAAGAATATTGGTAAAAACTGATAAGCACACTTGGAAGAATTAAAAACAGGATATTTTGTGGAAGAATTTCTTATGGAAATGTCATCTGCTTGTGAAAGCACAGCAGGGGGTTTTGACAGATTGTTATTATTAATTATTTACTTCTTCCTTTTAATTTAGACTTTTTAATTTAATTTAGAGTGTGGGACAGAGGGAAAAGAATAGCAAATTAATGTAACCCAATTAGACAACAAGTGATAGCTATGTACTTCAATTTTTGACCACTTCTTGGAAAACAACTGAAGTAGTTCCTGAAAGATTCTGTTATTGAGATATACTAGTGGTTGATGGATAAAATAATAGAATTACACCACTGGAGAACTGTTTTATAATACTCAAAGGTATGCTGAATGTAGGGGTTTCTGTGACAGAAGCAAAGGTCAAGAAACAAAACACCAAGGCTTCAGATATCATCAGTTGAACTGATTCAAATGTACACCTGCTAAAAACCTAATGCCTGATAATAATTCAGATTTTCTGCTAGTTAATGTTATTAGAATCTGGATTTTCATTTCACACCTATCATTTCTAATTAGAATTGGAAACTGCAAAGATATGTAACTCAGGTATTTTGTAGCACAAGAAAATAAGCTCTAGATGTATACTTGCTTTATACTGATTTTTCACATTTTGTCCCATTATTAATATGTGTAACTGTATGGATTAAGCAACAGATCAAAAAGGCTATACTCACAGAATTCTCTAGTAAACCAAGGTAGCCATAGACTTGGCTAGGTTGCATGGCAATGCCAAATCGATGGCTATGTCATTAAGCAGCTGATGAATGTAAAACAGTGTGTTTATTCTATACGTAACTCAAGTGATAATTCTGAGTGTGAAAACAAAACCTAAACTAAAAGAAAATGAGAAAATAAAAATATACATTCATTGTCATTACTTCCTCTGAGAGGTAGAATCAGTTCTCTGGGCAGCTTCAGGATTCTTTTCTTGTGACAAAAAAAAACCCTGTTTGTTGCAGCTGTGTAAAAGCATACAAAGTTAACCACCCAAAGAAATAGGATCACTGAAGATCAAAGCATCAAGTTTCCTGTAAGGGTAATTTGCTTGACTCAGATTAAGAAAGGCTGGAGGAGGGCTGTTGTTTACGCCTTTATTTTGGTTTGTGGGTTTGGTTTTTTTTTCTTAAAAATAATAAGGCAAAAAAAATTACAACTGTAAAGCATCTAATTTTTCATTTGTTCTATATTATTTTCTTGTATTTTTAGTATGTACCTCTCTTTCTGTAAGCTAATCAGCTATGTAATTATTTTTTAGTTCAAATTACTTTAGATTGCATGTAATGCACCTAATATTTTTTAGAAGGTTCATATTATTTTCTGAAAGTGCTCAATACTTTACCTTTTTATAGGAAACCACCAAGTGATGAGACTTAGAGAAAAAAAATTACTCATTTCTAGCAAAACAAAAATAACCTGGGTATTTATAAGTTAAGCTGAATCTACTCATATCTGTTTGTGCAGGTTTTTATTCGTTGTACTAGTGATTGTCACATTGTCTTGCATTTTGAAGCCAGCATGTTAGTAAATTGCAAAGAATAAGAGGTTTCTTGGCATTTTGTTTGATTGTATTAACTCTTGCACTACATGTGCAAAATATATTACACTTTAAAAAGCAGTAGTTCTTCTTGACCAGTGTTTATGTAATGTGTTTTTTTTCACAGCTCCTGGTTACTTCTGCTTCAGCCCAGAAGAATGGGGATAAGCCTTAAAATGCTGAAAAATAATTTTAAAAAGACACAACCCTTTAACATAATTTCACGCAAGCTTTATAATTCTGAGATGGTTAATCTAACTTCCAACTGTCCACAAAAGAATTAGAAAGAAAGAAACTCATTTAGGATCCCACTTTCATGGGGGAATCTTACTGTGACTTCACTGGTAAAACTTCTGAGTTTACTTAACTGGGCCCAGGATTTCAACATCTCTGTCAAAAATAATGCCCATTAGCTCTTTAAGAGCTTTAAAAGCTAAAAGCTTATTTAGTTTCCACCTAAAGAGAAAAGAATAAAAGGACAAGTCTCTATTTTTATAATAATGTTTTATGCTATTGACTCGCTTGATGCTACATTTATCTGGCTAAAATAACCATTACAACTAACAACTTATGTCCATCTAACAGAGCTTTGTGCTCTTGATGACTAATTTACAGGGAGGCCTCTTCCCATTCAGCATCATCTCTTGATTTATTCAAGGCTCATAGGGCCAGAAGTATGCCATGAGAGTTTCATGTTTAAAAGTATTTGCTAACTCTCTGTAACTAGTCTCAGCATTTTTGAACTTCAAAACTGTAAACATTTATTAAGTCTTTAAAAAACATAGTTATGCCTTCAGGATAATAATTGCCTGTTTCACAAAATCTGACACAATCAAATGAAACTCAGTGCAGCACAGAAAGCCCTTGAGGTACCCAGACTTAAACATCAGCCTGTGTACAACTGGGAAACAATTTTTCAGTTGGTATCAAAGTTACTTAAAATGAACCTTCTATTTTAGCTCATCACTAAAATAAAAGAGATGCATGCTGATTTTATCTTTGCCATACTAGAACTAGAATATGAATTACAAAAAGGAGCAAAAAAAATGTTTTGTTGAGTAAATGAATACTGGGACAGAAAAAATGTATTAGGAGTAAATTTATATGATGCCATGGTATCACTTTTACAAAGTGTCTTCTGCTGGAGGGGCATCTTCAGATAAAGCATATAAATTACAATGCCCCCAAGGCATAGTTTTTCATTCTGTGTGAAACCAAAAAAAAGCATTATATGTCTAAAACGTGTCTGTAGGGACAAATAGGCTCTTGCTTAGTTAAGGAGAAAACTGCCATAGGGAGGGAAGTTAGGTACATGATCTTGATACCTAGCAAGGAAGCTGGGTTGATATCACTGGTAATAAAACCCCATCAAACTTTGCATGTAGTTCACCCCATGATTGGAAACACTAAGTGACACTGACAAAAAAATGTTCTATGGATCGTCTGTAGAATTGTTTAAAGTCTGATGTGACTTTTTCTAACTTGCTGTATCAATGCTAAATAAAGTAATATAAAGAACACTAATAATTTGTCACACACATACACATAAAAAAAAAAAAACCCTGAGAGATAATTCAAAGAAAAAGATTATGGAAATCTTTCTACATATGAGCATTCTATGATTTTATGATTGGTGTTTTCTCAGATATAACTTAATAAAGGTAATCTAGTCAAAAAGTGAGCTCTGTTCTCTGCACCTCCACTTCAGGGAAAATCTACCTGAAAGGTACAGGATTTAGGAAAAAAATAAAAAATATTTAAAGTTGGAGCACCTGCTGATAGATTCCATAACAATTTTAAATTAAAATGTTAGCTGATACTTCCCAAGCAGTACTCTGATTATTGTCCAAAGTGACTCCTTTAAGACTGAGATGTAAAAGAGCAGCAAAGCAAACAAGTAATAGAAAATCTGAGAAATAATCCCATTTTAATTAGATGACTTCATGATATCTGAAACAGAAAATCCAGTGAGGCTATCGCAACCACTCCTGGAGAGTTTGCATTCCTTTTTTTTTTACATACTCTTTTGTGTTCTTATGAAGAAGTTTAATTTGAAATCTTCCCAGACTTTATTTGGTTTTAAAATCAATTAATATTGCTCTTTCTCCTAAACTCTTGTTTTCTCTTTGTCTGCCTTTCTCCCTCTATTCTATTCTTTTTCTTCTCTTTGGGTCTAGACCCAAAATCGGAACTTTTGCAATCTGTTTGCCAGCAACATTAAGTAGCATATATTAAAAGAACCATTATTTTGAGTCCCATTTCTTTATTTCTCCAGAGATAAGGTTAAGTAGCTGCAGAGTAATTTAATATGTCTGGACTGTTTGAAATCAACGATTTATTCCAGTGTTTCATTTTATAGCTGTAAACACTACTGGTTTTGACAAATTTTTTTAAGAAGTGAAAGAGTAACAGATGTCTTGTAGCACTCACCACCAGCAGCTAATTTGGCTAGCAGAGTCAACACTGTAAAATCCCTTTGTGTCTATAATTATCTCATTCATGTGATTACTGGCATGGTCTAGCCAACCTTACCAAAGTCAGTCATAAGAGCTGGGCACAACCTAATGGAAATCCTAATGAAAAGACAGCCTTTGCTAATGTAACTTCTGTCAGTCTCCAGAAATAACTCAAGGATTATTGACTGTAATAGCTGGGGAACATGAGTAGCCTCTGTGATGCTTCAGTCTGGCTGAATTTAAAAGTCTTAGTTCTTTTGGGGTTATTATGGATAGGACTTGATGGTTGTCAGATGTATTATTACGTTTAAATGTATCCGAGTTAGGGTGTATAAAATACATATAGACAGCTGAAATACTAGCATCAGACCCTGGGGTAAATACTTGTGTTGCTGGATCCACTATCAACAATGACCAAAATAGTGTTGGAATCTGACAGCCTAATGCCAGCTTAGATTGGTGTTGGCTGTGAAGTCATACCATTGTTGGCAATATAGTCTCCTATGTATTTTCCAGGCATGTAAAAGTCAGAAACACCTACGTGCTTGACTACTCTCTGGAAAAATCTCTGTCTGTTTCACACAGGCAATTACATTCACAACTGTATAGTTGCCTTGAATCAAATAGGAGCTTGCGCTCCAAAGTTTCTTTTGTCAGGTGCATTTTCAGTCCTAGGTTCACAAGTATTCTGTGATAAAGCTCAGTACTCAAGATTTTGAAGTAACTTCCTCTATGGCATAACTTCATTGCATGCCAATCTCACCATTCCTTCTGCTCTCTTTTTGTATTTGAATCACTTGTAGTTAATTGGGTACTGAAGAAAGGTAGTAAAAAACTATCTGCTCCTTTGTGTATAATGCAGCTTTTCACTAATGCATAAAGCCCTGTTCTACTGTAGAAGGTTAAATGTCTTTTAAGATTCATGCTTTCCCTCCAATGCCTGGCACTGCTTTCTAGCATAAGTGCAAAGTACCTGTATGCAAACTCTTGTTGCATCTGTCACCAGTTCCTCCAGTCCATAATTTGAAATGGTATGGCCTGCACAATGATTTTTCCATGCCTTGTGAATAGCAGTGACCATACTGCTTAGAGCAGGGTTGTGTAACTGCAACCTTGCCACATCCCACTTCAGACTGCAGAAAGGCTTCATGTGAAAGAAGAAGTTTGACTTTTGTCTGATTTCTGTTGATTATCTCTTTTTGCTCTTTCTAATCAGACCAGTTTAACATGTACTGTTCATGTGTTTCTATTCTTGATTCCTTTTCTGTTGCTTGTTTATGACCTTAGCAGTAATGCTCTTCCTTTGTGTGTTTACTGACAAGGACTTGAAATGGAAGAGGCTGAGCTCTGAAGGTAGAATATTTCTGGAGGTGAAAGTTCCTTCAATGTACTTCAGTCAATGCTATATCTCTCCTTTGCTTTCACAGCAGCTGAAATCAAAAGGGACAAAGTCAAGGCACTTATAGGGTGATATGAGAAAGTAGAAGTAACTTGGGCTTTCTGAAGAGAAAGAAGAAACAGAGTAGCCTTTGTCTGGAATACATAGTGACTTAATTCCTATTCCTTTTCATTTTGAGACTTTTTCAGGAAAATAAGATGAACAGACATCCCCAATATGATACAAAGATGGAACCTTTGTAAAAAATAACCACTCGATGATTGTGCTAATTACACTGTTTCATGGTGTTGGTTTTGTCAAGTAACTTTTTCAAAAGAAAAGTAAAACAGAAAAGAAAATAGAAGTTACTTCTTTTATCAAATATTAATGTCCAAATACTTCTAAGTATTTCTTACAAGTGTTTTAATATGGATGAAGCCTTGGGTGATATGGTTTAGTGTGAGGTGTCCCTCAGGGTGGTTGGAATTAGATGATCTTCAGGTCCTTTCCAATCCTAACTATTCTATGATTCTATGATTTCTCTGGAGAATAGTTCTGGTTTCCGAGGAAATAATCCTGTGAAAGGGTTTTTGGGAGAATCAGGTGCTAACAAAAGTTTTTCAAAAAAAGGCATTAAGGAAAATAAGAAGCCTGAGCTATGCTTTCAGACCTGAAGATGGTGTTTTCTACAGCTGACACTTTGCTCCTAGCTGTCTAAATCATCACTGAAATGTGAGTTGGAACATTGTGGAACAGCATTGAGAAAACTGAACTGTAACTTTACAGCTACATACTGTGTTGCTATGTCTGCAGTGACGATGCAGTGGTGCACTGTGCACACCTCAGTGTATGACAAGATACTGAAATTTGCTTTGGGCAAATTCCCTTAGTATGGTGGCCTTTGAACAACACTGCTGGTGCTCTTGTGTATGGTGTAACTGTGAAAATAATAAATGTGTTTTATGATGCCAGCTACCATCAATATAGACAAAGCTTATACTGATTCACAGCATCTATTTAATCCCAGTGTATGTAAAAACAGTGATGCACAGAAAAGGCAGCTTTCTCACTCATACCTGTTCAATATATATTTTCTTGTGGGGACAGTTACACCCTACCTGCCAATATGCTGCTTCATTCAACAACATCCACTTTCCTGGCACATCACTTATGGACAGGATGACTTTTTCAAAATCTTACTATCTTATTAAAAGGCAAAGCATAAGAGAGTGATGCATGGTTGAGGGGTAAAATGAGGGAGATGAAAGGAATCCTTTATAGGGATGTTACACATGACTGTGTGCCATGGTAATTCAGAATCTGTTATGGTCAAGAACAAATAAATAAATATGTATGCACATCTGTCTAGGTGTTTCAGCATTCCTAAATTCCCACCAGTGCAAATTTAACATGAGTAAATGAACATTTCTCTCCATCTCCATTTCACAGTTTTAAAATCTCACCTCAGCTCTTCCTCTTACGCTATCCAGAAAAATTATGAAAACAACATGATGTTAAAAAAAGAACAATAATCACTGTTATTCCTGGAGCACTAAGAATAACAGCATTTATTGTCCTTGTGCTGACATTGTTTCTCTGTTACTGTTCTGACTTAATGCTTTGTGCTTTTCCTCTCCCACCCCAGTGAGCTTTCAATGCACTTTTAGTTACTAACTCTTTAAAGGCCAGAAGCTCTGATTTGTTATTGCAAAATATAATGCAAAGTAAAATGATGTAAAACACAAATCCTTTTTAGATCCTGGTAATAAAGAGGTCTTCAGGGGTTGCCTGTGGTGCCTCACATTGGGCAAAATGTGGACAGATGGAAATCAGATGTAATGAGAGCTACTCCCGGAGATAGACTGCCAAAAATGAAAAGGAAATACATTTGAAAGAGGGAAGTTTCCAAACTGCACAATGAATATGTGGAAGTAAGACTCTCCTTGCTAAGAAAAGATGTTTGTAGAAACCACTAGTAAGAGAAAAAAATCACTCTTGGGTGCAGTACACAGCAGAAGAGGATGCTAGAACAACAGGTTATTTTCTTTCTGTCAGCGTCTCTAATAAGCATGAGAATACCAATCCAATCACACTTATGGAACACTATCAATGAGTGATTTCCAGAAAAAAAAAAATATGATTCTATGATTTTCTCAAAGTCAGGAGGTATCCAAATACCCCCATTTCAAAGTTAAGAGAAATCTCAGGGAGAAAGTGTTTGCTACTCGTAGCAGTGATACTTCTGAGGTACTAGGAGCATGGAACAAATTCTATTACTGCCTTCTCTTTTCATCTCCTGTTTTCCACTGGTACATGGCATTGAACCCCATTTCCCCCCCTTTTCCTTTTGTCACCCTTTCTGCTTAAACTTGTCAGACAGTAAGGTTTTTAGAGAAGAAACTCGTACTGTGTACTACATTTTTACATGTGGTAAATGTTGCCTTTTGGCATTCTGGTAATAAATATATTCCAGAAAACTAGTTACTGTATGTTTATGTAAAATGCTATGAAAAACATATGATGAGGCTACTCCAGAATACATGCATCATTTATCATTTTAGGCCCAACAAATCAGAGGGTTTACTATTCCATATTTCTTGTTTATTTGATTTTATGAAAATTTATCTGCTTTGATTCCTGCCAACTGTGCAAGAATTACCATTTTTAGCTCCATATATTTTTATGGATCAAAAGTTATGGGTCAGGTTCATACAGATACTCACATAAAGCAGTGAGATGTTTGTTATTTCATATGTTTAAAACTTTTGACTTTTCTTGTTGTATAGAGATTAGCTTTGTCAGAGGGAAGGGGTTGTAGATTAAAGGCTGTTAGTGCCTATGCAATGCTGTGGGCAGAAACGTCAGACTACTTTAAAAGTATGTGATCAGGTTGTCCTCTAGTGGCTGCCCAAGAGAAGATCTAAACCATAAATTTCGCAACAAATATTGCAAAGGAAATTAGTGCGAATCCTTGCAACTTTTGTTTCTGCTAGGATTTGACAACCAGATCTCAAAATTACCAGTCTCTCTGTAATTTTTATTCTAGTGCAGATCCTGCAAGCCTTTTTCTTATCTCATCCTGGATTATGCCTCACTATAGCATCTTTACCTTTGCTTCTGGAGGGTCTTTATGGATAGAAAAAATAACTCCACACCTCTAGGATGATTTGGTTTGGTTTGGTTTGGTTTGGTTTGGTTTGGTTTGGTTTGGTTTGGTTTGGTTTGGTTTTCCCAAGGGTGAAACAACCTTCTTCTGATATTTTGTTTTCCCATTATATTTCTACCCTCTGTGCCACCACTTTGGCCCCAGCACAAATGTGATTTCTTGGGAGAGAACAAGTATAGTGGGAAATGGAAGACACTTTCTCCTTGTAACTCCATAAGAGAGCATTCTGTCCTCCTTCCTGCAGTTCTACTATGTGTGATGCAGATACTGTATGTGTAGTGCTCTGTTATGTGTGGTGAAAGAGGGTCTTGTATCCACTGACGAGCTGTCTGGCAAGACTTTTGACTCTTCTACTGACCTGACAGAGGTCTTAGGCTCTAAGATTTATTGGGAACAATGAGTTTTCTGAAATCACTGACACTGGTATTCAGATCACTGTAATAATTTGTATTAAATTATGTCATACAGCTCTTTTACTGTTATTTTAATATAGAGACTCCATATATAAGGCAAATAGAAACAGAAAAAGAAACCACATGTTTCTGAAAATAAAATATTTATTTATACGCACATGTTCAAACTGCACACCAAAACACTGACAGGGTTAAGATTTCTGAAGACAACTGAAAAATCTTTCTCAGTAGGACTTACAGAGCTTATGAGGCATCCACTGGCCAGTTAAGTAACAGCTGGCATAAGAAAAGCAGACAGTTAGGCAACAGATAGGGTACAAGGCAGAGATTTTCTAGCTTTTTCCAGCATGTAGATCTACCTGTTATTCAAAACACAGTTAAGACATTTCATTATAAAAAAGGCAGCAATGAAAGCATTTCATCAGTGCTCTAGAAAGGAAGTTAGGATGCATAATTTCTCACCAACTTATTATCTGTGTTCACAAATGGTGACTACTGAGACAGAGAGCAGTTAACTGAGTTTCACCAGGTCACACCTGAAATCCCCACAGCAGAACAATAAATGCACTGTTCAACCCTGTGTCCTCTGGATAATTGGACTTTCTTACACAGAAAAGGAAAACTTGCATTTTGTAATAATTTTTAAACAAATAAAAGTAAAAATACAACAACCAGGGGTTACTTGTACAAACATATTTTATGTGGCACTGCAAGATCAATGCCAATAATAACTGGACTATAGATCTATGAGGCCATAGTATAGCGCAGAGAAAAAATATCAAGTTCAACTGAAAAACAAATTCAGGAGTCCTCTGAGCCAACAAGTATCATGTGACCAAATACTGTACTATTTGCATGTAAATGTGCCCCCCAAGAACACAACATTAGCAGGAAGCAGGAAGTGTCTAACAATGGAGGATGTCCTCTAGTCATTGAATATTGTTACACAATAAGTCAAAAGTATTGGAAATACAGCTGTTTATTCCATTTTGAATAATCAGCAGTCATGTACAGTCATGCATGTAAGACTAACATGAACTTTTACTCTTTTCTGTATAATAAGGATCCATAGTTATTGTTTTCACTAAGTCATGTTGCACTTAGAATATAACTTCTAAATTCCCCAAAAGTATCCACAAAAAAGAATCTCTACTCACACATATTTACAGTATGCTAGAGGAGGCAGGTTGCTCCACCTGATGTCAGTTTAATAACCCCACGGTACCTCCTAACTGCTGCTTAGTTATTCTGCTCCTACCAATTACGTATTTATTTTCATTTAGTTTCCTCTCAGCTTCAGCACCTGGACTATATTAGAGGGCCAGTCTAAAGGAGAACAATGGAAGTTTGAACATTTAGTAGTAATGTTCTTTAATAATTCCTACAGATAAAAAATTTTCCTTCCTTTAGCTCATGATCTGGGGTATTAGCTGTGTAAGCCCTGTACATGACATTGCTTCCAGCTGGCACTGTCACAACATGATCATCACCCTCTCCTGAGAGTACAGGATCTGCAAGATAACAAAACTAGTAACAAAACTAGTAATGGATTTTAAGCCATTACCCTCCCACTAAACAATCTAAAAAACAAATGTAGGAGAAGGTGTTTTTTAGTTTCTGTTCCTGTCTGTCCCCCCCCTCCTGCCCCCCAGCAGCCCAATATGTTCTTCTACAATTGGAAGAAAGAGTTTGCCTATTTCAAAGCAAAGAACAAATAAGAATTACTGATGATCTTCTGTTATTTTAAAAGTTCACAGAGTGGTAGATGAAGGGATATAAAAAAATCATTGTAGAGGTGGAATAAAGCTTAGTGTAATTGCACATGTATTGAGAAACAGGACACAGGAAAATGAAGCTTTTAAAAATCTACAGTGCTCCTGAGAGCTGTCCAAACTATGAGTTTACAGACACAAAAAAGAAGCTAAAGCTACATAATGAAGGTGCACAAAAGCTTTAAGAGCATAAGGCTGGATCTTTAAGATTAAGAAGCCTGACTGATATATATATACTGATTGCCAATTTGAAACACAACAACTTAAAACAAAACAAAACACACAAACCCTCAAAAAACTTCTCCTGAAAAATACCCAGCTTTGTGGGAAAGGGCCTCTTTCTGTTAAAACGAATTGTATGAATTATGAAAAAGTGATAGACAGACAAATAGGTTACATATAGGAAAATACCTCTGTAAGAGTTGCAGGCTTTGTCTTACTGTCCCCAGCCTATGTGGACCAGTTTTCCAGCTGGACTTCAATTCTAGTGTGACATTATGGCCAGAGACTCCTACTTTATCAAATGACGGATTAGCAAGGGAAGAGGTCATCGTGACATACAGTTAATACTGCCTGAAAATGGAACCTGGTCCATAGGTGAGAACAGGGGCAATGAAGCCAAGGTCTTCATCCATCTGGGAAAGTTGAACCTAATATAATGAAAAAAAGTGGATAGTTTAAAGTCTTTTGTTTGGGTCATTAAAAGAATTTCACTTAATGCCAGGTAGTTTTTGAAACGAGGTACCCCTTTATATATACTTATTTTTATTAGTACAGCAGAATTACTCATCTGTTGCAGAAAATAAAACCTCTAAGGTAACTGCTGGAAAATTGTTTTGCTGAACTGGAAGAAACCAGAAGTTCAGTAGGCTAGTCAAAAAACCATGAAGAATAAACTTGTCATTGCACATGAAATAAATCAATGTACTTTTGAGATGCATAATATAGCTATTAGTGAGTCACTTAGTGACTAGTACTTGGGGTGAGTAACCAGAGGGAATGAAAATATATTTAGGCCTGTTCATTCTTGCAAAAAAGTTACGCATCTTTTCTAAGGATTGTACGCTCCCAAATGTCTTTTTTTTCATACTTAAATGACTTTTTTCTATTTAGTACTGTTGGTAGCAGAAGGAAAAAACATAGAGGAAAGAATACTTGTCATTGGAAGTTTCAAATTTTACATACAGTTTTAACAATCCTCAGAAGCAGATGAGAAAATATCCAATACTTAAACTCACAGAGTTCACCAGCAGTGTTTTCATAGCCGTATGACATTGTGAATTACTGACTTTCATATCTGAAAATATAGTTTTGTTACAGAAATGAGCTATCTTCTGCCTACAAAATATTTTGGATTTTTTACTTCGCATTTGTGTTTAAAAATATTCCACAGTGTCACAGTAAAAGGACTTTTGCACGGTAGAAATTGTTTGTTTAGAAAACTGGAAGCCAGTGTGTTTTCACTAAAGATAGTATAAACTGTTCAAAACATTGATATTGCACAGATAGTCACAGAAATTAAAAATTAATAAAGAAATGGTGTAACAAGTCAGCTTTGTGCTAGAGATCTACAAAGTTATGAGTGAAGTGGAGAAGATGAATAGAAAAAAAATCTTTATTATTTCTAATAATAAAACATCCCAAGGAACATTAAATTGATGTCAGTTGGTACAGTCAAGACAAGCAAAATGTGATCTTTATTTTTTTTTTATTACATGTGTTAACTGGAGCAAAGTACTGTAAGGTACTGTGAATACTAGAACATGAATTCAAGAAATTACAATAATTCCAGAAAAAGGAATCCATGCAGGACTAGTAAGCACATGGCTAAGATCAGTCATGCACAAAGTACCTCAAATTGACGAAAGCTGGAAAGTCATTCCTCTGAAGTGATATTATCCTATGCTTCTTTGTTATAACCTTTCCATAAATACCTGCTTCTGGTCCCCATCAGATTTAAGCTGCTGGGCAAGATGTAATTTGAATTAAAGCCTTCTAGCCAAGGAAAGATATGGATTTATCCTTTACAAAATGCTCATATTACTTCAGAAAAATTGTTAATAACAGTTAGTAAAAATTTATTTTCTAATTATATTATAATTAAGGAATCCAAAAGCCACATCTTAAGTGTCTTTGTTGCAATTTAATCCCTTCAAAAGAACTTCAAGGGTATCTATTAAACACTGATGCCTTGTGCCAGAAACTTCAGTAGTGTGACTTATCCCAGTATATCACTTCAATTACTGCTACTCAAGATCACTGTTCCTTTTTTTTCATCAGTTGAAAATTAATTTGAAAGTGAGGAAAATCACAAGATTTCAGTGACACTTTAAAGATATGTTTTTCCTAAATCAATCACAATTATTTAATGTACTATTAATTAATGATATAAAACTGTCATTAAAATTAAGGGGAGTGCTTTAAAGTCATTTAATAATAGGAAAAGCAATGTTATAAATTAATTTTCTCCTAAGCTGTTTCAGCCTACTAGGATAAAGCCAATTCTGAAACCTTCTTGCAAGGCATTCAGATGATGAAGATAATAATTGCTTCAGTCACTATGGTTTACCTGAGCAATCCAAGTATGTCTAATACCAAAAACTGCAGAGTTTCATTTGCCACCACATGCAATGATTATGTTAATCTAAGAAATGGCAATACAATGCGTTGAAGAACCTGTAAAAAGTACCTGATTTTTACATTTTTTAGTGGCAGTCACACAAAAGAAAGCCTGTTTTAATTCTTCCTTTTCGAAAGCTGACATCTTTGTGCTTACCCATTCTTCTTTACAATTGTAAAGTAATAGTTATTGAGGATTTGTGATCTTTTTTGATTAATTTCCAAGGTAACTGAAATTAGGATTCATCAACAATTTCAACACCTTTCCCAACTGGATTTTTTGCTTTTAAGTTTCTGGAATCCTGAGCTGATCCTATAGCTTTAGAAAACTTCAGCAATTAAATCTAGTTCCTGTGCTTCACAGTATCTCTTCCTGGTGTATTTCATAGAACTTCTACAAACCAAGTCTCGTTTTCAGGTGAAGAATCCTGGAGGCAACTTAAATATCTAAATGAGTAATACGTGGGTGGCAGGTAGTTCAGATAGTGAGTTTGAATGTGTACTGATAAAATGGTGTTATATTCACCTGCAGTATAATCTTGACAGTGAAGATATTCAGAAATGAACAGTTCTGAAGTTAAAATAAGAGAAGAAAGCAGATACTTTTCCTATTAGTTTTACTTTTGAAAATGAAGTCTCCTACATTGTGCAATACTTTAAAGAAGTCAGTTTATTTTCTTTATAGAGTAACTCAGAAATGTCATCGTTTATTCTGAGAGTTTGGCTTAGATTTTGATTGTACAAACCCAACCAAATAAAATTTTGCCCAAGATACTTTTACTCAGGACAGTATAAAAAAAGCACATACTTATGTTCTATAAATTTTGTAACAAATTTTAAAATAAAATACATAAACTTATCTGGAACTTAATTTTAAGTCTGAGCTGAGATGCTATGTTATATCTGTATGGACTAGGCATTTAGGAGTATGATCAGATATAAAAAAGATTATTACACTTGGTTCAAGTATCAGTGAACTGTATGGTTTTACTGTATTATGTTAATATGTACTTGTGGGATTTTAATAGTTTTTCAGCCTAGAAAGCTTATTGCAGTGCTGCGATGTCTGAAAAGCAGTCCAATATCCCACTAACTTTATACCAAGAGAATATTGTAAGTTTGCTCTGGTTAATCTTCAGAAAGAAGTGAAACCATTTCGTATATATTTTGAAATAAATATTTTTATTATTCAGTAATCTGCAAGACTGTATTAACCAGTAAGAATGTATTAAGCAAGAATTAACTTCATAAGCCAAAAATAAATGATACCTCGGACAAAGTGGTTTAAGTCATCTCCAGGGAAGAGAATACCCTTGGTTATTTTCTTCATCCAGCTTAAACACCTTGTATAATTCCTTTTTTTTTTTCTCTGATTTCATACAGTATTCTTTTTCCATAAGAAGTGATTTATTTCACACTCTAATTCATCACGAAATTTAATTTTCATTTTAAAAAATCAATTTAATTAGATCTCCAGCAGTACAATGAAACACCTTAAGTGATTATTTCTTAATCTTTCATTTTCATATTTCAAATAAAGCAGCACAGTTAATTTTTTTTTATTTTTCTTGTCTTTCAAATATAATGAAATTTTTTTTTTTGAGGGGAGATGAGGATGGTCAAGGGAGAATGAAAACAGCATACTATATCTTAACCTGGAGACAAAAACAGTCAAGAAAATTAGCAGGTTATAATGGAGAAGTCAGAAGACCTTTAGCTATAGTTAAAATAAACAGCATATCAAGCAGAGAGGTCATGATCTCTGCAAAAAGCTATCTTGAAGCTAAAGAACAAGAGCAACTGATTGGAACTTCACTACTTGAGTGGTAGCCCCACTGACGAGGCAGAAAGGTCATCAAGAATGATTTCTACACCGCCTAAAATAGGCCAGATGTCCAACTTTAAACTGAGACAGTTAAATGCATTATTAAAAAAAAAAAAGTGCCCATACTCAGAAAGCAATGCCTTTCCTAGGTAACCAAGACTTACATACACTTCTTTTTTATTACTTGCCCAGTATATTCTTCATCATAATGTCTCCTTTATTCTCCTACAAACCAAATAATCATCTGAAGTTATATGCAGTGTGAGCATACTGCCTCTACTGCCACAGTATAAATGTGTTGCATTAAAAATTAAAAATATTATTTTTTACACTCTATCAAGATGAAAAGTGAGCCTTCATTCTCATTTGCAGTTCTGCTTCTACATTCTCATCCTTCTTGCATTGTACCACCAGATATGATCTCTAATAGACAACTAAATTCCTACAGACTTTAATTACTCCAGCTGTGCTCTGAACTTGACTCCACATGATAGCAAATACAGAAGAATTTTCAAAGGTGAGCTAAGTTGGTTGCTGTGCTTCACTAGGAATAACTTCTTTGACCTAATGTCAGAACAATAGGAAAAAAGAAATGTATGGAATGTTTTATCTTTCCACACAATGCTCTTAAAAGCTGAAGGAGCCATTATTTGTTTTGAAAGCTGAGAAATCCAGAAGTGACTCTTTCCATGCTGTCTACCAATCTTTTAAAAAGTAAAATAAAAAGGCCTGATTGATTTATATCTCTTGGATCTTTTGTCCACTTAGTTGTTTCATTTTTTTTTCCCTTTTTCCTCTTGCTGGGACAACACTGAAGTCCACATTTGTGTTTGCAGAGAAGTAAGGTTAACTTTCAAGTTGGCTGAAGTCTTAGCTCTGCTGAGCACTCTGGTTTGTAATTTGAAGGTTAAACTCTTAGAGAGCCTCGCTGGAGTTAGTGTTCTCTCTCACTCTCTATAACTGTAGGAGCTGCCTGACCTTTATAAGTGCATGTCAATATTCACATTGTCAGAAGGAGCATTGTGGTGAGTAATCTTCACAATCCTGAGGAGAAGCGCTTTACCACAGGCAGATCATGAGCAGCGAAGAGGAATCAGTGAACAGTCAGATAAAACTGTTTTAACTGGATTCAAAGAGTCCCTTTTACACAGCTTCAGGTTCTATTCAAAAGTCTGCAGACCTACCGTATCCACAGCTCTCCCCCAAATTTCATCAAGATCAATGGAAAAATAATGATAAAAAAGAAATTAGGAGGGAAGTACTCCAAATGTTTTGACCTCTCAGACATCTTCTACAACACTATTCTCTGGCAAATGTAGACACATGCAACTGGAAGAGCAATAATATAATTGTTTATTGCCTTTTTCCTCTATGCAATGTAAATCCCAAAGCAGATTTAGTAACAAAATACTATATTAACATACAGTACCTTGAATACCTCGCTGCTCCTTATAAACATTTCTGCTTTTCCAGTAGAAAAAACGGGAGTTTTGAATACAATACCAGACTAGTAATAAACACCATCATCTCTAGTCAGACTCTCAAAGCAACAGCTGCTTTTCTGTGAACTGAAAAAGGTGCCTGCAAAAGCAGAGGAAAAAATAAATATTCTGTCTTGAGATAATGCTGGTATTATTGGTATGCGAATATGCCCAGGTTCCATTAGCCCTTACAAACAGATACATGCAAACAAGGGAAACGATTGAACAAGGAACCCAACCATGAAAGAATGAGGAAAAAAAACTCAGAACAAAGCAAAAACTAAAACACACACAAATGATATTATGAGCATTTGAGAGCAAAATGCACTTTGGAGACTGTATTTCTCCCTCTTGTCTAGACAACTGAAGTTACTAGAAATCCCTAAATTTTGTAAAACCCCATGCTCCAAAATAAATGTTTTGTACTATACTTCCTCTCTTCTAAATTTTCCATAAATTAAAAGTCTGTTTATAATATAATGACAGAGAATAAATGACATCTGAAAATTGGCAGAACAATGTAAACTGAGGCTTGCTTGACTCAGACTGTTTCTGGCTATGTTTGAGCAGGAGACAAAGAGCCAAGGCAGTGGAAATTTTTTAACTTAGCTAGCATAATAAACTAAGATACAATCTCATACCTTAAAAAAAAAGAAAAAAAAAAGAAAAAAAGCTGTTTATTCTGGTCTGTGGCTCATGACCTGGCTTATGTTTTGAAACATCTGTTACCAGCTGCAACCAAGGCAACCAGCAAATGCTGGAAATTTCATAACACTTGAGGAATGCTGTAATATTATTTATGGGAACACCCTGAAAGTCACAATTATTTTAACTAAAAGATTTTTAATTTTAGGCTCACAGTCTGCAAAGATATATACACATCCTTTTCTTCAGTTATGCAAGACAGTATCTTCACATAAGACAACCTATTGTCATGTATATGATTTTAATATGACTTGATATTAAAAAGAAAACGTTGTAGAAAATGTATTACATTTCAGTTTTAGATTCCATGTCTAATAGGCAACTTTTGTAAAAATTTCCACCCCATAACATAACTTGAATTTCCTCCCAGAGATTTCATTCAGAAAGTTCTGGTTAAAATGAAAACATTTTCATTTTTACATACATGACGTACTTTAATTTTTCTTTATTGTCCTGAAGAAATCTTCATTTTGGCTTACTGCTGCACTAATTTTTATATACATATGTTTCCATAGATTCTTCTGTGATTTGTATTACAGGTGTTTTTTTCTAGAATTTATAGTTATTTTGGAAGTAGATATCTGCTGAGAAAAGACGCATAATGATCATTAAATTCTTGTGTTGAGCTGTGTCTATTCAATCTGTTCAATAGGTGTTGGAATAGATGATCTCCAGAGGTTCCTTCTAAAACTAATACTTCTGTGAGTCTTTAATTTCTGGCGATAAATGATTTGCGTTATGGGCATTAAAATTCAGCCTTTCTCTTATATTTATGAGCTAATATAAAGCAGAGGGAGAGCAAAAGAACAATGAAACTGTGAGAAAAAGTAAATAATTAAACTCAGAATCACTCAGTAAAAGAATTCTACATAATAGCTTTAAAATATCCGTTACGTAAAAAAATCATTTTCCCAAAACAAAACTCATAATCATAAAAGTGAATTCCATTAAGCAGTTACTGAGGAGGTACTATTCATGTAATTTATTTGACTTTTTGGACAGGTTTTAAACAACAATTGTTCAAACAATTCTTATGGTTGAAAGCAAAATACAAAATGTGGTGATGATAATCACCATATAACTTTAGTTTCCTGACAATTACTTTGTGTTACTCCATTTTGAGATATTTATACTCTTTTAAATCTCCAGGAGCAAAAAAATAGACTTTAATGGTGCAGAGCTGCCTTGGGCAACATGCTATATTCTTTAGGGTTTCTATTTTCTTCACAGAAGGAGATATAATGCAATACCAAAAAGATCACTTACATTTTCCATGCTTGGGTAACATTTATTACTGCATTTTATAATGCCTAATTTTTTTTTCTTTTCTAAATCTGCTTCCTTTGATGTCAGGAGTTGTGCTCATTATTTCCAGAGTAAGGGGAGAAGTTATATGGAATATTCTCATATGGAGCAGATACTAGCTATTGTCTCAATACCTAACAAATGTTTTAAAGGTAATTTGTTTTTCAATTAGTAAAAACTTTCAGGATTTGAGGACATTTGAAGCAAGCTGATTTGTTTCTTTAAATAGTGAATCTCAGGAAGAGTGTGTTCCATTTATTCCTTGTATTTTGCATATTCAAGTGAACACTAGATAGGTATGGTCCTGTTCCTATTTACACTGATTACTGGTAGCAGTATTTAACACTCACAGATTTTTAAATCCAGTGAAACACATTCTCTATCCAGAAGTGGAATGCAATTACTATGTAATCCAAAATGTGAAATATTTAAAAGAGTAAAGCCAGTTACAAGAAAAGAGTAAGCTTAATAAGGGTGTGAAGGGACTATTACAGAGGGCTATGACAAAACCATTGGCTGATCTTCTACATGTTATTCAGATCTCAAGTGTTCAGAAGGTAATTATGAAACTTTATGAAACAGTTGGCTGGTCTTCTATGTGATATACAGATCACAATAGTTTACCTTTAATTTGACAGTGCACAACAAGAGAGGTATACAGGGTTGCCATCTGAAAGGAAGTTGACTCCCTCCTGTTCCCAAAACACCCACCAAAACTTAAAATCTCTACAACTCTAGAGTTTTTCTAATTAAAAAAATAAATGTGGATACCCAAAGTCACAATTAGCCAAAGCTGACAAACTGTTTCCATTGTAAGACATTGGGGGTTTTAGGCTAAATGCCTGTCAACCATTTGCAACGCTGCCCAGTACTACCTAATGTTAATCTCTGAATGCAACCCTTTAAACATTTTTTTAATAAATATTCTATGAACATATTAATTTCACTTTTGAGAATGAAGGACATATTTGCTTTAGCAAGGTTAAAAATTCTGGCAACCTTTCCACAAGAAGCTGAATATTACTTATGCTTCAAAAAAAAGCAGAAGGCTTTCAGCAGGTATACTACCTTCATGATTTTTCTTCTCTTCTGAAAGCTATCACAAATGTATGCTTAAAGTGGGTTTGTTTTTTTTTTAATAAAACTTTTGAAAAATCTCAATATCCATTTACTAAGATATCATGAAGGTTCTTTTCCAGTTAAGTCCCACAGAGAGGACTGCCAAAGTGACACATTTGTTCTTGCAGCTAAGAATTTTGTTTCTCCCATTGTTTTAGAAGCTCAGAATAAGAGAAAAAGGGCAGAAATGCTGCAACTTCACTGTGACAATTGGCCTGGACAGCTCCAAATATGTGAAAGGTTATTTGAAAAGAAAGAATTCAGAAAATCAGATTCAAGTATTCCAAGTAGAAAACCCAAATTATTGATTTAGTCTATATAAAAATATGAATGTGAAAAAAACAGAGGAACCTAAGGATCATTGCCCAGTATACTGTTAACTGCAACTTCAGCTAAGCACAAATGTATTGTCTTTTCTGTACTACAGCAAAGTGCACGTGCAAAACCCCAACAGATAGGCATGTGTGCAAGAAATCCATTCTATTCAATGATCAGAATTAAGTGGCTAGTGAAACTGGAATGAAGGTAAAATATTTTCAAACTTTCTTTTTTCTTTTTCCTGAGATAGGTATTGCTTTGTGTACCGTGTGGGCAGAGAGCCCCATGGCCAGTCAAAACAAAAAAAAGAATTTGCTGAGAAACAAAACAGAGAATATATTTCTGTTTTTCAGAAATGTTTATACAAAAGTAAGTTTGGCTGAATTTCACAGATGTCAGAAAAATAGCATATAATTTTCCATTTGAATATTTCTCCGATTTTAAATGTCCTTTCCTTAGAAAATCCTGCCTGACCAATTTGGTGGCCTTCTATGTCGGGGCTACGAAAGTGATGGACAGGGGGGGAGCAGTTGACGTCATCTATCTGGACTTGTACAAAGTGTTCAACACTGTCCCACATGACATCTTTGTCTCTAAATTGGAGTGTAATCAATTTGATAGGTGGACAACTTGGTGGATAAAGAACTGGCTGGATGGTCGCACTCAAAGAGTTGTGGTCAATGGTTCAATGTCCGGCTGGAGACCAGTAACGAGTGGTGTCCCTCAGGGATCAGTGTTGGGACTGGTCTTGTTTAATATCTTTGTCGCTAACATGGACAATGGAATTGAGTGTGCCCTCAGCAAGTTTACTGATGACACCAAGCTGTGTGGTTCTGTAGATACGTGTCGTGGTTTAAACCAAGTCCCCCAACTCCCGGAGAGTTAGGAAGGAACAGCCAAGGAATGTAGCCCCCATGGATTGAGATAAGAAAGGTTTAATAGCTAAGGCATAACCCATATCACCACTGCCATTACTACTACAAATAATAATGATAAAGCAAATAACAAGCGAAAAGAATACAACACCCCACCAGCCACCTACCCATAACTCACTCCACCCTGCCCGGCTGAGCAGCGCATGCTCCCTCCTCCATTTTCCTCCAGAGCTCCCCCCCTCCAGCTCTCTCCCCCAGTTGCATCATGGGCATCACGTGCTATGGTATGGAATACCTCATTGTCCAGCGCGGGTCAGGTGTCCCATCTCTCCTTCCTCCCGGCCTCCCCTCCTCCACCTGGCTGGAGCACGTGCTCAGAAACGGCCCTGAACAAAAACACCCTCAAAACATGCTCGCTATCAAGCAACTGTTCCCAGCCCAGAAGTCAAAACACAGCACTGCACCAGCTACAAGAAGGAGAAAAATGACTGCTATGGCTGAACCCATGACAATACGCTAGAGGGAAGGAATGCCATTCAGAGGGACGTTGACACACTTGTGAGGTGGGCTGATGTCAACTTCATGAAGTTTAACCATCCGAAGTGCAAGGTCCTACACCTGGGTCGGAGCAATCCCAGGCACAGCTACAGGTTGGGCAAAAAGTAAATTCATGGCAGTCCTGCAGAGAAGGACTTGGGGGTGTTAGTCAATGAGAAAATGAACATGAGCTAGCAGTGTGCACTCACAGCCCAGAAAGCCAACCGTATCCTGGGCTGCATCAAGAGGAGCGTGACCAGCAGGTCAAAGGAAGGAGGTGGATCCTGCCCCTCTACTCTGCTCTCGTGAGACCTCACTTGGAGTACTGTGTGCAGTTCTGGTGTCCTCAACATAAAAAGGACATGCAACTGTTAGAACAAGTCCAGAGGAGAGCCACGAGGATGATCAGGGGACTGGAGCACCTCCCATATAAAGACAGGCTGAGAAAGTTGGAGCTGTTCAGCCTGGAGAAGAGAAGGCTGCGTGGAGACCTCATAGCAGCCTTCCAGTGTCTGAAGGGGGGGTACAGGGATGCTGGTGAGGGACTATTCATTAGGGACTGTAGTAATAGGACAAGGGGTAACGGGTTGAAACTTAAACAGGAGGGGTTTAGACTGGATATAAGGAAGAAATTATTTACTGTGAGTGTGGTGAGGTACTGGAATGGGTTGCCCAAGGAGGTAGTGAATGCTCCATCCCTGGCAGTATTCAAGACCAGGTTGGATGAAGCCTTGGGTGATATGGTTTAGTGTGAGGTGTCCCTGCCCATGGCAGGGGGGTTGGAACTAGATGATCTTGAGGTCCTTTTGCAATCCTAACTATTCTATGATTCTATGATTCTATGATTCTGGGACATGATGCAATGAATAAGGAATCCAAGGAACTTCACCAATTAGTGAAGTTCTTACGAAAATCTTTGTAAGAAAATTAATCACTTGTTTTTACTGTAGATCAAACTAGACCAGTCTAATATCTAGTATCCTAGTCTTAGTACTCAATACTAAAGTCTGAATAAAGTAGTTTGGAGATACTACTTATTGTCTGTAGCTACTGAGTTTAGAGATTTTGTCATTAAAATACAGAATTATCTGGAAGGCAGAATACTTCTTTGCAAGTGATTTATTATTTTATACTCTAACATCAGTATTTTGGGTGTCTTCTGGGAAGTGCTGGTTGCACAGGGCGGCACAGAAATTGAAATTATTAACTATTGTAACTGCCACAGAAGAAATTGGTGTTTAATGTAAGAAGGAGAAAAAACTTATATTTAACTAACTTGTTGAATAGATTATATGTCTAACTTCTAGTACAGAAATTTATGTTTTATTGCTAATATGTGATCTGGACAATGCTAACACTAAAAATAGTAATAGGACTGAATTCTGTAGCTGCAAATTTCCTGCCTGCATTTGTTGGTATTTACAATTAGGGAGATGATAGCTCTATAAAACTCACTCACTAATTGAATACCAGGGAAAATCTCTAGTGCAAACTACATTACTGAGTCCAGGTTATACATGCTTATCAGTGATAACAGAGTGAAAACAACATTGATTTTCTATTTTTCACATTTTAGGTCCTGTTCTACTGTGAAATATGATTCTGCACACCAAAAGAGTGTGCACTGGCAAAAGAGCTAATATAAATTTTATTTTGTGAAAGTTTATAATGCTTTTTCTTCACTTCTGCTTTATTCTGTGTGAGATTTCCAATGCAGTTATTACCAGCTGCAGCTATATCAATTCCGTGGGGTTTTTCTGTTTCCCAAAGACTGACTCCAGCCCTTCCTTGTGCACTTAATTATCTTGAGGTTGGAACTTTGAAGAAAAATTATAAGTGATTGCTCATACTCACTGAGTTTTTATATTCTGAGACCAATAAGCCATACACTCGTATATAGTCTCAGTCATGAGTATTCACTCTGGTAATCAAAACTGAGTAGTTCCCCACAGGCGGATATCACAGGAAATTAGGAAATTAAAAGTAAAGCAAAATCAGGACAGTGCATTAGAAACTGTTTATACTGCTGTGCATAATGTTTTCCCTAACTCTTTCTTGGACCACATCTTCACTTTGGAATAAAAATAAGGCTTTTATTTTAAAAAAATTTAAAGTCATTTTCCCCCACCGAAAAATTAGAATAATAAATCCTATCCTGAAAAATTTCATAACCGACTTTATTTTCACAACTGTATGAACTGGACACTTCATATTAGTGTGCTAGATTTTACACTTTAGATCAAAATTCCAAAATTCAGATATTTCTATTTTTTAAGGTGCTTTTAAGAGGTGTAATTAACATTATTTCCATGTTTTCAGGGTTTCTTTTTCTATAGCTATTGTCACAGATTTGCTGCTATGCAACAAGAAAAGCACCAGTAGTTTTTGTTTCTGCATGGTTAAAATTTGTAAACTATTTTACTTTTTTAAGTACTCATCATCTATTACTGTTTATTCCACAGATTTGCTGGAAGTGCATCTTGGTAATGAAGGGATGGGATGTGTGTATATACTGAACCAATGGCTTTCCACCCGCTGGCTGGTCCAGCTTGAATTTTGTTAGTGAATGAGGCATGTAAACTCCACCACACAACATTTCGGCCCTCTCCAGCAGTGGGCACTAGGCACAGGTGCTGTGACTTGCAGTTCTGCTCCAGCTGCCAGCATTGAGCTCCTCACCTTCCTCACTCACACCAGTCCCTCCAGCAGCTGGTTTTCAGGACACACACCATTCCTGCCCCACCATATGACAGAGACCTTCACCAAGTCCAGTAGCTGGCATGAGACTACCCATTCTTTCCAGTTGCTGGCATGAGAGGCAAAGTCCCCTGAGTCCCCAGTCTGACACCAGTTGGTGGCACTAAGACCAAATCTACTCAGTAGCTGATGCTCTGGGCATGAAGTCCACAGGACCTAAAGAGACCAGCTGGAGAGCTATTTTTTGACAATTCTTTTGTGATTTATATACCCTAAATATAAGTTTGATAACTTTCAATATAAAATATATCCAAATATAGCTTCAGTCTTAACATATTCCCATGTTTTAAATACAGAGATCTAGTGTTATCTATTTTAATGCCATTATCCAATATTCTAGCATGTTGTAGAATTAAGGTTTTAAGAGCGATGCTGTGAAATTTCCACAGAGCTAAGACCTGATGTGTAATCCTTTTGTAACTAAGACACAGATTTTACTATGCTTCTGCCAGAAGATCCTTCCACATTTTGCACTTAGGAACCTTGGATTGGCCTGAGAGTTCTGTCTGCAAAAAATCAGGCCATGAAAGTTGTCAGAATCTGAAAGAAGTTCTTGGATCATTTGGCTACCTCAAAACCTCTACTCCTTCCTTCTCCCACTCCTTTCTGTGAAGAAGAAAATCATAGCTGAAGTGCTAAGAGCTGTGATAGGAAAATGACATCTCTTAAACATTTAAATCTTTCCACTGCCTAATTGTAAATTGCCAAACAGCAGATTGCAAAGGCAGCTTTGACTACTGTGCTTACAATTTCCGTACCATTTGTCTGTTAAGTTCAAGATAGAAAGGTAGCCTGAAAGCTGCCAGTATTTTTTGTTTATTTTTTGAGATTCATCTGCTTCAAGAAAGATTGAGATAAGGTGGAAAGAATGAAAACAAAAATTAAAAAAAAATAAGTCGTTAGCCAAGAGCAAACAAATTACATATGCATGCTACAGAAATCAGGCACACATCACAAGTGCCCCCCTTAAGTGAATTCATTGCTGCCAGACTGAGGGAATATATACACTGCAGGGAATATCATCAGACTGCTGGTATTTTAGGTTTGCCTATTTCAGCTCTGGCTGAGCCATTCAGCTCTGTTTTATGTCTTTTAGTGTATCTTAGCACTGAACTGAAGAGATTGCTCATGAGATTTCTATTTGCGCTGCTATTTTTCAATGAAAATATTAATTAGAGCAGCTTTTCTGATTTAAATTTTCTGTCCAAGAGTGGCTAATGTCATACATTCTGTTCCAAAACTGGTTTAGCTTTGGATTAAGGAAAACAAGACAAAATGAACATCTGTAGGTAGAAAAGTGGGAACAATACGTACATCTTATTTTTGATAATGTGATAGCTCAAATGACTGAAGGAAACTTCAGTTCGTTTGCAACTGATACAATGATTGGAGAGGTCTGGAAGTCTGACTTTCTGGAAGCTTCTCCTTGGAGATAATCCTTGCAGAACTAGCAACACAAAGTAAACTGGGATCATATCCCTTACATTTTAAGGCTTCCATTTCAATCAGGATGGTTATTCCAGGTTACCATTTTCATATATTGCCTTTTCTGTCCCTGGATTCAGGGAAAAAAAGAGACACTAGTTGCAAACTTCTAATTAATTCATCTTATTAACCCAGATATCCCTAAAGCTGATAATAGAACTTTTGTCTTTGAAGTTTATTAATAAATTGATATAAATATGTATGAAGTGAAACTGTTGATATTTTACTTGAGTGGCCATCAGTAGAATGAGCTCAGATTAAGAGGTTTGGTCAAAATTACATTAATGGGACAGACAGCTGAAGCTGAGCTGAATGACTGACCTGAGTAGGAGTTACATAAACAAGTAAAATTAATTCCATAACCCTAAGAGCCTCACTCTAGAGTTAAAACTGGTTAAGAAACAAGAAACAAAGTGTACTAATAAAGTTATTATTGGCAAAGATTCTGATAAATTGCTGTAGAATTCCGTGTTTCAGTATATCTGTTAATCCAGCTCAAAGTTTAGTAATAAAATGCCCGCATGTTTAGACTATATTACCTTATGTGGGTTTCTCAAAATGAGGGAGGATTACAGAATATTTCTTGATGATCAAATGAAACAAGACAAAATTAACTCAGCTGTTATAATTATTTATTATAATACTGTTTAGTTTAGGTGGTTTTAAATTAATATCTGTTTAGAATTCTTTCATAGAAATTAATTCAATATTCTAGGGAGTAGAATACATTTTATAGACAATAAGCCTTGGTATGTATAGTACTGAAAAAATGCAATATCTGATTTCTACTGAAATAATAGATAAATTGCTAAATCCATCAGTATTTTATGGTCATGGGATATGTGGTTAATTTATTCTGGCAACTGCTATACACACAATATAATCTTTTTAATACAAAGCATATATTTTAAGGATATACAATATTACGAAAATGAAAGCGCTCTAGTACATTTGCATTTCTAACAGGCAAATTATATCACCTTTATTGTTTTTCAAAAATTGTAAGTATTAGGAATAATAAAAATAATTATCAAAACCATATTGATAATCTCTTATATGTTCAAATTGCATTCATCACAAAATGAAAAGATAATTTTAGACAGCTGTTTTTAGTATAATATTTTTCATTTTAAATATGTTTAAATGAGGACCTTTTCATGGCCTTGCAAATCTGCATTGTGTTACTTATCATCAACATGCAAAATCTATAGAAGTGCCCTCTTTTGCTAAGAGTATATTCAATGATTTTGAGGTGTAATACATAGCAAAAACTTCCATTTCTTTGTTGCAGTTATCTATCATCATCATTGTTGCCATCACACATAATCTTATAACACTTTCAGTTCAAGATGAATTTTATATTTCTCATCTTTAAAGTTCAGAACCTCCAGATCTTGTAATGCTTTTATGCTGATAATGCAGTTCAGTAATTGTGCTGTATAACAAATATTTCTGTGTGCAAGTTTTAAATAGTTATTCAGCGGAATTATGTCACAAATCAGAGGCTCTATTTAAAATGACAGCATGTTCTTTCCATTAATATCACAGGAATGAGACTGACATTATTACCAAAGCATAATAAATGAAGCTCAATGAGTAACTGCAAGGCACATTGCCCTGTGTACAGCTGTGCTAACATAACTATAAATTTTTATTCACTACATCGTAAGACATACATTTGGTAAGATAAGAGTGCTGGTTTTGGCTGGGATAATCTTCTTTTAAATATGATAAATAGGAGCTAAAGGCAATATTACATCGGCATATCTCTGTTGCATAATCAAAGCCCTTAGCAAAAAGGCACTAAGCTTGGATATGAAAGTAAATTTTTAAGACTTTAAAAAAGGACACTTTGTTTTCTGACCACCTGTATCCAATATCCACAGGAATGTTGTGTTATATAAGAAGTGAGCTTTTTTTGTGTTCTGGTCATTCTCATGCACTGTCTTCTGCCAAGCACTGTCAATTTAGGATTGCAAGAGCATCAAAACAGCTCAACATCATTATTGCTACAGCCATGTCATAAGAAAGACAGGGTACATAGAACTATATTTTGGATTTTGCTGAGTTGTGCTTACACAGCATTAAGGCCCTTTTTTGCTCCTCATGCTGCCTCAACCAGCTAATAAGCTGAATGTGAAATTGGAAGGGAACGCAGCCAGGAGAGCTGACCCAAACTGACAAAAGGGATATCCCATGATATGGAATATTGCACTCAGCAATAAAAGTCGGGCAAAGAAGAAGGAGCAGGCGACATTTGGAGTTATGGCATTTGTTTTCCCAAGCACCCGTTAAACATAATGAATCCCTGCTTTCCAGGAAAAGGGCTAAACATATGCCTGCTGATAAGTGGTAGTTTATTTCCTTTTTTTTTTCTTTGTTTATTTCCTTATTTTGCTTTGCTTGCACGTGAAGCTTTAGTTTTACCTGTTAAATCTTCTTTACCTCAACCCATGGGTTTTCTCACTTTTACCCTTTTGATTCTCTTTCCCATCCCACCTGGGAAGGAGTAAGCAAGCAACTATGTGGGGCTTAGCTGCTTACTGGGCTTAACCCCCAGTATCCATAAAAGAAAACCCTGAATAAAGTATCTCTTACTTATTCTGTTAGAACATCTAGGTGTGCAACAAGCTAAGCAAATCTTTGTTTGTTTTTTTTTTTCTGTGGGTTATCAGGAAAAGCTATGTCATGTTGGCTGTCATTAAAGAGAAACAAACTTGGTATAAGAGCTGGTTACTAATGCAGTATCTTCAAGAGAGTTTAAAATAGACACCAAATGACAAAAGAAGGGTTTGACAGGGAAATTTAGTAATCAGTCTTTTTTTTAAAAAAAAAAAAAAAACAAACAACAAAACACCACCTCTTTGTGATCAAATTCTCTTTCGGGTTATGTTTATTTAGGTTTTGCTTGTGGAGGCACTCAAATGAACATAGGAAGGAACAGTATGTCAAAGAGGATGGCACATTAGGAACCAAAACAATGGGCTGTCTTAATCGGAAAGACTCCAGGATGGAAAGTTCAATGCATGATATGAACTTTCTAAATTGCAAGAATACATTTCAGTGTCCTGTTATGATGGTAGTAAATCAAGAAAAATGATAATTCAAATATAACACATTATGTAGTATTTATTGTTAAAATTAATTTGTCTGGAAAAAATACTGGAGATAGTCTTCGATGTATAAAGACCTGCTGTAGTAATTTTTATTTTTCAGCTAAGAATGAAATTCAAGAACAGAAGGCTAGATAGAACTCCTTAATAATCTGCAGTCTATCCACTGCATTCAATGCTATTCTTATCTTTATCTGACTAAATTACTTGCATTTAATTTGAAAAGTCTGATAGTGCTGCACTTTATCATGAAGCCACAAAAATTTCTTCTTTGATAAACTGGTGTTTGAAGACATGTGTCAGAAGCACACATTTGTTTAGACTGAGCATAAAAAATCAAAAACTTCCTGGATCTAATTTGATGCTCTGAATAACTACTCACAGTTACTGCAGTAAAAGACACTAAGCTGATAAAATAAGTATCTTCATCAGTAATCTTATTCTTGGTAATTGAAACGGAGATACGTAACTGGCAAGAATTTAGCAATAACCTCAAGAAGTTCTCTTTTCACAATTCATATATTTAATCAATGACAACAAAAATAAACAAATACAAAACCCCTGAAACAATCCTATTATTTAGTCTGTACTGTTTGTTCTTCAGTGGTATTCAGTATAAAATATAAAGGCATTTAAATCAATTTACATTGTTTAATTTCATTTAATATAAAAGATAATTAAGCTGATTTCTAATATCTTGTTTTCAGTTTCTCTAAGTTACTTTTCCCAGTAAAAACAAAGAAACTCACAAACACAAAGCCCCTTCACCAAAAAAAAACAAAGCAAACAAAACAAACAAACAAAAAAAACCCTTAACTAAAAACACCTAACCTCCTTAGGTGGTGATACAGCTCATCTATTCTTATTTCCCCCTTTTGTAAGTTGCAGCATTCAGAAAGAAAAAATAGCATAAACGCTCAAAGAATAATTTCCTAAATGGAACTGGGGGAGGGCAAAGAGTGTCTGAGAAATTCCTACAACTCAATTCAAAGATGAAAAATATAATCTTATGTATCTCATCAAAGAGCATGCAGGATTACAAAGCAGACTTTTTTTAAGCTTGAGTCATGGCTAAAGGCAAGTTTGGACTTTCAAGTAGTGACACTTCCTAAATGGCAATATATGTCACCGCTAAATATCCAATGTTCAAGTTCCTCTAGAGTCCTATCAGTTTCTCTTCTTTCTGTTTCATTTACCATTCAAATTGTTATACCTTTTTCAAAATCAAATTTTGTCAATCAGCCTCAGTTTGTAGAAATACACATAGAGGTGAAAATCTTGTTCTCAGTAGGCTCATATAAATCTTTAATACTTGGAAAAGAAGCAAACAAATGTGTCTATTGAACCCTATTAGCTTATTTTCTTGAAAGATGGGGAAGAAAAGAGTATTTGTTATTCCATGTTCCCTTGGTGAACATGGAACATGGAGTTTGCATTTTTGTGACAGAATTTACCTCTGTGCATAGGGCCAACCCACTCTCACAATAGGACTTGTATGCCACTAAGAAGTCCAAAATATTTTTTTTAATTACAGAAAAGCTTTCATCTTAAGGGAATTTTCACCCTGAATAAATCTCATCATTCTACCACATTTCAGCTCTAATTATTGAGTAAACCAGAACCAAATATATGTAATATGTAAACTTCATGATTTTCTGAAACTCATAATTTTCTAGTATTAATATGATGGCATTCCTCTTTCCTGAATTTTCCTGAAACTTCCTGAACCCAGCTTCCAAGGTTAAGTGTCATTTACGAATACCTTCACAAAACCATTAATTTTTTATTGTGAATATATGCTCAAAAAGACCAAAAATTGACCAAACTGGGTGCAATATTTCACAAGAAACCATAATGCAAGTATACAGTTTCAATTAAAATAGGTGCAAAATGGGAGACACAAGTGACCATGTTGGCAAACTCTGGATAAGTGGTAAAGTAGAGGGAGAAACAGAGTGAAAAGGTCAGAAACACCAGTGATACTGTGTCAAAAAATGTATAGCAAGGTCCCATGATTGCCTGTATTAAATGCTGCTGAAATGCCAAGTAGCACTAAAATAATGCAAGGGCTATAACCAGTAACTATGAAGAAGCCATCAATATCTTTTGCCTCAAGACTTTTCAGAATCAAATGAGACCAAATTAAATCAAGCAAGAAAGTATCATACAAAATGTCTTAATTGGTAAATAAATTATAGTGAGAATAAATATTTGCTTTATGTCTCCGCTTTTAATATGCTTTTTTTTTAAGGATAAAATAATTATGGTTCACCTGGATAATGGAATAATAACAATCAACAATATTATTTAAAATATGTTTAATCATTATATTTTGTTCTTTGGTTGGCTGTCTGTTTTTTCAGTCAGTTTTATCTACAGATTTAAAAGATTCAGTGTGGTTAAACAGTGTGGTACCATTTACATTAAGTACAATAGGTATTAGAATATCAATATTTCAGGAAGTCAAAAATAATTTTTATCCTTTCTAGACAAAGCCACCATCATACTATTAATGACATTTTTTGTTATTTTACCTATGAGCTTGCTGTATCATCAGAAATCTTAGTATGCAATTAGGTGTTAATCTGTGCCTGAGAAAGGAGGTATAATTTTTGACAGTGCTTCTGGAATAAAACAGAAATTAAAATCTCATATTCAAAAGTGATTTGGGATTACACTGTTGCAGATAAATATGCTGACTCTTTACAAAGTCTGTCAATGATACTGAGGTACCTAAAAACTTCAAAGGTTCTTGGATGTTACATATTAAGATTACTTTCAAAAGATTATTTGATACATGAAGATGTGGTGTATTAAAAAAAAGATTAAAATAGTTATTCTTGTTGAGTACCTGCAGATTAGTACTGAAACAGACAAATTGCTCCATTTGTACATTACTAACTTCACAGTCCTTTATCCTCATTTCTATATATCTCAGTCTGGAAAGCTATACACAAGCAGCTGAAGTTTCTAGCAACATATAGTGATGGACCATAGATTGCAAAGGTCAGCCAATGCTGCTTCCTGAGCACAGACTCTATATTCCAAACATATAATCTTTTTCTTACTTGATGTGTTTTGGTAAGAGCTGTTAAACATACCTCTAGGCAGTCCAGAAATACACAAAAGTCATACAGAAAACTTTTTTATTAAATTGTATTGCAGGTTACATCTTGCTGTCATTAACGTGATTATGTCTTGCTCAGTATATTGGCTGTAACCATGGCCTTACTAAGATAAAATTATCATGTGAAACTTAAGTTGTTGAGGACCGCACTGAAAATACTTCACCGTAATAACAACTCTATCGTATTTAGGTCAGTGACATGACATAAATTAAAGGATAAATTAAGTTAATCGTAACTTCCAAAAGCTATACAATGATTTATCTACTAACATATTTTCCCATATGCTTTTTCCATGTATAGTTCCAGTATGATTATATCTGAATACGTTAGAGATAATGAGACAGGTTTTGGCTTACAATAGGATTTTAATAATGAACATTTTAAGTACAACTTCATTCATATCGTGTATTTATTGTAACACTTTTGGAGAAGAACTTGTCAAATTCATGGTGATCATTTCAGTTTGGGAACAATACTGCAATACATTGAAAAGGAGAAATGTAATGGTTTTATGACAAAGTAATTAAAGAGAGTTTCTGCAAGTTTCAGTTAGGTCAATGAAAAGGACTAGTACATTGAAAAAATCATGCTCACAGAAATTAATTCACAGTTACAAAAAAAAATCACAAAATCTTCACAAGTAGTTAAATGTGTAAATTTTTTAAAATGCATTTTGAATTAATTTTAATATTTCATCTTGTGCTTTATTAAGAAAGAAAATAAAACTAGAAATTAAATTAAAAAAAACCTAACAAAAAAACAAATCTGCCAACCAAAAAAAACTAATTGTCGGCTAGTTACATAAACTAGCATTTTACATCATGGTTCACTAAAAAACACACACATACATATATATTTATATCTCTAATTAACATTGGGCTTTTTTTTTTCCTTATAGCTTCTGCGATCACAGCTCAAAGTTCACTTTGGAATTTGATTTAAATATCATAAATTTTAATTTTTACTTAAAGAGTTGTGGGCTTTTTTGTTTTTTTTTTTTTCAGAAAGCAAACATGAAAGCCAAAATGTAGGGGAATTAAGTATTCATGGAAAAAAGTATCCTCAGTAAGTTACATTTTTAAGCAGGGTTGAAGAATTTTTACTTTTAGCCCAAGCTTTATATATGTATTTCAGAAATTTTACTACTGCATTCGCTGTTGTTTGGAGAAAGCATTCATACCTGGATTCAGTAAACTACTTGAAGGACTATAATTTGATTAGCCTTCCACAATACCTGAAGTTAGAAACAGTCTTAAACATTTTGCTGGACTTTTACCAAGGTGACATAGTTTGTTCCAACTGAGAAAATGCACTAATAGTAGAAACAGAAGCCCAGTATATAGTAAGATGATACTGTCTTTGCTATATGTTCTGGGAACTGCAACTCATGTGTAGACAAAAGATATTTTTTAATCGCATATTTCCAGTTGTCTCAGATTCATCTGCTATTTTATTTAAGAGCAACGGTTATTAAAGTAGCATCTGTGATAGCTTATTTCCTTACTTCTTTTCTTGCAACTCGTTTCTTTTTTCTTTTTCTTTTTTTTTTTTTACTTTACCTTTTCATTTTCCCAGTATCACTTTATTCTCCTGAGAAAATGAAGCATCTTTTGAATCTATCTTTATCTGATGGGTAATCCTGAAACAAAATCAATTGTTTCAATTCTTCTTTTGTTCATATAGCAGTCACAATTTAATTCAGACTTCAGTCCATTTCTTTATAATAGACACAGTTTATTCCTGCTATAATGAACACATTTGATCAATAAAAAACAGGAGCACTTGCTTACTAATAGACTATACCTTGGTGGAATGCCTTTCCACCCCTGATTTCAATCCTGAACCTCAGGGATGTTTTGAAGTGGGAAGCCTGGAGACTACAATTCATATCACCACTGGATAGGAAAATATTATCTCAGCAAAAATAGTGACTTCATTACATACTTCAGTTTTCCCCTGCCTCATTTCTCAGTGTCCCAAATGTGATATTCATCTCTCTTTTTTTGATATGGACAATGACATGATCTCCAGTCACCTTATTAACATGCTCTTGTACTACTTAAGAACAACACCTTTTCTCCCCAGTATGAATACATATATGTGCAATATAACATATATATGATATATATTTATGCTTAATATAAACAGTGTTAAAAAATTAAGACAAAAGCCTTAGTTTTATGTTCTGTTTTAAAAGCCATTGATTGCCAAGATATTTTTGACACAATTCAAAGATCTACATGCTGCCTATTAGCATTTACTATTATGAAATCATCTGTAGTTTGCAATTTACAGCCTCAAATTCTTTACTGATGAAGACAGTTAAAAAGATATAGGTCACAATTTAGGAAAGACACTTTGATTTAAAATAGCGTGCATTACAGAAAAAGATTTGTTTTTTGAGGACAAGTAATATCTGAATTTTACGAGAGCAACTAATATCTGAATATATGAGGATGACCTTCCAAAATATGCAGCTGTTATCTATCTGAATCATTCACCAAAATAAATATGTTCTCTTTTCCTGTCACTAAACATGTACTATGAAGCATTACATCATTGATATGTAATGAAAAAAGAAAACTCTGCCGTCACTGAACATCTGGAATTGCACTGATGATGGAGTGCAGCTGTTGCCTTTTATGTGAACTGTGATGCACGGCTACACAGAGGCATTTACTTCAAAATCCTTATGAAATAATGTGTGACAGGAATGTACTTTTCTACATCCTATGCACTGTGTTCAGGACACTATCAAACACACACAAAGATACATATATAAAATTTCTAATGTAAGTTTGCACAGTATGAAGTCTCATTCCTTTTAAGTCCCCTGAGAGCATCTTAAATTATTATGAATCCTTGAGAAATTCAGATAATCTTGCAAATCTGAAGCTGAATTCAATAATGATAAAAAATTGGCATGAAATCTATCAAATCCTTTGGGTACATTACTTGTACTCCTATTAACATTTTTTTTCTCCTGTTTTTCAGAGCACTGCTTATTTAACTCTGACCTTATCCGGTTTTTGTTTATTGTGACAGAGCAGGCTGAGTTCTGAAGGTGTTGCTGTTGTTGTTGTTGATTTTGTATTTCTTCTTTCTTATGTGCAAAGTTTAAATGAAAATAGAAAACCAAAAATCTACAGGCAGAGAGAGAATTCACCTTATTAAAGCTCACGTTTCTATTCAACATGGTCATTCTGCAAAATGCCAGTTGTGCATAACTTTTATAATGCCTCTAACTACCAGACAAATAATCACATTCCAGTCTCTTAGAATATGGCCTTATCTAAATAGTTTTCTCTTTCCCTTTTGAGCATATTCTTATCAAGCTTCCAGGGAGTTTATTAATGTCTACAGTTTATCCCACTGTACACTTTTGGCCTTTGGATGACAAATCAAATAAATTCAATATCACTTCTTCAGAGCCCCATCTATATGGTCCCTGATACTTTTCAAAGTACTCTGTATAAAGCTACTTACCTTAAACAAAATATAAAATATATCTCTACACATCTGATTTTTTTAAAAGGAATGATCAAAACTCACAAGAAAATGTTTAATTTCCTGACACAGGGAATGGTTTACATTTCTCTTTTGATTAAAAAGCTGAATTACTATGCACATTTCCTTATTTAGAAAAGCACATTGTAGACATAGTAGTCCAGACAGATATAGGGTCCTATCAATGGGCAGAGCACAACTGCACTAGACCATCTACCCTCCACAACTGTCATCATTAATAGTTCCTATGAATTCTCCTGTATAATTACAGACACAGTATGTGAAGGCACGATATGTGAAGCACAATTATACTAACTCCCTATAGAGTCAGATGAGAAAGACAGAAAATTAAAATAGGTCTCTCAGTCCTTGAACGGCATAAATCGCTGCTTGTCCCTGTCTTTTGAGGGTTATCTTTTGAGTTAAGTTATACGTTTAACACAAAATGGAACGAAGTTGGTCTTGAGCACTTCAACAGGGACATTTCCTTAGCTCTCGTAATGATTCAACCATTTTTGCTGCATTACTGGATCAAAGTAGAATTTGAGTATACACATTCACATACCAACAGTAAAGAAACTTACTTGGATAAGATGTGGGGGAAAAAAAAATCCAAATAAACTTCTGTTTTCTTGTCTAATATTAGAGAAGTAAAAAATTAGCAAGGTCTTGCTAATATCTCCCAGGAAGTACAACCTGTGAAGGTGTTATAAGTGAAAATATAATGTGCACAATTATTTTTTTCCCACTACATGACGTCAATCTTTGAAAACTGTGACCAGGATAACAAAGAGTAAGATGTACTCCACATCTGTGTTAACTAATCCATGGGTTTTGTGTTAGAACTTGGTTTAATGGTAATAAGAGAAGATCAAGTTTAAAATATTACATTTAAAGTACTACTAATTTAGTTTGTGACAATTCTACAATAATTCCGCTTTTTTTCTGTGAAATTGTATAGCCCTGTTTGAAAACCCAGTGAGAGTCACTAGGACACTTTCTTTGATTCTCCTCAGCTGTCATTTTCAGAATAATTCTGCATGAGCATGATTGTAAATGAAGTTTTTTCCCATCTCTGTTACAATGTGCCATAGCTCTGTATTAATACCAATAACCCAAGCTCTTAGTAAAAATTCAGCACATTAGCAATAATAAATGGGTATGGTTACACCAACAGCAAATTATTTTCCAGATTCAGTGTCCTGGGTTCAGCAGTAGCAGTCATTTTTCTCTTTCTCAGTAGCTGGTGCAGTGCTATGGTTTTGACTTTTGGCCTGGGAAGAGCACTGATAACACCCATGTTTTTAGTTGTTGCTTAGTAATGTTTAGTCTGACCAAGGACTTTCTGAGTCTCGTGTTCTGTCAGTGAGGAGGGGAAGCCGGAGGAAGCAGAGGCAGGACACCTGACCCAAACTAACCAAAGAGGTATTCCATAACACAGCACAGCATGCCCAGTACATAAACTGGGGGAGTTACCCAGAAGGGCTAGTTCAGTGTTGGGTCGGGCAGGGTATCTGTCAGCAGGTGGTGAGTGGTCGTATTCTCTTCCCTTTTTACTTCCTTTATCATTATTTTTATTGGTGGCAGCAGTAGTGGTTGGTGTTATACCTTAGTTACTAGAATGTTCTTGTTTCAGCCCATGGCAGTTACATTCTTTCGATTCTCCTCCCAATTCCTCTGATGTGGGAGTGGAAGGAGGAAGCAGTGGGGGAGGAGTGGGAGAAAGACTGCGCGGCTGAGTTGCAGACTGGGCTTAAACCATGACATTCAGGCAGTATTTCAATTTTGCATTTACTCTAAAAAAGAACCTGAAATCCAGAACTAAATTTTAAGTTATTTGAATTTTGTTATAATCTTGGCTTTATTTAAGCTTTGCTAAAACAACCACAAAGATTATACTGAAAGATATTATTTGTTGATGAGTTGTTCTAGACTGAACAAAAATTTTCTGTCTGGAGAAGCTTTCAATGATACTCTGTATTCATTCATCATAAAAGGAATCTGAGAGGTGAGTTTCCTTTATTATTAATAATATTGACAGAGGTGATGAATGTTGCATGCTCTTGGATACATAATATGGAAACACCTTTTAGTCATAGCTTTTCATTTTACATTTTGAATATTTATTTCATTTATATTAATTTCTATTTATTTCTATTAATTTATATTTATTTTAATTTATATTAAGTTTATTTCCATTTTTAATTTTTATATTTTATATCCAGTTTAATTTCACAAACATGTGGGACTCCTTGGTTTTTATGATTGCTGAAGTAATAAGTTAAAATTTTAGCATTTGCAAAATATAGGTTTGCTGTGGGCTGTTCCCAAAGCTGATAAACAAAGATCATTCTTAAATCAAATTTAGACATACCAACAATGACAGCAGGTACACTTCCCAGAATCTTTTTTGACACTGTGATATAGATTATGATAATCTCTTATTATGCAGAATACTAGCATTTTAATCTCTGGGATGAGGGAAAACAATTGCAGTTTGTGTTAGTTTATATTAACAGGCAGAGTACCATGCTTTTCATCACCCATTTGAAGACTGAAGAAATAACATTTATGAGAAACCACATTATGTTTTCTATAAATATATAGAGAGTATTTTATAATGACATTAAAGTGAAATTAAGAGAAATTTGAAACTGAAGCAAAAAATCTGGTCTCATTTTCACTGTAGTTCAGTATAGTGGGACAGATGAGATTGTAGAAGTACAAAGAGTGCACTGGTAAATGCTGGACAAGATTCAATGGTATAAACAGAACTTCTATTAATCTTGCAATGTATGCATGCATCAGACTTCTGTGAATATTCAATAACAAGCTTTCAAAAATATAGAAATTTCCAGAATTAACAAAGAGCACTTAAAAAATTAAACCACAGGCATGCTATTTCTGTTGGACAATGCTATCTCCATCTTTACTGAACGAAATGCATCTTTTACATGTGGTTCTGGAATTTTTTTTTTTACATGTGGTTCTGGAATCTGAAAAAAAAATACCAGCTGTATGCTGAGATGAACCCAGTACCACTATTAATGTTACCAGCAATGAATAACTGCATGCATACTAACCCCTAGAGAGAGTAACAACATAAAACTCTTCAAAAAAATCTGTAAATCTGCATCATCCCACTTTCTTTAAAATGTTTATGATTATGAGTCATGACACTACTAAGACTGATACTGATTATTCATTTGTGATTGTAAAATATGATATCGTTACATACTTCACAACATTAAGTTTGAACTTACCCTAAATGTTGCTTTCAGCTTTTAATCACTTACCTTTAGGTCTGAAAGTTTGCAGAAAGTACCACACAGCTACTCACCCTACCCCTTTCCCCCAACCCTGGGGGAAAATAACTGAAAGAATGTAAAACACACAGGTTGAGATAAGAACAGTGCAATGACTAAAGTACAATATAATACTACTAATAATAATAACTATAAAAATAATAAGGGAAATAACAAATGGAGAGAATACAAAACCGAAAGGGGAAAGAGGAAAAAACCCAAGAACAAAAACAAATGATACACAATACAACTGCTCACCACCCACTGACCAATACCCAGCCTGACCCAAGCAGCCATCCAGTCCCTTGTGGATATCTCCCCCAGTTTATATACAAGGCATGATATGCGATGGCACGAAATACCCCTTTGACTAGTTTTGGTGAGGTGTCTTGTCTCTGCTTCCACATGGCTTTTTGTGTTCCGTGTAACTGGCAGAGCATGAGAGACTGAGCAGTCCTTGATCAGAGTGAGCACTACTTAGCAAGAACTGACACTGGTGTGTTATCAGCATTATTAATGGTTCAATGTCTGGCTGGAGACCAGTAACGAGTGGTGTCCCTCAGGGATCGGTGTTGGGACCGGTCTTGTTTGACATCTTTGTTGCTGACATGGACAATAGAATTGAGTGTGCCCTCAGCAAGTTTGCTGATGACACCAAGCTGTGTGGTTCTGTTGATATGCTGGAGGGAAGGAATGCCATCCAGAGGGACCTTGACACACTTGTGAGGTGGGCTGATGCCAACTTCATGAAGTTTAACCATGTCAAGTGCAAGGTCCTACATCTGGATCGCAGCAATTCCAGACACAGCTACAGGTTGGACAAAAAGGAGATTCAGTGCAGCCCTGCAGAGAAGGACTTGGGGGTGTTGGTTGATGAGAAAATGAACATGAGCCAGCAGTGTGTGCTTACAGCCCAGAAAGCCAGCCGTATTCTGGGCTGCATCAAGAGGAGCGTGACCAGCAGGTCAAAGGAAGGAGGTGGATCCTGCCCCTCTACTCTGCTCTTGTGAGACCTCACCTGGAATACTGTGTGCAGTTCTGGTGCCCTCAACACAAAAAGGACATGGAACTGTTAGAACAAGTCCAGAGGAGAACCACGAGGATGGTCAAGGGGCTGGAGCACCTCCCATATAAAGACAGGTTGAGAGAGTTGGAGCTGTTCAGCCTGGAGAGGAGAAGGATGCTCCATCCCTGGCAGTGTTCAAGACCATTTTGGATGAAGCCTTGGGTGATATGGTTTAGTGTGAGGTGTCCCTGCCCATGGCAGGGGCGTTGGAACTAGATGAACTTAAGGTCCTTTCCAACCCTAACTATTCCATGATTCTATGATTATTCTTGGATTAAAGCCAAAACACATCACTCTACTAGCCATTGGGAAGATAGATGGCTCTATTCCAGGTAAAATGAGGACAAATATATTGGTTTACAAAAAGTGCTTAGATTAACATTTTCTACAACAATCTGAATTTCACTAGACTAACAACATATCATCTACAAATTCTACAAAAAGGAACTCCTTGTTACCCAAAATACTGTAGAAAACATAATGAAGGTATAAATCCTACACTGCAAAAATAAATGACCTAATTAATTCTCCATCTGCAGCTAAGTAACTGATGAGCAACAGCTGGGATGAAAACCTAACAATAAGAACAGGGTATTATCTTCTCCTAGAGATGTTGAAGTTTGTTTTATGAAGAATTCTTTCTATCATATAACAAGACTCTATGTCCTGATTTTACCCAGAAACCTATTCAGAAACAGAATAAAAAGAATGAGAAAAGGATGAGAGGAAACTTTTTTGCTTTCTTGTAAGATGGCGCTTATCAGGTTTGATGGCAAGACTTTCAGATTATTATATACAAGAAATAAAATGGCTTTGTGTAGTCTTGAAAATAATAATGTTTATTACACTTTAAAATGAATGAAGCAATAAACATCTTAAAAGGATATAGTCAACATAGAATATTAACTGATTTTTTACAAATGGATCTAGGAAATTTCCATGAAATTATATAGAGGCTGACCAGAGTCTATGAGACCAAGATGCACCTTTAATGAAGCACAAAGAAAGCAACAACAAAAAGTACAGATTAACACTGGTGATTCTACGATTCAAAAAGTAGCAGTATTTCTCATTGAACTACTGGCTTTAAAAATCAGCAGCAAGAGGAAAAAACAAAACATCCAGCTGTTGTCAGTGGCAATTCAACACTGGTACCCGTGGACCTTGTTCCAGAGCACAGCTCTGACGCCTCTTGAAGTTCATACATAGGCAAGGGAAAAATGGGTTGTTAACACGAGATGCCACTGTTCTGAAAGGGAAATGAGTAAATCAGTGACTAGCTTGATCAACCACTCAATTCTCTTTTCTTTAAAATCTACCAAGCTGCTGACAATAAGAGAATGCATATCCTCATGTTCAGAAAAGTAGATTGTTCTGGTTCTGGGGAGAAGTACCATAAAGAAAGGGTTTTCTCACAGACCTTTTGAGATATCTAAAGCCCTTATACATTAAGTTAACCTTTGCTGAGTTGTTCATATTTGAGTTTCTGATATATTTTAAATGCTCTTGGGAATTCTGTGCAACATTTCTTGGCTGGGAATTAATCCTACCTGACCTAATATTCATTTGTAGAATAGAGAAACTTCAAATGAAGGGGAGGCTGAGACATACATTCCTTTTCATCCCCGAAGATACCTGGAAAAGAAGACTTTATTTACCTAGCTTCATGTAAGTTGTTGTGATGCTGTAAATGAAAATATGTGCAATTTGCTCATTATTGGCTTCAAAGTGAAAGTGGAAAAGGGTTTCTGTCTCATCTATTAAATTTTCAGAACAATTATATAAGCCTGTATAAGACACTTATTCCTTTTTAAACTGCTTAAATGATGTGTAATTATTTTCTGATTCAAATAAAGTCCATTGATTTCAGTCTTTAACCTAGAAAATATGACTTCAATAGTAATTTCTTTCTATGATGCTGGTAAAAAGAAGAGAAATACACATTATGTAATAGATGGTAGCAAAGGGCCTTATACTTTGTAGTTATTTAAGGTTTACCCTTTGTAACTCAGAAAGGTGAAAAAAAAGGCAAATCATTATGGGACAGTAAAAATATACTCTGAAAATATTAGTCACAAATTGCACCATAAAAGCACTCATTCAAGAAGATGAGAAACAACCTGTCATCATTAAAATGTCACAAAATTGGCACAGGCCACTATTTCTTTGTGTTAGAGGCTATGAACATAATGATTATGCAGTTATAATGCTGCAATAGCTGCATAAAATACTTTTATTTCACATGACTGTTCTCAGTCTTTCTGTGCTGATTTCAACTTGCCTTCCAAAAGAGGAGTCATTCTCAGTCATTTTGAGGGCAGCCAAGTGAACCAAAAGGTCAATCTAATTAAAAAGGAAGAGAACTTCATCCCACAGGGAGAAGGGTCCAGTAAAATGCCAAAGGAGTTTTTATTACAGAAGTACAAAGTAAACAGTCCAAAACAATATTAAAAAAAAATCCTTATTGCTGTCAAAAATATAAAAACAAAAGAAAAGTATGTGACCTTTTTCTGCATCATAAATAAACGGTCTTGTCTACATAACAGAGAAATATTGTTTATTAAATATAAAGAATACAACTTTTCATTAAGAAATTTTACTGCCGTATTCTCAGAGACACAGAAAATATTCTATTTTAATAAGCACTTTGACGGGTGGGGAAATTGAAATGAAATTTGTTTTGAAGTTGTTTTTTCCCCAAAAGACATGCTTAAACAGTTTAATAGCAATGTGAGTCATACATCATTTCAAAAGCCTCAAAGATACAATTTTAGTGTATTCATGCGGTTCAGCTAAACTCACCAAGTGCAGGAGATTTAAACCTCTGTGGCCTTTGTATCTTTAATCAAAGTGAGACAGGTTAGTTTTACCCTACTGAGGATGTGTTGTTGTAATAGTAATCCTGCTCAGTATGAGAGGAACCTCAGGTTCAGACCCCTGGTGCATGAGCTTGGCTGAGGAGCCACTGGTGAGAGGCTACCATCTGCAGGTTTATGACTGAAGTCAGAATCCTGCCTAGACGTTGCCCGCTGTTATGCCGTTGCGACATTGGTAGCTCGAGATTGACCCAGGAAGTCAAAGGCAGAGGAGACTTAGTTCCATTTCTGCCTCTGCAGCTGTGTTAAGCATGTGTGGAAGCACCTTTTGAAACAAAGACTTCAGTGTGAGCTGCAGCTAAACAAAGCAGAGACAGAAATTTACTTCCATGTAGATTTGAAATTCTGCACATGCAGATTCGTTTCCACAGTTGCCAGCTCTCTTAGGTTAAAACTCATCTCCCTACAATATAATATTCAGAAACTTCAGGATTCTCCATAACAATAAGGCTGCTCCTTAATGTTGCTGTAGTACATCAGTTATGCCTTCTTTCTGCATCAGTGGAGAAACCCTTAAATCAAATATAAGGAGGTATGCAATCAGTTATTTTGAATTCTGTATTGCATATGTGTATATATTACTGTAGATTTCCTGCACTTTAAAGTATTTGTGCAATCTATTGCTAAAACACTTGGCAAGTTATAAAAGCATGAGGTGAATGTTAATGATGTTGATCTGATTCTTTCTTGGGTGGATAGGGGTTTAACACTACTCTTCAGAATTCCATACAGTATCAGAACACACTAATTGAGCTTTATATTCAGTAAGATTTAAAAATACGAATATTTTATTAATTTACCAGAATAACAAAACAAAATTAGTAAACAATGATCAAGTTTTGGGATGCTGAAACATATTACTAAAGCGTAATAACAAAAAGCTCTCAGTTTCCTAATACTTATTTCAGGGTATTCGTTATTTTATAGCATGGGTTACAGGAAATAAATGTATAAGTTTTGTGCAGAAAATGTCACAATCTGTAATTGAATTCTATTCTTGGAAGTCCCATTGGTTGCAGTATGAGCTTTGCATTATATGATGGAACAATCTGAATTGGATTTTAATAGTATCCATAGAAAAACATAGTTCAGATATGGCCATGCAAGTTTGACAGAGCAGCTCTGTAGGTATAACTATATGTAAGAATGCCACACTGTGATTCAGGGATACCTGGGCAAATTCCAAACAGACTATTTTCTGGAACTGGAAATTGAAGAACCACAGGATTATACCTCAGTTAATTAGTTCTGCTGATAAACTGTATATGTTAGCTACTGGAGAAGCCCTGTAGTAATTCAGCACACTGCTTCCAAGTCCAAAAGAGTACTACTTTTTGGAGCTGTGGTATTTTCTGCAGCTGATATATCTCAAGATATGGTTGCTGTCTGTCAGCTTTCCAGTTCTTCCAGTCACAGCTGATTCCTGAAACATGGTTCCAACTGTCTTATGCCTGTTTCTTTTCCAAGAACATGTGTATATTGGAGGCAGAGAGTTCACATCCTTCTTCACATACCTGTGACATATCAAAAGTAGGGATAGAATAAGGATCAACATAATATTGGGCAGTATTGTGAATATAATTTATGCAAAAAAGTCCACAGTTGTTTATTGCAGATCTACAATGAATTATATGACCATCTTCATTCCAAACTAGTTCAGTCACCATCAGCAGTAATTGGACTTTTTGAAAACAACACCACAAAGTAAAGGTATTAACATTACATTCTATTTTTATCACTTCAGGACAAATATTTCCATGTATTTTACATATTTTCATAATTTCATACAGGAGGAATACAGAGAAACATATCTGCTGAAAGCATCTCTGTAATTTCAATGCCCTATTTTCACTCCTCACCAGAAAAGCCACTGTGCCCTAGTTCCATACCTTTTCATTATATCACCTAGTGCTGAACTCCAGCCACTCTTTCGACTCTCTGCCTTCTGCCCAAAGCCATTATTTCCCCTGAAGGATGTAAGGGATGGGCAGAATCTGCCAGAAACCTGAGGGCAGTTTCTCTTTCCTTTGTAACCTGTGAGTAGTTCAGGGAGAATCTGCTGCACAGACTGGAAGCAAATGTTTGTTGATATGTGATATGGCTGGTTGACTCTAGCAGATTAATAGTACAAGCTATGCATAGCAGTCACAGTTCAGGTAAAAAACTGAAATATGACTTGACTCAAATCTTTCCTTGAAAAATAAATATTCTGTTTTGTGATAGTATTTAAGCAAATATAGATTCTGTATTTTTTTAAAGTCTAATTACAGTGCTTAATTTCTTTTATAGTAAGAAAATATCGTTTTAATACCTAAACTAAATCTTTTAATCTGCAAATTAAGCTGTTTACGTTTGTCCTCATTGAATACAGTGAAAAAAATACATCTTGTATTTATTTTTCTTTTCCTGTAAACAAGCAAACTATTTGGAACCAGTAAATATTGACTTGCATTTCATCATATTCTATACATTTTATTAAAACATTAATTGAAACAGAATAACAACAGAAAAAGGCTAAGTCACCAAGAGGCAGCTAAATCAAGCTGCATATATTTGAAAATACATATTAAGTTCCCTGCAACCTCTCTTGCTTGAGATTTTGGTTGTTTGGGTTTTGTTTGGGTTGTTTTTTTTTTCTGAAAATTAATTATTTTAGTTCCATTTTTTCTTTACTCTTAGGTGATGTTCTTCCATTCTCTCATTACTACTGTCAATCTTCATAATATTTCCGTTTAACCCACTGACCTTAAATAAAATTATATACTATGTCTTACATATTAGAATGTTCTTAATATGTCCTCCGATAAGTTTTTATTTTTCTGAGTGTTCTTTCAATTGTATTTATTTTTTTCAGTTTATGAATACCATAATGACAGACATCCCAGAATCTTCAGCTGTGCTGGTTACCTGTTATTTCCCTTTTTGTACTAATGTACTCTGTTTCTTCTTTTAATTAGTATCTAGCATGTTTTATTTCTAAACTTCCTCTGAAAAGTGTTTGCAAATCCTCAGATTTTGGTGTTACCCATAAATTTTTAAAAAATGCTGTTTACTCTTTCTTCACAGATCTAGCATCTGCAACATCACAGCTGTATTACAGATATACTTTATTATGTCTGTTTTTCTGGGTTTTTTTTTTTCTTTCTTTCTTTGACAGGGTAACTGTCTTTCAAGGTAAGAGGAAGTCATAAGTGTTATATGTGCTTTATCAAGGTAAAGAAATTTTTCCTAATGTCAAGTCCGAACCCTTTCCAGGAATGATAAACTCTAGGAAGAAGGATGGAAATCAATTGTGCTTCAGCTCTAGGTCTAATAAATCTCAATTCTACTGCATCCCAGTTTATTCTATCCTGGATTATCGTAGAAAAGTTTCTTGATAGACTGGTTAGTTGGATTTTTTTCCCTTCGGAGTGGTAAGCTCTAAGGCAAACAACTGCAGAAATTAAATGGATAAAGTTCAGGCAAAATAATTTTTAACCACTTGAAAATTGATAATTAATATAAAATCTTAAATGAAGATTCAGAAAATGTGTTTAGTAATGTATATAAAATCATGGGTTTTCTTAAAAGAGATCTCTGATACTGGAGAAGTAGAGTCTGAGTATGTTAGTTTATTCTTAATTGTGTCTGCTAAGCAGTACCTTAGAAAAGCTGATGCAGGGATATCACAGCAATGAAATTTTATGTGTTATGACAGACTGAACAACCAGTAGGATGCTCAGCAAAATGCTGTAGAACTAATTTTGCTTTTAGACTATAAAAAATGTTTTTAAAGAGCATAATTTTGTCTGTGTCTGCTCTGCTGCGAAACAGTATTTTCTATATATTGATCTTACATTACTCACATCTCATCATTTCTCACACCTCATCTGATAAAGTGAAACAACATAAGATTCTTACTGCAGTGTACCACTGATTCCATATTTTTGCCTCCACAAAATGTAGCGTCCACAGATACAGGATAGTGGTCTAAATCTTTATGCTCAGTCACTCACTCACCCACAGAAATGTAATGTAATATAATTTGTATCAGCTCATTTGTATCATTAATTCTGAAAAAAATTTTTTCAGGTTATTTTGCAGATCCGCATGCCCATCACCACTTCTGAAATGGCAACACAGCATCTAAACAGCTCAATCTGATTAAAAAAAAAAAAAAAAAAAAAAAATTTGCTATGGATTTTCCTTTAATGTGAAAACAAAGGAACCAAAATATATTTCATTAGAAAAAAATTATGTAATATTACTTAATGTCTCTGAGTAGTATTCCAGTGAAATCAAAATTAGTTTCTTACTATTTCCAAAACGCTGTGTAAGAAACTGAGTGAATAAGTTCTCCTGATCAAATTCACAAGACTTATGTGTTCAAATATTACTGCAGATACACCATCACCAAGGAGGAGGAATGCACTTATATGCTAATTCATTCAGAAAAACAGCATTCAGCACATGTAAAAAACCCTCTATCTCTGAAATGAGCCAATTAATGAAGTGAAACCTTATACATTATAAGATGAAACGTTACAGTCTAGAATATAGACTTTTAAATTATGTCATGTTTTTCAGAATTCTTGTGCTTGTTTACTATATGATCCAGGATATATTGTCTTGTGTTTGTAGTAGCTTTAAATCCATAAAATTTAGGGAACTCATGCTGTTTTGCTTTTTCTTCACTGTCTTCATGTAAGGGTTTCTGCAACAGAGCAACTGGAGACATGTTTTAACATGCTGAAAATTGAAAATGTTTTAATATAACTAATTTATTCTACAGAAGAACAAAGAGAGCCCATAAACTAATAGTTTTGCAGTAAATTTATCTTTGCTCTTTTTTTTTTATCAGCAAGATGTCTTTGTTGTACAGTTCTTGGCATCATTTCTGTCATGAATAACCCTACACTCGTTTCTATCCTATTTAATTATCCACTCTGGCTTAAAACATAATCAGCATCAAACCAGCTGTGCAACCTTGAAAGAACACTATTTCAATAATACATTGATAAAAAAAAAAAGAGTGAGATGGCTATTAATTTTAATAGGAGTCCTCCCTTCTGACTGTAGCCTAGACACTGTTTCAGAAGCCATATCCATTTACCACCAAGCAGTAGGATCCCTGGTGCACTCATTATAGCAATAGATTCCATTCATAGCCTGATGCTGTGACTAGCTAGATGACCATGCTGGGCCAATAAGGTCACCTTTGAGGTGTTGGCTTCCCTGCTAATACAGTGGAATGACTCGTGGAAACACTGATCAGTAGCAGAAGGAACTGTGTGTGGTAAATACTGAATCAGCTTAACATAATTCAAAACATTTTGTCAAATAAAAACCTGCAATGAGAAAATTATAATTTAATGCCATAGGAATGTTTATCATTCCATCCTGTCAGTTATGAATCCTGGCCAGAAACCTTAACTCCTAAAAAAGGCAGAAATCAATGCAATCCGTATCTCCTGATGCCCTAAGCTGCCAGGATATAAAGAAAAAACTCTTACATCAAATACCCAATCTTGGACTTTAGCTCTTCTATGATATTTTAAAAATCTGTTTATAGGTTCTGCTATTCAGTAGGCCAAAACCATCCTAATGATGTTGCACTTAGAATAGCAGAATTTAAAAATTTTGGGGTATTTTCTGCACACTAATACAGGCCTTTCTTAAATTCATGTTCCTTACCAGGATGACCTATTAGGCATGTGCACCAAGAACTGATATTAGATGTACCACAGCAATCAAACAAAACTTCCCTTACTATCACCTACAGTCTCCATACTGGTGTCATGAGCAATATGCACTCTCAATCCTCTCAAGCTTAGTAACCTGCCATATATCACAGAAGAGTTTATGTACAGTGGTGATTGTGACACTTTATTCTTCACTGTGGTGAGCAGTAAACTTACAAAAACTGGTGCTAATAGATTTATAGAATCTGTACTTGGTCTATTTTGTATGGTGCTAATATTGTAGTTCTCTTATTTAGGAATAAAGACCTTTAATTCTGAATTGTCTGCAGCCATAAATTGCAAAGCATGCATATTCTTATTACTCTGTTATATAAACACTTGGTATGATCTATAGGTCAATGAGGCCCTGAAGTGCGTTAACTCCTACATGTCAATAGATCTTTAACGTAGAGCCAAGCATAGATAAATAATCCCAGAAAACAAAAATATTAATGAATTTCTTGCTAACTAATATAACCACTACTTACACCAGCTCAAAAAAAAATCTTTCTCAGTGAGATGTTTACAAGAAATCTGGGTATTTTAGATACACTTTTTTGTCAATTTCATTATAAGCTCTGTGGTTAAATTCCATAACATGCTTTGAAAATAAGCTTGAAAATAATGCTTCTGTTACAGTCAGAATATAACACAGAGAATATAGAAACTTTAAATTAGATGGGAATAGAAATTTATTTTGTGTCTTTTTAAAAATCTAATCACAAGTACCCATTTCTAATGGAAAAACATGGAGAATCTTTACCAGTCTTACAAAAAGCTTTGTAGTTTTAGGCATATGTTAAGGGCTGTCTGTTTGCAGCTTAGCTAAAAAGGATTTGATCCTCCTGCAGAGGTAACTAAAACAATAACTTCTCCTTAAAAGTCTCCTGTAAACTGATGTCTAAATAAGCAGCACTTTTTCACTCCGAACTGCTTAGGAACATTGAATTCTGCGTATGTAGCCAGAGGTGATAAAGAAAAAAGTTCACAATGCTCTGACAAAAACTAAGAGGGCTTTATAAACTGTCTTTGAATACATTAAGGAGTTTGATGCTGCAACTGTTCTCTGAATCAAACTATGTGTAAAATGCAATAGTGAACACTTTTTCATAAAACCCACAAACATTAATAGACACTTCCCATCCATTTCAGTACAACTGCCTTTTCCTTGCTATTTCCCCATTTCATAAACAACAGTTCTCTTCCTAAGGCTGTGTAATTGACCATACAGATGGCTTAAATGCAATTCTGATCCTTTGGAATAGCTCCTTTTTAAATCACAGGAGGCACTGTAAGTCTCATCAAGGCTGGCATATGAATTCAATGATTTCTTATGACTAGTTTTGATGTGATCTGTTTATGAACTATAATGAAATGGCTGCTAACATCAGCAGTGTCCTCAGGCTGAAAACTGAAAGCTACTAGAGCAGATGTGTTCCTAGCCAAACACCAGTGCATATTTTCTGATGGCTTATACCTGATTATATTCCTGTTTTCACAGTAGATTACTATATTACGGGAAACGTGACAACAGAATACACAAAATTCATTTTTTCTAGACGTATTTTTAGAATTATGTTCTCCACAGTGTCTCTTTGTATTTCTGAGATATCTCTACGCAACAAATTTTAGAAATCACCTGAAAGGTATCAACTGTTATCTTTCCATTTTTTTCACGTAGAGTTAGCCAAACTGAGACCTGTGGCTCTCATCTGTAATTCTGTGCTAGACTTACCCTACAATATTTTATATGAAAATAAGTTACATCAGGTTGAGCAGGCCAAAGTTTGGGGTTTTTTTTCTCTATCCTTGAGTGAGACGAGAAGCTTTTGTTCCATTTTGTAAAACTAGCTAATATGATGCTGTTTGTTAGGTGGAATAAAAAGAATTGCTGAGAAAGGAAAGAAAAACAGCACACCACAATAATTGTGCAGCATACTCTGTCCTCTTGCCCTAACCAGTTCCCACTGAATGCTTGGTATTGCTAGAGCTGTGTGTACTGGGGATCAGACCGAGCTGGTCTGAAGTGATGTAGATTCACTGACTTCTCTTAAGCTACAGTAATTTATATTAACTCTTGATCCAGCCTTAATACTGTTTAACAGTGTGCTATTTAAAAGTGGTGAACACATTTTTTTTGAGCTTCTTATTATGATATGACATATATTTTGGTGAGTACCTTGGGTGGCTGGAGACCTTTTACTCTGGAATATATCTGACTATACTCCCAAATTGTGTTGATGGCTATATCAGCACTATTTGCCTATCATGTCTTATTGTTCAAAAGCATTTCAAAATATTTATGCTAGCAGAGCAATATATTATGTCAACTTAATCACATTTGTACTGTGCGCATTTGCATTTTTGCATTTCTTATGTTTTGATATTTAATAAACTATAGAAATAAATTTAGAGATGAGAAAAATTTACAGGTTGGTGGAAGTTCTTAAAGCCTAATGGAAACTTGTATTTCAAAGTTGTACTCACATTTATATTCTTTTTTCTACTTCTTTTTCTTTCTAAGAGAAAGAGTAAGAAAGTAGACAAATAATTCTAATGAAAAATGCATTATGTTGGGCACCTCATTTGACAGCAAGTTTACCATATATTCTGTACTTTTAATAAATATCAGTCAATTTATTTCATTCCAATCATTATGTGTTGTCTCTAAACTCCATTAGAGTTACTGAAAAAGATTTATTCTTATCAGCTTGTGGTAAAACAGATTGTGCATATAGATGACTGAACAGCAGCACTGCAGAAATATAACAGCTTAATGTCAAACTACCCTTAATGTTGTACATCTATATTACATATTGTACTATAAAGTCAGAGTTTTATTGAGTTAATAAACTGGTTTCCTCTTCTTACGTGTACAAAATCAATAAAATTCTGTGTTTTTCTTAGCCATGAAAGTGTCTGCTTTGTTTTCGCATGTTGAAAATAGAGTGAAAATGAAATAAACGGAAGAAACTGCAGGGCACTATTAGAAATAAATGCTGCAAAAAATATAAAATATTGATTAAAGATCAAATAGTTGGCAAATTAATTATCTAGGAGCTGTGTAATAATTTCTAAACTTCATCCATTAAATAACACCTAAGTAAAGAACTTTGTAAGCTTACTTTTAATTGATATTACTTACAATAATTTAATAAGCACAGATACTTCTGCAAAGCTTTTGACACTGTCCCACATGACATCCTTGTCTCTAAACTGGAGAGACATCAATTTGATAGGTGGAACATGAGCCAGCAGTGTGTGCTTACAGCCCAGAAAGCCAACTGTATCTGGGCTTCATCAAAAGAAGCATGACCAGCAGGGCAAAGGAGGTGATCCTGCCCCTCTACTCTGCTCTCATGACACCTCACCTGGAATACTGTGTGCAGTTCTGGTGCCCTCAACACAAAAAGGACATGGAACTGTTAGAATAAGTCCAGAGGAGAGCCGCGAGGATGGTCAAGGGGCTGGAGCACCTCCCATATAAAGACAGGCTGAGAGAGTTGGGGCTGTTCAGCCTGGAGAAGAGAAGGATGCATGGAGACCTCATAGCAGCCTTCCAGTATCTGAAGGGGGCCTATAGGGATGCTGGTGAGGGACTCTTCATTAGGGACTGCAGTGATAGGACAAGGGGTAATGGGTTAAAACTTAAACAGGGGAGGTTTAGACTGGATCTGAGGAAGAAATTCTTTACTGTTAGGGTGGTGAGATACTAGAATGGGTTGCCCAGGGAGGTTGTGAATGCTCCATCCCTGGCAGTGTTCAAGACCAGGTTGGATGAAGCCTTGGGTGGCATGGTTTAACGTGAGGTGTCCCTGCCCATGGCAGGGGGGTTGGAACTAGATGATCTTGAGGTCCTTTCCAACCCTTTCTATGATTCTATGATTCTACTAAAGAGGAAAGATTTGCATATTCCCAACAGAAGTTTTGCATTTCTACTTCCTTATTCTAAGAAAATTTGGAAATTCTAATCAATTTTGGTGTCTTAAAATCAATAGAAATCAAATTTACTTAGTAAAAAGGAGACTAAGAGAGATATGTATGATATTTAAGGAATATATAACAACGTTGACATCAACCTTGAAAGTGTCAGCTGAAACAGTACTGGTTCAAAAGTACTGGTTCAAAAAACAAGTCTTGTGCTGAAAAGTATTTCCAACAAGAATATTCTAAGAACTACTGGTATATAACACTTAATTTCATAAATAGAGACTTAGAGGGAAATATCTGAATTAATTTCATTTATTTTCATACTTATTTTTCTGAGCAGATAAGAATGCATTTCAAAGAGAGAAACTAAAAAAATATATTTTGATAAATATAAACGTCATATTTATGTGATGAGAAATTGTTAACTCACTTTCCATTAAATGTTTACCTCTTTCTTAGTAATTCTAATTCTTAGTGAAAATCTCATTTGCTACTTGCAATGGGATTCACCTTTTTATGGGACATGGATAAAGTATTTCAAGTCTTTGATCATTCCTATAGAGTACTGAAAGGAGAAAAATATTTTTGAAAGCTGATCCTAAATTTTAAATTGTATTGCTTTTTGTTGCAGTTTGGATTACACTTTTACCTCCCTTGAAAAGGTCAAAATTTGTGAGTTATCTGCAATCTTTCTAACTAGAGATGACTTCATACAGTTTTGGAGCCAAAGCTCAGTACGATCTTGTACCTATTAAGCTACTGTTTGGCACTAAACAAAAAGCTTTAACATGAGCTACTCTTTTTAGTTCGTAATCTGTGAAGTTGCTATCAAGGTTTCCTTTGCCATCCTTTTACATTTGCTAAAGAAAATTTTGATTCCTGTAGGTGTTTTTCAGAAATAATATTCCTGGTTTGGTCAATGGATTACTTTGTCCAAACTACTCTGACTAAATTAATGAATGAATAAACTGCAGTAGAGCCCCTGATTCATACCATGCTGAGGCCAGAATAAATTATTGCTCTTATTAGTAGCGGTGTTAATTTCTATTTTGATCTATAATATTTGCAATTTCTCTTTTTATCATTCATCTTTGTTAGTAACTGTCAATACCATTTATCAGGAATTGCTCACTAAAAGAGATTAATCCTTACCATTCAAGAAAATTCCTAGTTTAAAATGACTTCGTATTTCACAGCCATTGAATGCCAAGACAAGCAAGACTAGTGAACAAGAGAGAATAAAAATGTCGGTAAAACTTCACTGCAGGTAGCAATTCCTTAGAATTTTTAGTGTTGCAGTTATGTAGATTTATGATAAATTCTTCCAAATGAATCATTGACACGGATACACTGGAATATTTTAGGTAGTCACTGTTTCCTCCTTAGCAGCCCTCCATAATTCTACAAAAGGTAACATTATATCAGGTTGACAGAAAAGTTAGTGCTGACAATTAATCAGAATATAACAGTACTTAAGAGATTTAGTTATGCATGTTTCTTATCAACAAGAGGAAATAACTCACTCTGTCGATTATGCATGCTATCTTCTGATAGGCAACAGGTACTTGCTGTTGAAAGTAGTGAATTTATGCCTGTATATAAGGTTCAGTGGCTGAATTTCCCTTCCTCTATAAAATGGGTGCCCCATCAGTGAAACAAAGTAAAACTTACATGTTTTACACTGCTCTCCTACCAGAAAAGTATTTTGAAAGCATCACAAAGGGAAATTTGACCAGCTGAAAAAGCCTTGCATTATTGTAAATCCTGGTTGACATTCTGGCCTTACTGAAATTAGTGAGTTTTGCCCTGTGGCTATTATGGCAAGGGAAAAGCTAATTAGTTCACATGCCATCAGTGACAGGGGACTTGAACATGTATTTGATTTTCTTCATGTCACACCATTCCTATTCCTGCATTTTTTAAACCAGTACTATGGTTTTAATTGAAAAATGAAATAGTTCTTTAATTTTAAATTCAAACTTCATGCCTTTAAGAGGTGTCACAGGAATTTTCAATACACTTCCTATGTATATTAGCTATTTTGTTTAGGTGCAAAAGAAGCCAAACTCAAATTCACTTCTAATGAGCCATGTGTTAATGTCAGAGTTTCTGGTGTCCACTCAAATGCCATACAACACATCTGACTTTATAATGAGCCAAACATTTGTCTCTTCATAATCTCAAGTTAGCCTTCTGTTAGGTATCTGTTTCCAAATTTTACAACACTATAGCGGAGGTTGTGTGCTTTCATGGCTAAAATCCAGTTGAAGATGCACTTGTTCTAAAATCTCTCACAGTTTGTCAAAATTATTGGCAAGCAGTTGCCTTCATATCCTTTGCGGTGAAAACGTTTGACCTTACAGAGTCCAAATGGCTGAGTGCCTAGTTTTGATCTACTTTGTACACTAATGGGGAAGAGATCAAAACCAGATGACAGGCATCAAGGCAAATGGCCAGTGGCAGAATGGTAGGCCTGTGGGAAGAAAACTGAAATAAACCTGCCAAGTATTATTTATCTCAAGGGAAAACTACCTCAAGCTGACCACTTTTATGATTAACTCCTAAATGGTTACTGAGGACCACCAATAAAATTTACTTTGAAATTTGACAGCTTTAATTTTTTTCCTTCTCTAAAAGGCATTTTCTTGAATTGGTTTTAGAAAGAAATGCAGATGAACCAGGGCTTGATAGCTGCACATAAAGGCAGACAGATCTTGAGAAAATAATAGTATGGTTGTATGAAAGACATGATAATAAAAATAAATGTCTCCCAGATTTCTCTTAGGGCAAGGACAGTGTTGAACAATTTCAGTTTCATGGCACTTTAATCAAGTAGGTTGGTAGTGTGGCTGCTGGATTATTCTTTCTAATAAAGCTTCCAGCAAAAGTATTTAACTGCAGACATAGCAAAAAAAAATAAAAACTTAAAAATTAAAAATCAAACTTAATAAAAATTCCTTTTCTTAATGCAAATAAATTAAATTAGACTATGTTTGTGCTCTATGATTGTTTATCATTTCTATTGACAAACAATTTTTATACTCAGAATAATGAGTCATAGAAGGACTATACAAAACTAATAGATTTATAAACAAGCATTATTATCATAACTAAAAGTCAAGATTTAGTCTCCAGAAGTTACACTTTTGTGTACTTGTATTTCTTAACTCTTCAATATCCGTAAACTCATTCACATTTTGATTCTGAAGACTAGAGCACAGCAGGCTGCAGTAAAAGAAACCTCAACAAAATGTTATTGTATTATTGTTCTCCTACTAGCAGAAAAAAGGATGAATCAGCCACTTACGTGGAATTAAACCAAATGTCCTAAATATTTTTCCAACATTTTGCTCACTGTTAGTTATACAAATCTACAATCCTATATCAGCTAATGTATTATCAGCAAATCTGTACTTGGCAGGCAACAAATTCCTTGAGTCATTTAGGGAATTCTGCAGAGCAAAAAGGAAGAGTAGCATGTCATATACATACAGATACCTCAGCCCCTACCCTAGAGTTCAAGGTCCATGAGCCTTTAGTCGGCTGTCCCTAATCAGAGACCATTATCCCCAAAACTGCTCTGAGACCTTATTTCTATGAAGACTGAACCTTGGCAATCCAGCTGCATTATTTACTGACTGAAGCAAAAATAATTCTCAGCAAACATTAACATCAAATATCAATGCTTGTTAACTTGCAGACTCTGTAAAAGCAGCTTCCAGAGGTGGAATGGTGTGGATTCAGTAATCTCTTCAGTGTGATTTAGGTGCCCAGTCATACACAGAAACACTGCTGGACTTCCTGATATTCCACAGGTTTAACTACATTTAAAACATTGCTATGGGATTTCACAATAATCTCCTGCATAAGCTACTGATCATGTTGGTTTCATACTATACTGAAAGTCTGATAACTCTGTGGTGGAATTACCTTGTATTACAGATAATTTGTTAAGTGGCAAAAAGAAGATTTCCACAATAAAAACAACACATAACAAGCATCATGATTAATAACTCTAATATTAACTCTTTCCTTTCCATTTTTGTGGTTATATTTTAGGTTTTAGTTACTGAGATGATAAAAAATTGCTCACTTCTTTACAAAGGAAAAAACTCGTTTCCTTTCTTACAAATCTGTGGCTCTTAAGTCTCCTCCTTCCACATTTTCAGTCCATTTGGAAAAAAAAATAATGTGTAGTTTTGATGCAAAGGGTTGACCGATGTACAGGAGGGTTAGGGTTAAGCCACTCACTTAACAATGTTACTGCTTACTCGTGCTTACTCAACAAATGCGTGCTCAACAGTTATCATGCTTGCCAGAAGTGGGGGGGAGGACCAAGGCTATTGATAAGAGGAAGGAACTCCTGTCCTCTGGACCCCTAAACCGGCTGAAATGCATTTTGCGGTTTGGACAGTGACTAAATCACCAGGGAACACGTGCAACAACTAGAGATGAAAAGTTCAGGGAAGACTCGTTTACTTCGTCTTGAGACCCCTGCCCATGACCACCAGGAGACCCTATGCAAGCAAGGACCTTTTGCCTAATTATAATATGAAGTGGGGATAGGTCATGAATATGTATAGGTTTGTTGTGTAATCTCATGAATACATAATAGTTTAGAGGATAAATATGAAGGAGAGCAATGCTGAGGTGCACATTTCTTCAGAGGAGCTATCCCCCCATGCACGTCAGGGCTGCATAAAAGCATACCTGGAGTCTACTTGCGCATCAATTTAGGCATACCTAACTTGTCCTGGATGAGAATGGTGGTACAGTAGTCACAGTGAAGTGATACACCAACATTATTAGCTAAAATTGAGACTTTAATCAAAACTGTACAAAATTGTTTCAGGTATTCTTTAATGTCCCTCCATTGTGTGATGTAGACCAGCTCTTGAAGAAAGACTGTAAATGTATGCAAAAGCCTACTGAGAATTTAGTAATTAAACTAAGATACTAAGATAAGCTTCTGGAAGGAGAAGTGATTCATGTATGAATTACTCTGATGTAGTTCTCTATTGATGGTGAAGGAGGAAATGTTACACTTGCCAATTCCAAGTCTCATGAACCATTTGGCTACAAAACATGGACCACAAAACATGCCCTTTCCCTTTTAGATGGTAGAAGGACCTGGCCAGGACTGGATTTATTGCTCATTTAAAACTTCCACTGAGTTTAACAATTCTTCTTGATTAAATCAAATGTGACAAGTTGTTTGGAATTATCTTTCACCTTCCTAAATAAATCTTCAGAGCTTTTCATTTAGAGACTTTAAACTAAAATACTTTTAGTTTAAAATGTATTATGGTATTTTATTTTGAAAATTGCTCCATAGTTTCTTTATTAACCATTGAAAATCCTTTTAAAAAGGGTTATTAAGTTATCCATCAGGCTTTTATACCTTCCCAATAAAATAAGTTATATGTATATTTTTAAACCAAAGTTGACATAAGCTTACCCTTTACAGTATGTTGCTCCATCTTCTACTTTGTGTGAAGAGACTTAATCATATAATATTCCACATTATATCTGATCTCACAGATGACAAAATACGAGTAATATTTTGGTACACAGTAGCTGCTCCCCCTGCTGTCTGTAATTGAAACGGTTTTGACTCCTGTGTCCAGCATGCAACACCTTACAGCTTTCTAGGGAAGAAGTGCAAGCATATGCATTTTTCAAGGTGACCTTGATTTAGCATTTTGAATGACAAAATAACAACAAAAAGTAAAATTTCTGTGGAAAAGTAGCATCCCCTCCTAGGAAACTTCATTATAACCTATTCAGTGGCAGCTGGGGATCAGAGCAGAGATCTTATCACTGCCTGATCAAAGGAAATGAAGACACAGGATCCAGACTCTCCTCAGTAATGCCTACTGGCAGTGCAAGAAACAACAGACACAAATTAAAATACAAGAAATTCCACCTGAACACATGAAACTACATTTTTACTAGGAGTGTGATCAAACACTAGAACAGATTGCCTAAAGTGCTTGTGAGAATCCACTTGGTTCAAATGCATCAGATAGATCAGATCTCCGCCTGGACTTAGTTTCTTCAAACCTCAACAATTCTGTGATTTCTTTAACTCCCTGATTTCTTTTCCTGGGAAAAACAGATTAGAAAGGATTATTCTCAAGAGGGGTATCACTGCTGCCAAAAACAACAACGGTAAAAGGAGGGGTAGAGTTTTTTTAATTATTAGTGTTTAGTAGTAGTAGCAGTAGTAGTAATCATTATCATCATCATAATTATTATTATGCATATATAATAATAATAATCATAACAAGAATAATAATAAGAAGAATCTGAATGCATGCATATATGTATGCATGTACAATAAATATAAAGGATGATGAAAAGTTCATACAACAAACCTAAACAGATTTCAGAGCAGATGTCAAATCTGCAAGGCATTGAGAATATATGAAAACTTTAAAATCTGAGATTATTCTGTAGCATTTTGGTATAAATATCAGGTAAAACAGAGGATGCCACCCATACCGTTATGTCTTTCATTTCTAAAACTATCCAGTAAAGACTAAAAGAGTTCCTAAGTGCATTCACCCCTCAACTATATCTGCAAATGACTAGTCTCAATGAATGAATCTGAGCCTATACCTCACTCCTTTCTGACAGGTAATGTCCTTTCCTCTTCACACTATCTATCTCCTTTGGCTTGGTGAAGGAGTCTTGTGAACTCCAAAATTAAGCTAGTATAACAACAATCTTTGACAATGTTTTTTAGGGATAGTAAGAAGATATTCTGGGTTTTTAACGGGAATTTGTTGTTGCTTAAGAAATTTAAAAAAAAAATCTATCTCTAGAATGAGAAAACTATAGCAGTAATAATTCCTGTCTGGAGTCATCAACTTACAGGCTTTTGCTTTGCACAATGATGAATTTAATAAAAGCTCAGTATGTAGAAACCTGTCTTTTAGATCTTGAATAATTTTGTATTCATGGTTTCCCTTTAGTTATAACAATTGTTCTAAATATATTTAATTTTATGTTTTTAGGCAGTCTTTTCTTTTTGAGATCTTAGTGTTTAAAATGTCCATTCTAAGACCGTTAGCTTCATCATAGTATTCAGCCTCATAGTTCATCATTTGTGTAAGTCTTAATATTGCATCAATACACCTATTTCTGGATTAAATTTCTGTCTTGAATAAAAATTAATTCCTGTTATGAAGAAAACAATTTCTAATCAAAAGTTGTGAATGTACTTCAGAACTCTGAGCTTTTAATTTTTGTAGAGATTTTTTCATGCGATATCTGTCTTAATTTTCAGATAAAATCTTGAATAAATGAGAAAAGCTTTTAAAATATATATTGATGTAACATATAATAATCAGAATACAGTGCAAAGACAGCCCACTGTGAAAATAGCACTGTACAATAGGAAATTTGTGTAAATATATATATTTGCATCTAGTAATAAATGCTTTAAAAGGGCTTTGAGAAAATACTACATGTGCCATTAAACTGTACTAAGTGGGTCATTTATACCAGCACATTGTTTATTTTCATTAAAAATCTATTGCAAAAAAAATATATTTCTTGCGGGTGACACCAGAAAATGCTTGTACTGTTTATAAGGGAAACAAGGAGAACTGTATTCCAGTGCAGTACATTACCCCCCAAAACTTGAATAAAGGTGATGACAGCTAAACCTTTCCAAATCTTGTGCCTCCCAGAATTCCATGTTAAGAACTTACATTGTCTACTTTGTCAAATACCTGTGTGACCTACTTTCTTATTATTCAATACATCTTATTTTGTTACTGGGGATTGGTAGTTATATAGCAAAGAAACACTCTGCTCTAAGACAAAAACCTACTGTTGAATTCAATGTCACAGCAGAGTTTTATAGCAGTGAGAAAGTGCCTTGATAAATGGCCCTGACATTAGCGTTTTCATGACTCTACCTTCAATGTCATCACAGTGCAGTGCTAAAGTAAGACCACTGCTACCTTCCAACAACATATTAAGTTGAAGCTCACTCTATCTCTGGATCCCATAGGCACAATAAATGGAGAAAATAACACATTTACAAACTGATAAAACCCAGCAAAGCTAATAAAATCAGACACTTTATAGCTTGGCTAATAGTGTCCTTTGAAGGGCATCAAATAACACATCATGTACTGCTCTGGGGAAAATTAAATTATGTACAGCAATGCTCCCTCTGAACTATGCATTTGAGTAGGCAGGAGGTACTAAAACTAATCAACTCGTAATGATAGAAAATTTACAATTAAAGCCACGTATTTTTTAACTTAGATGTATGCTGTTTGGATAGGAGCAGCATTCACCTATCACATTGTTCCAATTTAAAAGTTTAGAAATACTTTAGTTATTGCACTCTCTTTCTTAACATTGTGTGCAAGAATCTATTGGAAGGACATCTTCATAAGCTACCTTAGCAAAGAGGACTTCTTTTGTTATTGCCAGGCAACTACAATAACAGCTACATTATTCATTTGTTCTGGCTCAAAAAATTAATGCAAATCCTTTTTATTTCCTGATCACATATTCTATGCAGCCATTAAAAAATATTGATTGATATTGTTCTCATGTTACAGTTTAAATTAATACTTCAATATTATTTTTCCTTTGCCACAGCCCTATTTTGCTGCGTGGATCTTAAGCACCAAGCATTTTGTCTGTGTTTAGGCTTACCTACCCTTGATCTCTGACCATTTCCCTCATTTTAACAGGCTAGTCTTCCAGGAGTTCAAAACCAAACTTGTTAAGTAGAATGAAAATGTGGTGCCTTGAAAGTCAGTAACGCTCATTTGTGCTCTGATTCTATCAGATCTGACAAGCTAATCAAGGTTAAACCTGGATGGTAATAATGAAGGAGATATCCAAGGATGAACTAGACTAAGAAAGTAATGTAGTTCTCTATTTTCATCATTATATCAAAGATTATGGAGTGAATGTCAGCCTGCTTTAGAAGAGAGACTGCTTTCTTTTTTTGTCACATAAGGTTAAAAACTGAGACCTGGAGACCTGTTTGCTACCCTTGCTAAAAAATACCACAGGATATCAAATCTTTCAAATCATAGAATAGTTAGGGTTGGAAAGGACCTTAAGATCATCAAGTTCTAACCCCTCTACTATGAGCAGGGACACCTCCCACTAGACCAGTGGCTCAAGACCATGCATTAACTGCTGAAGGAGTGGTAACAATAACAAAATAGACAGGAGAACTGTTTATATGTCAAATTTTCACCATAGCTAATGGAGTGGAATAGAAGCAGAAGAAATCCTGATGCCAGCATGAATAAAAGAGATAAGTCTGTCCTCATAACATTATGTTATGTGGTGGGCAAATGGTTGTCAGTGTGATGGCTCATGTCCCTGCATTGCAGGACTTTGGATTTCTTGCAGAAATTGAGATTAGGTACGGTAGTTTTAAATGACACAGTTGTATTTAGAGTTAGATTCATAAAATTTTTAAAAGGTCAATTGCTTCAGTACAGAATAGGAATTTCAACTCTAAAGGTTCTATTTTTTCAGAAGCCTATTTTATTTCCCTAATTAGAGGACATGTAAACTACTGTAAATACAAATGACTGGTTACGTTATCAGATATTAATAAATTTATATTAATATCTGATATCTTAATATAATTACTCATGAGCATTTAATTAGGATGACTGAGACTGTAACAGACATATGCTTAGATGGGATAAATAACACTTCCTGATATGTTTATTCCTGTCTTCCAAGGCATGTCAGTCAGTCTTTGATCATCTGCATGAGAAATACATTGACCTAGAAAGTATGCAACCGTAGCACACACATCAATATTACTGGTAAACCAAGACATACTGTGATCTCATAAAAACATGCCAGAACCATTTAATTCATGTGACAAATTCAGCTGTTTACTTGTTGTAGATGGGCCAGTGCCTCATATATAGGAAGAATTTATGAGTTCAAAAGGTGAAAGTGAAAAGACCTCATAAGTAAGAAACAGTTTGTCTTATTTTTTCTTTTCTATTAAAAAAAAAAACAAAACAAAAAACAAACATTGTAACTGTTTTGATTCTCAGAAGAGCTCCTACTGTTCAAGAAATGCTTGTTTAAATGTCCCAGTACATTACTGGAAATATGAAAGCACAATCATACTGAAATTCTAAAATTCACATAAGTCCCTTCACAACTGCTAAAGATAGATTTTTAATGTCATGGTAAGATTTTATCTGACTTATCACTGAGCCAATCTACCTATCAATGACTGACAATACTGTCATTTGGTCAGTTCTATCTAATGAATATAACTTTCTTGGTTCCTTGGGTGTGGTCCCATATTCTTCAAGGATCTTTGATTCTTTCAGTTTACATATATATATTTATATATATATATACACATTAGGGTTTTTTATAAATGTATCCAATTTCATATAAACAAATAGTTTTTCATGTACCTTATGTATGCAGCAATTTCAAAGATGGAATGTAATTGATAAAAGAGAAAAACCTCAATTGCACTACAGATTATAGGGAGCTAGGACTATACTTTACCTGACAATATTAATACCGAATTGCTTAAAAACAGTTTAACATCTAAAACAAGTGATGTATTCGTTCAGTCTCAGTACAACGTACTTTTATGTTATATGTGATACAATAATATGGAAATAATTAACAATTGCTGCTGAGCTCATAACAGTGACCACTGTTACCCATGAAAAGAGATTAAACTGCAGATAGATCTGAAGACATTGTTTGAATATGGTAACAGTATATTGTCCTGGTTTTGGCCAGGATAGAGTTAATTTTCTTCCCAATGGCTGTGTGTTGGGTTTAGTCTGAGAATAATGCTTATAACACACTGATGTCTTAGTTGTTGCTAAGTAGTTGCTCACTCTCATCAATTTTTCAGTCTCTCATTCTCTGTCAGTGAAGAGGAGCACAAGAAGCTGTGAGGAAGCAGAGACAGGATATCTGGCCCAAACTAGCCAAAGGGGTATTCCATAAATCAGCACATTGTGCTCAGTGTATAAACTGGAGGGACTTACCTGGAAGGGGATGATTACTTCTGGGTTGGTCTGGGTATCAGTCAGCAGGTGGTGAGCTATTGTACTGTGCATCACCTGTGTTTATTGTTGTTTTCCTTCTTATCCCCTTTTGGTTTTATATTTTCTCCCCACATTATTTCCACTACAATTAATATTATCATTATTAGCAGTAGGAGTATTAAATTGTATTTCAGTTATTGATCTTTTCCAATCTCAACCTGTCGTTTTACATTCTTTCAGTTTTCCTCAATTCAATTTTTCATCATTGCCAGTGACATGGACAATGGGATTGAGTGCGCCCTCAGCAGGTTTGCCAATGACACAAGCTGTGTGGTTCGGTTGATACCCTGGAGGGAAAGAATGCCATCCAGAGGGATCTTGACACGCTTGTGAAGTAGGCAGATGCCAACCTCATGAAGGTTAACCATGCCAAGTGCAAGGTCCTACACCTGGGTCGGAGCAATCCCAGGCACAGCTCCAGGTTGGGCAGAGAAGAGATTCGGAGCAGCCCTGTGGAGAAGGACTTGGTATGTTGGTCAATGAGAAAATGAACATAAGCCAGAAGTGTGGGCTCACAGCCCAGAAAGCCAATCATATCCTTGGCTTCATCAAAAGGAGCGTGACCAGCAGGTTGAAGGATGTGATCCTGCTCCTCTGCTCTGCTCTCATGAGACCTCACCTGGAGTATTTTGTGCAGTTCTGGTGTCCTCAACATAAGAAGGACATGGAACTGTTAGAACAAGTCCAGAGGAGGGCCACAAGGATGATCAGGGGACTGGAGCTCCTCCTATATGAAGATAGACTGAGAAAGTTGTATCTTTTCAGCCTGGAGAAGAGAAGGCTGCGTGGAGACCTCATAGCAGCCTTCCAGTATCTGAAGGGAGCCTATAAGGATGCTGGGGAGGGACTCTTCATTAGGGACTGTAGTGATAAGACAAGGTGTAATGGGTTAAAACTTAAACAGGGGAAGTTCAGATTGGGTATAAAGAGGAAATTCTTTACCTTAAGTGTGATGAGGCACTGGAATGGGTTGCCCAAGGAAGTTGTGAATGCTCCAACCCTGGCGGTGTTAAAGGCCAAGTTGGACAGAGCCTTGGGTGGCATGGTTTAGTATGAGGTGTTCCTCTGGACACCCTGGACATTAAGGTCATCTCTTTCCAATACCATGTGGACTGGAACCAGATGATCTTAAGGTAATGTTCAACCCTAACTATTCTAAGATTCTATGATTCTAAATGGTTCAATAAAACCAGTTTCAGAAAAAATAAAGAAAGTTAAGGAACTTTTTTACATTCCTGAAGTTCATCTTAATAAAATCTCTTTACTTAAATTAATTTGTCAATAAAATATTAATTTCTTCTTCATCCTGAGGTTTTAATTTCTAAGCACAATAAAAATCCATCTCTTAAAGGGTCACATACTGCAATCTAATATTTCAGTGACTGAGGTAAACAAAAAATGGAAATCAAAGTTCGTATGCTATTCTCCTGTACCTAGACAGGGTATGGTACTGCTTAATCAGGCAGTGACCTTTGATATAATAGGACCAAATTATTGGAAGGGATTAAATTCTTCTCCTAAAGTTAATTTATGATTTTTACTATCATTGGCTTCGAGAACAACCTGCCACTTTTCACCAAGCTTATTCAAGCTTTCCTCTCTCAGACTCTGATGTCGTGAATGTTTTCCTTGAGATCAGTACTTTATTCTGCTTACACTATTTTAGATTGCTTAGATTTCTTTTGCTCTTCCTACCATTATGCTTCCAACTGACAACTCACAGATCTGGTTTATTTAAGTTCCTATTTCCTTCTCAGTTCTTAATGTGAAAAGGTCTTGGTGTACATGTAAATGTTATTTAAGCCACTAAACCAAATCTTTGTAATAACAGTCAGTTAAATCTATTGCAAAAACTGGTCTCTGCCACAGGTCCAAATTTCAGTTCCTTATTTGTATTTCTAGTTTAAAAAAGATTTTCTTTTTTGTTACTTTTTTTCCACCTCTCTTTCTTTCTTCACACTCTGACATTGTGGTTTGCCCTCATCTACTACTAGCTCTTAAAAAATACCCAGTTATTGCTGGGCAGTTTCAAATCATCTGTCCTCTGGCAGCTACTCAAAAAGTTATAGGATCATATTTGTACAAATGTCTTGATGTTAGCAGTGGGGACCTAAAGAGCTCTGTTTTTCAAATAATACCCATATCTTTTCATGGTTTCCTCTGGAAAATGACAGTGAGGCATCACTTGCAATTCTCTATGTTGGATGTAATCTAGAATATAAGTAATGCATCTTCATTAGAGTGACAGCTCTCATCAGACATTTTGTGCTCTCAAATCTAGCAGCAAGTGAAGCGGTGACGAAGCTTGGAGCATGTCCCAAATCTGTGAGGACCACATATATTTCACTACTTGTTCAGCAAGCAACAGCCTATGTGAAGTCATTTGAGCATTCACTTTAAATTATAATGTTATGCTAAAACAAAGAAGTGCATAGTTAAATTCTTCAGAAATTTATTTTAAAACTATTCTGGGCTCTTGTGGATGACTACTTGGTTCATAAAACTAGTATCATCTCTTTGTCAAATGCCTCATATTCTCTCAGATCAATAACTGAAATACATTTTATAACAGGGACTTAGGACCCTGTCCTTAAAGATCTTTAGATGCCTCACTCAGTTCCAATATTAGAACATACCCTTGGCTTTTGTGTTAAGTGAGGCATGAGTGATATATTGTCCATGCTTTTTTTTTTTTTTTTGCCTAACTCGAAGGGAAAATTCAAAATCACATATGCGAAAAGTGATGTACTCCTTTGTTTCTGGTCTCTCCCATTTAGCACTATGTGCTCCCATTCAAGCACATAGTTTTGAGAAACCTGCACTCCCACTGACTGCATTGTGTGAAAGTTTCATTTAGTGAATAGGATGCAAAATTGACTCAAAATTTTAACTCCTAAAAGGTAGGCATTATTAACCAACAGGAAATAAATTGTGATGTCTCTCATTTCCTTAAATTCTAGTCTGCACTCTCTGATCATCTGTAAAGAAATAAACCATGTGTAATTTTCATTCTATGTGAATGAAACAATATATCAAGCATAGCTTCTGCGTCATCCTTCAATGGCATGTGATTTTCAGCAGCAGGATATGCTCTTGCAAAAAGTAGAAAAAAAGCATAAAAAGATGGCCAAGGTGCCCTCAGGTTGACTTGCAGCCTGAATGTTCATACTGCTAAACAGTGTGATAAAGTTTATGTTCCATCAATGTGTGAATGTGCTCTTTGGAAGTGTTTTTGTTTCATGCCTGAACAGACAGCAATAAAGAAAGGAATCGCAGCATGTGAAGCAGATCCCATCCAGATGCACCTTGATGTCCTTTCTCTGCACTGTGTCAGATAATGGATAGGATTCTTACTGATGGTCATCAACTTCCGTTTTGTGTTAAGTGAAAATGAAATTAAAATGTCAGAGAGGTTTAACTCTCCTCTCTCTTATTATAGAGGATTTTTTGTCTTTTTTTTTTTTCTTAAGAAGAAAAGTCTTGTAGACAGACATGCTAGAGGCAGAACTTCACTGTCAAGCAGCATCAAAACACATGACATAAAACATAAAGTGACTGAGAATTAAATTTGCTTAGTGAAAATTCACAGGTTATTTGAACATTGAGTGCTTGCTGCCATGCCTACGACAGCAGCTTTAAAACTATCAGGATATGATTTCAATGTTTAGAATCATAGAATCATAGAACAGTAAGGGTTGGAAAGGAACTTAAGATCACCCAGATACAAGCCCCCTGCCATGGGCAGGGTCACCTCACACTAAACCATGCCACCCAAGGCTCTGTCCAACTTGGCCTTTAACACCGCCAGGGTTGGAGCATTCACAGCTTCCTTCGGCAACCCATTCCAGTGCCTCATCACACTCAAGGTAAAGAATTTCCTCTTTATACCCAATCTGAACTTCCCCTGTTTAAGTGTTAACCCATTTTTAGGAAATGACTGCTTCTTTTAATGGCCATTTTTATGAAGCCTGGGAATAGAAGTCCTGGAGATTCTGTCACATTTCAAACTTTATTTATTATCTAGGAGTGTTAGAACAGATCAGGTAGTTTGGGAGTTTAACCAAAGGAAACCCTGTGTTCTAAGCCTTCAGAGATTATAAAGGATTGATTTCATCTGAGCTTGCCAGGAAAAAAATAATAATGTATCTACAAAAATTGAAAAATTATTCACACTATTTATACTTCCAAGTGTTAATTCAGTCATCCAGTTGGAGAATTATGGAATAAAGATAATCAAAACCTCAAAGTTTTTGAAGGTAGGAAAGAGATCTTGTTCTCAGAAGTGTGCTCAGACAACAAGTCATTAATTTTGTTGTAATGTCACTCTCTTTTTTCTTTTTTTTTTTTTAAGAAAGCTTATACCTGACCAAGTCTCATGAACATATGGGAATGTAAATACAAGCAATATAAACTAGAAGTTTCAATAGAGTCTTGAGCACATATCAAATACAAAAGGGGTGAAGTAAATGAACTAAAATCAGGCTGATAAGAGCCATTAAGGATCCCAGAATCCCTCATCTGCATTTGCACATATCACAGATTCTTTGACAAGTTACGTGATTGCTGATACAGGTAACTATTTTCAAGGATAAAGGAACTTGTCTCCAGGTAAAGTCCTCAAAGGTCTTCTCCAAGCCCCAATTCAGAAAACAGTTAAGCTAGCAGCTTCATCTATGTTGAGTACCCATATGTAACTGTTTAAAATCCAGAAGCTACTCTGTAAAATCAAAAGGTTTGATTCTTGAAATGTAGATGAGGCCCTTAGTGACATGGTTTAGTGGTAGGCAGTCCTGAGATAACAGTTGGACTTGATGATCTTAAAGGTCTTTTCCAATCTACTTGATTCTATGATTCTGTGATTACAGACATAGAAACAATGCAATCATAACTGTAGTATACAAGAGAATATTATGACTTTAATGGTTAGAGGGGAGATTAATACATATAACAAGGCAAACAAACACATAAAATTGCAGTTGTGAAGCATGGATTTGGACTGCAGTACTATACTTGATTAATTTGCAAACATTTCTGTCAGTCTTGCAGTAAGAAGCCTGAAGTCAAATTGAATAAAACTTTGCATCGTATAGTGATTAAGCATGACAGATATTTCAGGTAGAATGTGAATCAGAGTGAAAATTTACAGTGTTCTTTATGCTTAGAGATTGCAAATTGAAATATAGCAAAGTAAGAAATAAGAAGTCTCAGAAATGCTTAGCAGACTCAGGAACTGAAGATTGTTTCCTAACAAGATACAACAAATTTCTGAGAAGAAATTGTATCTAATTACACAAGCCAGTGATCATCTAAAAATACCAAAAAGCCAAGAGGCTCTTCTCCAGCTGTAGTCAAGTGTTCAGGTGTCACAGTACACAAAGTAGCAGTAACAGATAAGCAGAATCTTGCCCAGGTCTTGGATTGGTTTGGTTTTTGAACTGTGCAATATTTATATTTCAAAGTGTTCACTAAATATTAATAGTTATTATTAGATTGGAATTCAATCAAAAATTCATACTACGAATTTAGGACTTATTGTAAATAGTAGTTCATAAACACTGTGTAAAGCATTTCTTTTAATATAAATCACAATATCAGGGAGGTATAGACAGCAGAAAATAGGAAGGAAGAGGGTAAGAAAAAGGTTAATGTACAAACTATGAATCTAAACACTTGCATAGTTACATTCACTTCAATCAGTGTTTTGTACTTTAGTCAAAATCATTAAGTAAACCTAGCTATTCTTTGCAAATGTCCAACTGAATTTCCACAGTGCAAAGATTTTTTACAGGTGTCATGATCCTAAGCAAGCTGTTTTGAAGAAAGTTTAGGCCCTGAATAATTAAAAATCTTTGTGGAGAAGCAAAAGTTGCAGCTTTGCATACACAAGCAAGAAAAGATTCTGGGGATGAGGGAATTGTAACAAGTGACATGCTGCAATTTCTTGCTCTGCTGATTTTCCTTCTCACTCAGCCATAGTGTCTTAAAAAAATATCTAGCCTTAACTAGAGTCAGGTAGATTCCTTTCCAATAACAACTGTCATCCATATTCATAAGGACTAGTTGCTCTGAGGAGTATGGCTTCTGCTGGAACCCAATGGCTCTGCACATTTTGCTCTCACAAGTACAGTGTCACATACCCTTAATTGAGATAATGACATTGTGCTGTTTTATTCATCTCATGCTGCCATGAACACTGGCTTATTGCCTAGTTCAAACAATCTAAGCTTGTCAAAAGAATGAGGTAAAAATGGCTTTCTGAAATGGTGAATTGTTAAGTGCTTATCTGGCAGATTCTAGTTTCTGAAGTTATGTACTATACAGGGGATAGAGGGTAGCCTTCTAACTTTTCGTTCCAACTCTGTAAATGCCCTGGGACTGGATTAGAACACTCATTAGCACAAATTCTCCTTGAAAAAGTAAAAGGGCTTTAACCTACGAAATTATGACAATGTAAAACACCATTTTTTAGAAAGCTGACTTTTTAAGGTTTTTTTTTTTAGTCTTCAAAACCATTTGAACCTGTTCTTGGGAAATCAGTGTATTGTACATGCAATTCCTAATGCCAGTCTCAGAGCCCTGTCACTTTCTTATATCAATAGAATAATTTTCTGCAAATCCCTGGCAAATTAATTGCTTATACATGTAAACAGAAGAAATTGCTTCTAGTATGATATCAGAAGCACAGCTATGCAATAAGAATTTAGCAACCTCATAGACTTTCTCAGAAAGCTGCTTGAATGTTCAGAGTGATTTTTCTGAAGGTTTCAACAGAACAACTCCAACCGCTTCTTGAAATAAATTAATGAAACCCTTTCTTTTTTCTATCTCCCATTATAAGTGAAAGTGAGGATAGTTTATACAAGGGGTTGTAGAAGGCCCATAGTTTAGAATAGAAATTTGAAATGTATTAGAACACATACCTTCACTGTCAGGGTTATAATCTATACTTTTTCTAAAGACTAGAAACATGTGAGTAAGATGGAAGTCTTTGAAGACCTCATTTGTATATGTCTTGTAGAAGCCTATTAGAGTTTAGAAGGTAAATTTTCCTAAGATTTAATTTTTATTCATCATGCTCTGGTGTCACAGCATTTTATGGTGCTAGTTCAGTTGCATCAGGTAGAATGGAGAATAACACTATCTGACTTGAAATTACAAGATTTAAATGCCCAGCTAAGGTTAGTGGAGAGCTTAAGTTTAAAAAGACATGTATGAAAAGTGACAATAAATGCTGTTCTGTACTTTGGAGAAACTAACCTGCAGAGGAAAACCCCTAGGATGGCAGACATCACCTGGAAAGCCTGAAACTTCCCTACTTTGTTCTCTTCTGGAAAAGCCTTAGCAAAACTAAATAATTACAACCCTCTACACAAATAAGCAAACCTCAACAACCTACAATTTTAAAATTAAAACTTCAAAATTATATAATTTAATTATTTTTAACCTATGCCTTTAATAATTCTTTTTTTTTAATCTTTACATAAAGGACTTAAAGTGTGATACATACACACCTAATATGTGACAAACGCACACCTAGTATGCGATAAACTCATAAATACATGAGACTTTTGGTAAAAATACTCTAATGAGAATACTTGTATCTGCAACAAATCTTTACAGACTTAAGTGGGGGGTTTCAGTAAAGTTATTAATTTCATGCCTTTCTCTTGCACCAATGACTTTAGAGACATTGTTTTTGCAGAAAATATCACTAACAGTAACAAAATAGCATTCCTCACATCCATCCAAAAAAGCTCTTACTATTAAATATATCATTATTTCATTCTGTGCCGAATATAGAGGAAAGCTACACTTTTCAGTAGTAAGTTTTTCATTGCTTATCCTCTCCTGAGCTTCCACTGTGTAAAGTGAGTCAATGACTCCGTGTTGTACAGCAAATGATAAGGAAAACAAAAGCCTCTGATGCTATTCACCATGTCAAACTGTCATACCCACTTACTTCATAGAATCATAGAAACATAGAATAGTTAGGATTGGAAAGGACCTCAAGATCATCTAGTTCCAACCCCCCTGCCATGAGCAGGGACACCTCACACTAAACCATATCACCCAAGGCTTCATCCAACCTGGTCTTGAACACTGCCAGGGATGGAGCATTCACTACCTCCTTGGGCAACCCATTACTTCAGCTGATGCAATTGAGTTAATTTAATTTAGGCCCTGTTCATTCCTCACTTTGATTTGCATAAAGTTCTCCAGTATTGCTGCTATTTTCCATTTGTTAGGTTTGTCCATTTTGGCATCACTTATCACCATCCAATTTTCTGGTTTTGTGGGTGTAACAAAAATATGAAATGCCCCTGATATTTCCTCTTCAAATCTCCTTGCTTGAGTTTCACTCAAGGAGTTCGATTACCTTCATAGAGTACGGATTTGGACTGCGAGCTGTACAACTGGAATTGTTCATCTGATTAGTAGTTTGGTAAATCGTTGTGTCTTTGCTAAGAAGCTAGTCATACTGCCTTATCTACCTGTCTTTAAGGTTTTTTTGTGGAATATATGTGTCTCATATAATCTTGTATAAATTCCATGAGTTAGACAGGAAAAAGAGACTGCTTATGCCCAAGCTAGATATCCAAAAAGGAAATTAGATTAATAACCTTTTATTGTTATGAGAACCATCAGGGAAAAATAACATAAATGCTCTCTTTCAGGTAAGTCAAAGTTGAGAAAAATAATTCGATGACATCATTGATCAACTAAAATTCTCTTTTCATTCCAATTTGTGCATATATTTGTGCATATACTAACATTCAAAATATTTTTGCAGAAAGTAAAAGTGAACGCTAAAGTAAGAAAGTGCTTCACACCATGATTAAAGCATTTTCAATAAAACCCTTTTAATTGTTATTAAAATTAGTGATGTAAACAAAACCAAAACATATGGAGCAAAATCTGATTCTCAGATTTCAAAAAACAAATTTGGAAACTAGTAAAAGGCATTGTGGAATGTAATTGTCATTAGCTTGAATACACAGGGGCAGAAAAGAGCTTTGCTAGTAGTTACTTGGAAATCGTTCTGTAATGAAAAATATTAGAAATTTATTTTTCGTGAGCTGCAGTGATTCTATTCTATAGCCTTTGGATGAACATAATGTACACAAAAAATACAATAAAATACTCTTAAATTTACCTTAAAATATATTTCATTCTCAATTCTTACTCTATGTTTGAGATATATTTAAACTTCCATATTCTTGTACAAGCAAATTAATTCTAAATAACAATATTTTTTTTCCTCATAAAAAACTTCTCATTCACAAATTCAACTCAAGATGTCTGACAGATTATATATTCTAGGTGAATAATCTTGATTATCTGTTGGACTGGTTCTCTGTAATTTGAAAGACAGTGGAAGCCCAGAGGCATAATATTGTTCTAAGAAAAACGAAACAAAGTTTTTGTTCTATTCATTCTTTGCAACCCTACCTTTCTTGGGACTTCTTTGAAATAATGGCATTTAAAATTAAATGCAGGGCTGCTCTAATTTCCTAAAACAAAATCCTTTAAGATTCAGCAGACACTTTTTTCAAAGCCACTTGGGAACTGAGAGATTAAAAAATAAAATAAAATCTACCATGAACTTTTTTTTTTATCCCATCTGGTGCTGTATGGTCTCCAACTTCTACTGCATATGAAAAATCTTGTAGAATGATCTATGAATTTTTAAAGATGTCAGTTACACAAAAATAGAACATTTTCTTATGAGCACAACATTCCTAATAGCATTTCGAGAACAGGCCTTAGAATAGGCAAAATATAACTTTCTTTTGGAAGTTTAATTTTCACTGTTACAGCTTAGATATTTGTTGCAGAAGGACAAGAGGAAAATTGAGGCAGTAATCATAAAACGGAAGCAAAGAACAGCCTCTGTTCATAACAGAAAATTGAACGATGCATGTTAAATAAAGGATTAGATGCTGAATTATTAATGGTTTGAGATTTTTGTAAATTATAGCAATATCTAGAAAGGTAATATTAAAAGTTCTAAGATGAATGCCTGTTTTAAAGAAATGACTGGTGTTGAAAGCAATTTTATCCTTCTTAATTCAGACTTTTTTTCCTGGGAACACCAGGCAAACCCCGGTTGAATTTATTTAAACACCACTGGTGACACCAGCAATAAAAGAGGCAGAAGTATCTCCTCCACTTGTATTGATGTGCACATAAATATTTTGATGGCTCTCTTACTTTACAACCTCTGTCATTTTCCCACCTACTATGATATCAAACCCATAACCTTAACTAAGCCACAACCTTACTGGAAACATTGTTCTCCACTGTAGCTCTTCCACAGCTTCCTCACCTTGTGGCAGCGTACTTTCATCATCTGAACTGAGGCTCAATGCCCAAGTCCCACACCACAGTTTTCTTCCACCTCCATGCATTCAGTTGTGTCTCCTCAAGCTACAGCCTTGCCTCTAAGATTTCACCTACGTGTTCTCCCCTGCTGCAACACCAGTTCCGTTATACCAGAACCCAGCTCTGTTCCTGATGCGCTGATAGACTCCACAACTAGTTAAAGTTGTAAAGTAGGTATGCTTTTATTCAGCACTGAGGTGCATGGGGATAGCTCCTCCAAAGCATGCACACCTCAGGGTTGTTCTCCCTTTATATTTATTCTCTTAAGGTATACATAGACATGAGGTTGCTCAATATGCCTGTACATATTTATTATCTATCCCCACTTCATATTATAATGAGCCAGAAGGTCCTTTGCACCTGTGTGATGCCCCTTCTGGTCATGGGCAGGGGTCTCAGGATGAAGTAAATGAGTCTTTCTCTTGTTTGTAGGGGTCTTCAAGATGAAGTAAATGAGTCTTCCTCTTCTTAAACTTTTCACCTTTTAACCTCCAGACATGGCCTTAGGGTTTGGTCAGTGCCCAGTCTGCTTCTCCCCCACTTCTCAGTAGGACCAAACACCTGTGTTTTTGTCATGGCCTGAAGATTTGGTGGGCACCCAGTCTGCCTCCCCTTGGCTTATCAGTAGAACCAATTATCTGCTTTTGTCCCTTGTCAGTAGAACTAGTATCTGCTTCTCCCCCTCCAGCAGTAATCAATGCCTTGGCAAGATGGCAATGGCAGGTACTTCGGACAGACAATACTTTTGTTTAAGCAAAGGAATTCCTTTAACCTCCTTGTACAATTTCTCTGTATTACCCCCCTGTAATATGGAGAATTATGGGGAACAATATACATAAAAATACTTAGATTCCTTAATTGTTACTAGGCTAAAGCAAAACAAAATTTTAATCTTACTAATAGGTGTAATGAGAAATTCCATCTGTGCTGCTTGGTAGTTTATCTTCTTTTCGCCTTGAATTATTTCATGTATAGTTGAAAGCTTGAAAGAGTAGTTTTACATCTCTTAAATTAATTCTTGAAATATTTTATTTTACCGATGTGACTGTTCACTCACCTCTTGCTTAGAGTTTGGGTATCCCACCTCATGATAAAGTCTAACGTATGCTAGGAGCAGTGAGATTAGGCCAAAAGCAAGAGTATCACATAAACAGAACAGGTGATCAGAAAGTGCTGAAGGGTCATTAGGCAGCCACAATCACCTCCAAATTGCTGTCTCCTGAAGCCATTATGTTTTGTCTGGCAGTTTCCTCAGGATCCACTAATTTATGGAAATGGATAGACCAAACCTTCAAGCTGAAAGATATAAAACACCAGCTTAACCAAAAAAGCATTTGAAACAGATTCAAAAGCAGCTGGACTGCTGAGGCTTTCGTGTTTACTACTGTGCTGCAGGGAATGCCTGCACCGTAACAGAGGAGGAAGGATGAGTACTCTCACTATCATCGAGGTAACCAATCCTTTTCTTTTGTTCACAGATGCTTGATATTAAGAGTTACAGATTATAAATTATGAAATCTTATTACTTCAATGGTATTAATGTGATAGGCTAGTCTGGGCAAAAAAAGGGGATTAAGCTCCTGTCATGTTTGTTTGTTGTATTTCTTAATGAGCTCATGTTCTTAATGAACTCTTGAAATAAATTGTAAATAAAAAATGTTGTCCTGCAAATTTGAGAGATCTGAATGGACTTTGACAACCCACAAATCTGTTAATGATATTTTTATTGTATATTTTGTAGAATGTGGAAACTTTCCATTCTGTAAACCTACAGAAGCCTAAGGTATCTCTTCTGTGAAAAAAAAAAATTAAAAAAAAAGTGTATCCCGACGTACTTTCATAGAATATGTTGTTGCACAAACAATTGTTTCCTGTTTAAAATGATCTGTTAAAATTATTCTCTACAAACTCTATGCTTTCACAGCTTTATGTTTTTGTAGACACATAATCTGCTCAAGTAGTAACCCAGGAAGGTTTCTGGCAGTGTAATTTTCTGTCTGCAAAACACTATTAGAGTGATTACAGTGACAAATTGTGATCATCATCAGATGTCAAGCCAAAAAAGTCCAGCCATTCTACAGCTTGTGCACCAAAGACTGCTCTTCTCATCTGCAGCTAAAAGAGAATCATAGATTTCATTGACTCTTGAGATGATAAACTAAGCATGGTCCGGCTCGGTTAGTACTTGAATGGAAGACCGCCTGGTAATCCCAGATGCTGTAGGCTTTTATCACAGAGAAGTCATGAGGAAGTGGGATGGAAAAACTATCTCAGCATCTCTTCCTCGTAGGAAGTTGTCCTGGGTTCAGCAGTAACAGTCATCATCCTGGGAACAGTGCTGAAAGTCAAAAAGACGGCACTGCACCATCTACCAAGAAGGAGAAAAATTACTGCTACTGCTGAACCCAGGACAGTAGTCTTATGATATTTTACTGCTTTGGTTCTCATTGCAGAGCATCTTCATGTTACAAAAATTAGGCTTCCTTAGACCAGTATAATTTCTGAAATTGAAGCAGAATATTTGTTTCAGAAGCATGCATGAACCACTTGGTAATGTTTATCTAGTTAACGGGATGATAATACAGATAGTCTAAACTTTTCATGTCATACATAATGTATACTGAATCTTTCAACTGTTTTGTTCTACTATTCCACTGCTATTGCATCATACTTTTTGTTAATGTATTTTTATGGCCTACAGTTATTGTGTGAACGGAGTTTAATGCAACTTTTAAAGGTTAATTAATTTTGAAACTTTTGAAAATGATTTCTAAGATAATTTCCAAGTGCTTTAGGGGCATAAATACCTATTGCAGGCAGAGTGGAACTGCGTAGAGATTAATTATTAAAGTTCCAAGGTGCAGATAAATGGGGTTTTTAATAAACAGTCTTTATGCAAATGCTTTTTACTGTGGTTTCAACTGCTTTGAACTGGATCATTTGTGAGTTTATGTGTACAGTAATTATGTCATGTATGCATTGTACATGCTGAAGTTCAGTCTGACAGATTATTTTTATGGTACTATAACAGCTCTGTTTTTCCAATTGCTACAGCTAAATTTTAGAGAAAAGTTCTATATACCATGCCAATATAGCTAGCTAAACTTGTCTCCTATTATTTTGAATAAGACTGAGATATCTTATTTGGGCAATGCTAAATTGCTTCAGACAGCGTCAGGTGGCTGGGCCAGGCTGAGTTTTCCTTGTTTTGTGGAGTTGTTTCCCCAGTTTTGTCTGGTGTATGGCCATGAGCCCTGACAAGTTTACAGGTATTCTTAAATTAAATATTTATTAATTTATTTCCATTACATAACATTTAATCTAGAACAGAGATTTCCAAACACGTTATTTAGAAGAGTTGCAGCAGATGCCCTTTTTGAGTGGAATACATATTTGTGCATACATAGATATATGTACGTATGTGACTATACACATAGCCTTCCCCTTGGAAAAGTCTCACCTAAGTACTTTCATTAGGAAAACATGCTTGTTTGGATGGGACAGACGATACTAAATCTACACTGAAGGTACACTGATGTGCAAAGATACATGTATAAACTGTACAGCCAAATACTTTCAGCAAATTTTGAAAGAAAGAGTGCTTCTATCTAACACTAAGCAAACAGAAGTACCAATCCTATAAAATATAAATGTGAGAATAAAAGAGCAAAGGTTTCATGTGAACTTGGCAACTGCTAAAATGTTTATCCCAGTGAGTAAGGTAGGAAATATATGACTGACCTGATTCATTAATTCTTACTGGATATTAAGTGTTTGGGTCAGGTTTTAGTGATCAGTAGTTTAGTGGCCTACAGTGAAAAATAGGTTTAGACATGCTGCTACTGTTCCCCATGTGTTGCAGGGAAAGAGTGTCAAAATGATAAAATGCCCGCTACAAAGGTTTCTGGAATTTCAGCAATATACAGTACTGCTCAATTAGAGCACAGCACCAGTAAAACTTGGGTTGTCACCCACTGACATTTTGTTCAATATAAAACTGGAAGTAAAACTGTCTGTCCTCTTAGATTCTGATCCATCAGTGGTTTGTAGTTGTATAAAAAGACAAATATAGTGTGAGAATATATAAATACACATGTTCTCTAGAACTCCATCACTTTCAGAAGATGCTGGATATTCTTAAAATCAGCATTATTCTATAGAGACTAATTTCAGTGAGCTATTTCTGTAGTCAGGATATATCCTTGTCAAAGGGTAATTCAGAGCACATAAGTTGGATGGTTTCCTTGTCAAAGGGTAATTCAGAGCACATAAGTTGGATGGTTTTGTGTGGCATTTTAACAGAACTGGTTTCTAGATTAATTTGTCTCTTTCTTTTTTACCATACAACTGAAGGAGACCATTATCTATAAACTGGAATATTTTGTATTTTTCTGTCAGGAAACTGCAGTTATAATGTTCTAATATGTATAGAAACATACTTGAAAGGAATAAGCACAGATTGAGTGGTGACACAGTGAACTGCCTAGAGTACTCAGACAGCAGGTTACTGGAACTAGCAATACCCTTGCACAGAAAGAAATACTTTTGTACTTTAAGTACTTTTTCTTTGCAAACATTTCTCAAAAATTTAAGTAGTTGTACTGGGTTCAGCAGTAGCAGTCATTTTTCTCCTTCTTAGTAGCTGGTGCAGTGCTGTGTTTTTGACTTTCAACAGGGGAACAGCTCTGATAACACCCATGTTTTTAGTTGCTGCTCAGTAATGTTTACTCTGACCAAGGACTTTCTGAGTCTCATGCTCTGCCAGGGAGGAGGGGAAGCCAGGAAGAAGCAGAGGGTATCTGTCAGCAGGTGATGAGAGGTTGTATTCTCTTTCCTTGTTATTTCCCTTATCATTATCACTAATGGTGGTAGCAGTAGTGGGTTTGTGTTATACCTTGATTACTGGACTGTTCTTATCTCAACCCATGGGAGTTACATTCTTTCAAGTCTCCTCCCCCCATCTCTCCAGGAACTGGGGGAAAGAAGGGGAGGGGGGGGAGTGAGAGAATGACAGTGTGGCTGACTGAGTTTAAACCACAGTAGTAGTAAAAATGGGCATGTAGACAAAGAACATTCACTCCTATTCTTTAGGGATCTTAATATTTGTAAATATATGAAGAAATAAAACAAGTTTAACAAATAATTATGTCTCAGTAGTTTTAATGAAAACCATGAGTAATAATGACAAAAAAAAAAAAAAGGTTGGAATAAAGCTACTAGGTCTTTCCTTCTCTGTAACCATCATGAAAACTGGCAAACCAGCAAAGCATGTAGTTGTACTCTCATTGTGTTAACCATCTCCATAATGCTACAGTAACAGTAAAATCCCAGGCATACCATTTTAGTACTTTCAAATTCTCAGACTGTTTTGCTTGTAAAAAAATCATGCATTTTATTAAAGGCTTAATACTTGTAAGAAACAGACTTATTTGGCTGCTTCAGCCAAAAAAAGCTTTCTCAGCTATACCCTGAAAAGTCCAAGAATTTAAATCAAAATAATTCTTTCTGTTGTCTGATTTGGTACAACTTCCTCTTCTTATGATCACTGGCATCTAATGATTCAATTTGCAAACCAATCTTCCATAAATCAACAACCTATGTGTCACTCATAGTGTGTGTTTGTTTATAGTGATACAGGGGTAACCAATGTCCAGAGGGGTAATGCAGAGAAATTGTACAAGGGGGTGTCGTGGTTTAAACCAAGTCCCCCAACTCCCGGAGAGTTAGGAAGGAGAATCCAAAGAATGTAGCCCCCACGGACTGAGATAAGAACGGTTTAATTGCTAAGGCATAACACAAAACCCCTACTGCCATTTACTACTACAAATAATAATGATACAGCAAACAACAAGTGAAAAGAATACAACACCCCACCAGCCACCGACCCATAACTCACTCCACCCTGCCCGGCCGAGCACCGTGTGCTCCCTCCTCCATTTTCCTCTAGAGCTCCACCCCTCCAGCCCTCTCTTTCCCAGTATGCATCCTGGGCATCACGTGCTATGGTATGGAATACCTCTTTGGCTAGCCTGGGTCAGGTGTCCTGTCTCTCCTTCCTCCCGGACTCCCCTCCTCCACCTGGCTGGAAAAAACCTTGAACAAAAACACCCTCAAAACATGCTCAAACCATGACAGGAGGTTAAAGGAATTCCTATGTTTAAACAAAAGTATTGTCTGTCCTGAGTACCTAACATGCCAAGGCATTGACCACTGATGAGGGGGAGAAGCAGATGCTTAGTTCTACTGATTAGAGACAAAAGCAGATGCTTATCTCTACTGGTAACGGACAAAAGCAGATGTTTGGTTCTACTGAGAAGCAGGGGAGAAACAGACTGGGCACTGACCAAACCCTAAGGCTATGTATGAAGATTAAAAGGTGAAAAGTTTAAGAAGAGGAAGACTCATTTACTTCATCTTGAGACCCCTGCCCATAACCAGAAGGGGCACTGCGCAGGTGCAAAGGACCTTCTAGCTCATTATAATACGAAGCAGGGATACATAACAAATATGTATCGGCATATTGAGTAACCTAATGCATATGTATACTTTAAGAGAATAAATGTAAAGGGAGAACAACCCTGAGGTGTGCATACTTTGGAGGAGCTATCCCCATGCACCTCAGTGCTGAAGAAAAGTATACCTACTTTACAACCTTAATGAGTTGTGGAGTCTATCTGTGCATCAACAGAATGTGTTAAATTTTTCTTCCTTTGCATAATTCCGTAATTATGCACACTGGTAGCCTTATCACACATAAGTCACTCCATTAGAAAAGTACTGTAAAATGAAATTGTTAGAGGAAAATGATTAATCAAAATTGAAGAGATCTACTCGAAATTCTGCTGATGAATTTTGCTGATGCCATTTGTTAGATTTAGTATTGTTATGGATATCCTGAATTTAGTGCATCCTTATTGTATGGCTTGGAAGCAATATTTCAGTTATTTTCACTGATTTAATCAGGAATGCACTTACTACAAGCTATTCTACCTTTTCAACCTATTGCTGCACTTCAGATTAAAAAAAAATATGAGTGTATTGGGTTTGTGTGACGAGGTTTTGGTAGTAGGATGTTACTGGGGTGGCTTCTGTGAGAAACTACTGGAAGCTTCCCCTGTGTCCAACAGAACCAATGCCTGACAGCTCCAAGACAGAGTGATGAAGGCCAAACCCATCAGTGACGGTGGCAACACCTCTGGGATAATGTGTTTAAGAAAGGGAAGAGACCAAAAATTCAGAACAAGACTACATGGAATTATTTGATGAAATGTATTCCTTGGGTAAGCTCACTTCTTTACTTGAATGAAAAGTAGCCCATCTGGCATATTTCACTGTGCCCATGAGACTCTGGGAGTTTATCACCTCTCACTTTCATAATATATTAAGTCTTAAATGAGTATCAAAGAACTCGGAGATTTCCCCATTTATACAGAATACTGAAAGCTCAGTATTTCTTGGTTAAGGTTTCTGCTGCAAGAGTATTCATTTCCTGAGAAATAGATTTGAAGGGGAAGGGTGGGGGGAGGCGTGTCTTTCAGTAACAGACTAAGTTTTTTGAACATTAGAAATTGAGCTTAATGACATTTCAAAACAGAACATAGAACAAATTTAGATGCCATTCTACAGAGTGCTGCATGTTAGAATGGCATTTTTCTTTTTTCTGGGAACAGCAATTTGCAGTTATTTAGAGTTAGTTATTGGTGGAAAAACTTATTTTATAGGCAGAACATATTGTCATCCCTGTGTACTCAAGAGGTTTGTTTCCTTCTAATGGTGGCCATTTGTTTTTGGTAGGTGGAAAAGTAACCATGGGGTAGAGGGTGGCACATAATCTGAGCCAAAAACTTACATGTAGGAAGAACTATGTCAGAGAAATATCCTCTCATGCTCACAGTAACAGACTTTCTGTTCATCTTCATTATCCGGGATGAGATTGCGTGGGGTTACGTGGACAAAAAATTAAAACTATTTTCTACCTGCATCACCCATCTGTTGATGGATAGTGTCACACAGCACAGATTCCTCATACTTTTCATAAATAAAAAAAAAAAAAAAAAAAGGTTCATTGTAAGGTAAACATTTGCTTTTCATTCTTGATGTCTTTTACCATTGGCATAGTTGGAAGAATCTCAGTGAGAACTGCCCTTCTGGAAGGCAGGTAATGGCTAAAACACCAAAAGATGTTTAGCTTCCCTCACACACAAGTTTGGGGATCAGAACTCTTTCTTGTGGAGATGTGTAAGACTGCAACAGTCACAGCAAATATTTGTGTACTATCAAGAAATCTCAGTATTGTACAGGTAGAAGATCAATAGCTCTGGAAGGATACTACAAAGTTGTGAAAACTAGTGGGGCCACTGAACCTCACCGCATGGGAACTCTGCACAGCATGCTGAGATCAACAAAGAGAGGCTCATCTTACAGTGCCAGCAGAAGCGGTTCCAGTGTCAGAAGGGATGTAAGATTGATATCACTGTAAGATTGCAGTAATTTCCATCTTTTACAAATTAACGCTGATAAACCAGCCTACAGTGTCTGTACCTGCCTTACTGAGGTTCCAAAAGAACTAACACCTCCTTAGTACAAAAAAGTATTTTGCCATGCGCTTCTTGACTTTGTCTAGTGGTGGACTTGATCTTAAAGGTCTTTTCAACCTAGCTAATTCTATGATTCATCTTACTTTCTCTGAAGTGTTGTGTGAATTTATCTGAGTTTGCTGGTACAAGTTGTATAGCCCAGAGCAATATAATATAAATTCATCCTAGTCCCCAATTGCCTGTATTTCATTTTTCTGTGTTATAAGTACTTCATTCTAGTACACAGAACAAAAATATCTTTGACTGAATTTGCCTATTTTGTGTCACTATTAAAAATGTTGCTTCTATTTTGTAATAGGCCCACTGAAGTTTTATAGTTTAGATTGTCCTCAGACTTATTAGGATATTACAAAAAAATCTACCCACCAATCGTCTTTATTCTCAAGCTACCCTGTACTATTTGGTGAATTGAATCAATATCGAAGCATAGAATTAAAGTTAGGAGTGAAGAAAGTTCAACATTTTCATATATACCTCATTAATAGAGATAGACATACACACTTTATGTTTTTTGGAACAAAGACCTATATCAACGTTACTGTTTTGAAGAAAAATTTATATATATGTATATCAAAATACAAAATTCATTTCCTATATAATTCTGGAATATTATTCTGCATTATAGCCATCATATTTTTAATAATGTGCCTTAAAAAATTTAACAGATACTCAGAATTTGTTGAGTGCCAGGAACTGTTAAAATTCATTGTTTATATCCATGGCAATTCCTGTTTCTCTTTAACAGTACATTAGTTTTTTTACCTCAGATTTTCCTATCCAGCAATGTTTGAGTGTTCTTTAATGTCATCTGTACAACAGTCAACCTCTACTGTACCAGCAGCCATCCTAAACTGTATTAAAGCACATAAACAGAAATCTAGTTGTAGTCTCGTGATGACTTAATGTCCTTACTGCATTGCTCCCTTGATATCCTCCAGGATAGGTGATCTACCTGAGTTCTAGAAATTAATAGTGGAACTTGGAAAAATATCTTTCCCATTCTCTATTTTTGTAAGTTTTAATTACACTAAAAAGAGTGAAAGACAGAAAATATTTGTAGATGAATACAAGTCCCTTGTGTTCTGGCAAGTGCCTTGTGTTTCTGAATAAAAATAAAAGGCTAGTTCATTACAGATACAACTTTTAAAGGCCATAGAATAGCAGTAAGCAAAAGTAAAACAATTCTTTCCTCACTGCACCCAAAATCATGAAAAATCTGTTAGATTTTATTAGAAAATAAAACTCACTGAGTGTTACATCTCATATTCTTCAGAAAATTCTCAAGTTTTCCAAACAACGTAGATTAAAAGAATTGGTATTCAAAATACAGTTGGAAAACTTAAAAGGCAATAAACATAGTTAAAAAAATAAACTGAAGTAAGCTTGAAACAAATTACAAAGAAGATCTAGACTTTGTAAAATATATTCTTGTTTCTTTGAATTTTTGATATGGTAACTTTTAGTATGTTGTGGCTTTTATTCCTATATTGGATAATATATATGTGCTGAGCAAGTCAATCGAAGCCTCCCTTCTTTTAAGACATATCCATATTTTTCATTTTCAACCTGTGGAAAAAAAACAGCCTTATTCTTAGAAAGATATTTTTTTCACAGAGTTCTGAAATGGCTCTATGTGACCAAAGTAAAAGGGTAGTGTGACCTAAGAGCTTATCAAAGAAAACTACTTGTCCTTTCTTTTGGATTGTTATGTCACAGTATATGAGCTGTGTTTCTTCACAAAATTACAAACATAATTGGATAATTCACAAGTCCACTGAAATTACACACTTAATTTTATAGTTGCAAGAGAGAAAAATAGTAAGGAGTTTTAAAATTGCCTGGAAATTACTCAGTTCATATTTTCTGCTTTTATTTTTTTCAAATACGTGGCGGTGATGGTCAAACTAGATAGTGATGTTTTGCCTAGAGTTCAAGATTTCGTTCCTTCCAGCTGCATGCTAAGACTTAGTATCATCCCCATGTTAACACTGCTGCACAGGATGGGTGTTGCTGCACAGGATGGGTGTTACTGCACAGTTAGAGCTCTTCTAGTTTGGTTAAAATATTACCTGTATGATAGTCAATTTTCTGTATGGGGAGAATATTATTTATAGTGAAGCTCTCAGTTGATTTCTGGGCCCACAACTCAAATGCCAGTGGAACAGTGAAGCTGAAATGCATCTAAAAAGATTTAGTGTCAATCAATGCATGGAGAAAAATCTATTCAACTCTTTAGATATTAGACATTTTCCTCTCTAACACTGAAATTTTACCTTCAAATTCACAAATTCCTCCAGAGAGTCCTGGGTCGCTGATTTGGGAAGGGCTGATAACCCTCAATCTCTTTTCATGATAGTGCTGCAGATGGTAAAGCAATAAAAAAAAAAGCAAACAGTGGCTACTTACAATATTGCACAGAAACTTTTGAGATTTTTAGTTATTAGTTTTGTCTTCATTTATTAGCCATACCTGAAAATTACTAGCTGAGTATAACATAAATTGTGAAAAAACAATAAGTGTTTCAAAATGAAAGCATGAGCAACAGGACATTCCCACAGAGTAAATAATTTTTCAAAGTAACAAGAAAATTTTAGTCCTTAGGATTTGTATTCTTTCATTGATAATTCCCTCTCCTCACCCCTCCCTGGAAACGAAGAAATTAAAAAGATGAAAGTTACTTTTGTGACTGCCATACTCAACAGTTTCATGGGATTAGGAAATTTAGGTTTATTTGATCTTTAGTGATGAGTATATAACAAAAATTATAGCAAAAATAGACATTTTAATCATCCAGAGAGGGAATAAAACCCCTTCATATTCCTAAGTGACTTTACTTGGGAATGGACAAAATGTATCCATACTACTGAAGGACAGTATTTACAAGATTTCCACTGCATAGCTGACTCTGTGATTTTAATTCTATGTCAGGTTTGCCAGTTTGATAAAATGTTCCTCACAATAAAGCAAATGCTTCAGTTAAGTTGTACATTGCTTTTCTAGGTCTCTTATTTCCATTCTTGATGATCATAAAATGAGCTTGAAGCAAGTGTTATGAATTAAAAAATGCCAAGAATGTGGGAGTCTCTCCTATGTTGTGGCACACTATGAACATTTAAAATGGTTATCTAAACCATTCCGAATTTTGCATGTTCTTGATATTTTTCATTATTTTCTTCTGGGTTTTTTTTTGGGTGTCGGGTTTGGGGTTTTTTGTTTTGTTTTTATTTGGTTGATTGGTTTGGGGTTTGTTGTTGTTGTTTGTCTTCTGATCTTCACTGACAGATACAATCAGAAAATATCTTTTTCTTTGTTCTATAAAGTACCATCATAATATATGCTATGGAAGTACTGCTTGCAGTTCTAGAGTTAAGAATGATCTAAGTTTTGTATGCAAACCAAACATCAAATACCCTTATTTTATAACACAACTATATTCCTCAGTATTGTTCTGAACATCTCAGCATGTACTTTCAGCAGTGAATTTTAAAAATCAATCACAAGTTACCTGAGCTTAACATGTATTTCTTCTTTTTCTTCAGTTACTCTCAGAATTAAATAGGTAAAAGGATTCTTTATGTCCTTCGGCTGAAACTTGTAGGATTCTTTGGTACAGCCTGTACTTCATGTCCTATAGGATGATTTTTCCTCTCAAAGTCTCATTCATGAAGTTGATTCTTACACAGGGACCAATGAATATTATTCTACTGAAAAAAAAATACATACAGAACTCTCTTCTTTCAAAGCTCTCCAAATTTCAGGTGATTATTTTGGTATGGTTATCTGCCTTTCCCCTTCTCCCCTATTTTTTTTTTATTTATTCTAGCTTTCCTCACTGTACACAGTCGAATTTTGAAAGAGAGCATCTTAACTTTTTTTTTTTAACTCTTGTATTGAATAGTATCTTCCTGAAAGGTTTGTTTAACTTGTTTTTATATACCTCCAAGAAAAGATATTTCACAACCTTGTTCACTAGCTAGTTTGTATATTTAACTATTCATATAGTAAGAAAGCCTTTCTTAATATCTAATGTCTAAATCTTCCTTTCTGTAACCTAAGATTATTATTTCATGCCCTATTCAGCATAGAGAGTGCTGTTGTCTTTATAAAAACTTTATGTTTGAGACTGAAGAACTCATTTCTCTGGAGTCTTCTCTAACTTGAAAAATTAGTTCTTTCAACCTTTCTGTCAGTCATATTTTATAAATACATTGTCCTCCTAATTATTTTCCATAGGAAGACCCCAGTTAGTCTGTACCCAAAGATGTTTTTCAAGAAACAGGTCAAAATACTCCAAGAGGTATTATAAATGTCAAATAAAACAGAGGAATGATTTGTATGCATCATTTAGTGAGTGAGTCTCTCTAAATATATTAAACTAGGAGTTTTCTTTCCAAAATTATTTCCCATTTCCATACACTGATTTCCCGTCTTGTACGTTTGTGTCTGATTTCATTTTTCTAAGAGCAGTACTTTGTCCTCCTTTAACTGAATTCCATTTTCTTGATTTTACACGATTTATCTGGTTTATGAAGGTTACTTTGAACTCCAGTCCTCTTTTCAGTAGTGTCTCAGTTATCACACCCTGGGTGTCTGCAGTTTGTGTGAAGTTACATTTATTTTATCTTTTAAGCTAGTGATGAAAGGGCTGAACAGAATAGGATTCAGAGCAAACTTTCTAGTCAGAAAACAAACTAGTGATAACTGATCCCTGAGTGTGATTTTTTTATCTGTTTTTTTACCCATGTGGTGATTTCATCACAGCATTCACTTGTAGAAATGGTAAGTGGAACTTTTCATTCCAACATCAAAATATACCTTACCTATTGCCTTCTGCCTTGTCTATTAGGCCAATCACCTTGCAAGGTGTCGTGGTTTAAACCCTGATTGCAAGTCAGCCACTCAGTCTCTCTCTCACTCCACCCCTTCTTGCCTTCCCCCTGCTCCGGCGGGATGAGGAGGAGTATTGAAAAGAATGTAACTCCCACAGGTTGAGATAAGAACAGTTTAGTAACCAAGGTATAACACAAATCACTGCTGCTACCACGAGTAATAAGAATGATAAAGGAAATAACAAGGGAAGAGAATATAATACCACCCGCTGACCAATAATACCCAGCCTGACCAAGCACATACCTACTCCAAGCCCACAGTGAACTAGCCCTTCCAGATAACTCTTAGTTACATCCTGGCCATGACGAGCTGTGGTATGGGATAATTCTTTGGCTAGTTTGGGTCAGGTGTCCAGTCTCTGCATCCTCCTGGCTTCCCCTCCTCCCTGGCAGAGCATGAGGCTCAGAAAATCCTTGGTCAGATTAAACATTTGAGCAGTAACTAAAAACATCAGTGTTATCAGTGCTGTTCCCAGGCCGAAAGTCAAAACCACAGTGCTGCACCAGCTACTAAGAAGGAGAAAAAATGACTGCTACTGCTGAACACAGGGCATCAGGAGAGGAAATTTGGCTGGCTTGACATGATTTGTTCTTGACAAATCTATGTTAATTTTTTCTCAACATCTTTTTTTTCTGGATTTTTGTAAATTGCTTGTTTGTAATTTCTTCTACTATCTTTTTAGGTATCAAAGTTAGTTTGTCTGTGTAAATTACTAATAATTTTATTCTTTTAAATTAGCATAATCAAACATTGAAAGATTGTCAGGTTACTAGTATATATTGCCAAAAATTATTTTTAACTATCCGACTTAGCTATTTTAAATTGGTGGAGAATAGTGTATTTTATAGACATAGTTTTTACAGGAAATTGCTTTCTACATCAAATCTTTCCTAGATATATATCAGATAGGGACTGAAAGAGAAAATAGGGATTGGCCCAAAGCTTACTGGAAGTGATGGAAAGCCTCCCAGCTGAGGCTTCAGACTTTGGATAAGGCTCTTAGTATGTGTCTGGCACTTGTATCAGTCTGGCACCTGCATCAATTTGACAGACAGATCAATTTATGAGCCTGGCTATGCAAACTGAAAAGACTTTAAAAAGGCTTTGCTACTATACAAAATGGGAAGCAGTGACATACTGACCATAATTTCATCAATAAATGTTGCGCTACATACTTTGTAGGAGTCACCACTGTGCTAGTGTTTTCTGTGACAGTAATTACAGACTTTAAGAATAAAACTGCAGTGTATTACAGTAGAGAAAAGAAAAGTGAAGAATTTAAGGAATTCACTCTGATGAAATGCTCTAAGGATTTGCCCTAAAGAATATGGCATAATAAAATCTGCATCCAATTAAAATATCTGGAGATAGTTTATGCTATTCAAAGATTTTGTTTCATTAAAAAAAAAAGAAAAAAGCAGAAAAAAGCCCATAACAAAAAAAAAAAAAAACAAAACAACAAACCGAAAACCAACCAAATATAAGCCAAAGAAAACTAGCTACATCCGATTTTTTTTTCTGTTTTATTTATGCAATTGTAAGGTCGCCATCTGGTGGTTGTTTTAACATTAAAAATGTGAGATTTTTGAACAGCTGTTGATTTGTGGTCATGTGGTTTGAATTTAATAAAAATAAATTTAAAAAAAAACACCAAAAATGGGTTAAAATACTACCACATTGAAGTTTTTTTGCAAAACTTTTGCAAAAAGTTTGCTAAATAAAACATGAGATGACAAAAAATGTCAACATCTATCTAATGACTATCCTAACAAAATGTAGGGAATAGAGGTTACTATAATAACTTTAGCCAGGATGCTATATGGACATAAATGGTGAGATGTGTTTAGATGCCTATACAAAAACTCATATTCAGGGAAATTAATTTGACCAATAAAAATATTGTCAAAGAATATAAATTAGGTTCCAAAATCAAAGACAGAATTTATCTTACCTAACTTCAGCTATAGGAAAAATAAACCAGCTAGTTGTCTGAGATACTTCTGTTGTCAGTTAATACACATCCCTTCAAATAGCATTTCATGTAAATAAATAGCAAGCATATAAAATAAATATGTTGAAGCACCCTCTGGAAGGGCTCATCTCTCTTTAGTTGATTAGCTTAATGGTTGTGCCTAACTTTTACACAAGTTAAGAAAGATGAAATCCAGTCTAAGGTTAAGTGTTGGACATTCTCCGCTGCCCAGGAAATCTTCCTTTCTGCATCTATCTTGTTCATCAAAAAAACAGATGATTTTGAGCTGTTGAGTCCAGAAGGATAGTAACAAAGTAGCACCTGGACTTGACCTGTTTCCAGCCACTTTTCACATACAGATATCTGTGCACTGTATCAAGGGATTGTAAGATGTAACTATGACTTCACTATGAGCTTTTTATCTAACTAAGGACATCACTTCCATTTTTTATTTTCTACTAGGAGAGAAGAATAAGTGAGTTAGCTTAACAGAAAACAAGCAGCCTCTCAGTTAGGGCCTGTAACCTTGTACCTGGGCTGCAAAATAGATGTCATTTAACAAATTATCAAGATACAGAACACCTTTGTTTCCATCTATTGTATGCTCTAACTGTATGTTCCTAACACACATATGTATATCATTATATAATCTGTTGTTAGAGGACATTTTTAATTGCCAAGCAATACTTCAAAACTATGCTACATCAATATCTCAGCCACTGCAGGCAATAGCAAACTAAAGTCTTGAAATATCATTTTCCATTAAAAATTTTGATGTAATCCGTACTTGAAATATTGGCTAACTACTGGAATAGATCCTTGAAAGTTGCCATGAAAATGCTACAAGTTTGGCAGGGTCTGCCTTGCTCTAGTGCAGAAAATCAAAGCAAGTAAAGACTACTGTGTTTTAACTATGACTTTATAGTATGATTGTAAAGGAATACCTTATACTTCTGGTTAAGAGATAAGGAACCAAAACTCACAAAATATAACATTTTATTTATTTTGTTAATGGTACCAATCCCTCATTGCTATCCCAAACTCTTGTCATAAATGTGCATCATTGTATATCAACACACCGCTACAACCAACACACATTTGTTACCTTTGAATATATGCTAGACTTCTTTGGTTGTAACATTTGGTTTTACACTGTACTGTGAGAAATTAATGTTTCATGTAATGTGCTTCATTACCAGTTTCAGTTCTGATGCAGTCCTTGATGATGTGTAGTGTCTCCTATCTTTGGGACCAGTCTCAGTGGTCATTGAGTTCAAGCAATGCATGTCCTGTAATAGTGTTTTGGTGTCTTGATCAAAAAGCTTGTCATAGAAAGCCAAATGACCTAATTTAATTTGCCATTAATGTTGCTTATAGAACTATCTAAGCATAACCAATTAAACAGGGAATTTGGTTTATGGTCAGGCACTTGAGACAATGCAAAAGAGATTTAGCTGAGCATTTCTATTTCCATAAGTTAAGAATGACTTTTGACAAAGAGCATTAGAGTTACTCCATATTCAAGCCCATACAACTTTGCACTTCAAAGAGCAAAGATATGAAGTGTTAGACAGCTCTGGAATTAAATGCCTCATTGATGCTGCTGAATCACATATGAAAACTTGTGTTCTGAAAAACGTGTTGGCAAAAGTACTGAAATAAAGTAAGAAGAAAGGAAATCATCTGCAAAAAAACAGAAGAATGTTCAGTTTTAGGCGGGACATGCTCTATCTGCTGTTTATTTTAACATGATAACTTCACAGTTGCTTCAAACCTTGGATTTCTTGCATTGAGCAAATCGTGGTCATTAACAAATGCATAGCACAAAGGAACTAAATGATCTTTCCCTAAGAAAAAGAAGAAATGGGTGGCCCTTTGAAGGTAAACAACGCAATTCAGTTAGGTTTTTGCTTCAGTAGCTCAACCCAGAATTGTCAACAAATGCAAGACAGAGAAAAAAGCTACCATGATTTCATGATATGTTGATCATTTGTATTTCTGCCTCAAATGTTCTTATTCAGGGATTTACTTTTTTATTATAGCAATTAAACTTAGGTAGAATTTAGAAAAAAAAATAGTCAACTCAAAATTAAGTTTTTAGATTTTCCAAATAATTATGGGAATTGGTCTCATTTGGAGACTAAACCATCTCTGTGTGCCATATCTAGATGCAGCTAATTGCAGTTTAGAGAACAAAGATATTTCAGATGGAATAAAGCTTGAAAAAGGACCTAGTATTTAAGCTAAGACTGTCCAACTTGCAAATTTTGTGACTAACTCATTGATGGCTTTGGTTTATAACACATTTGCCCAACTTCTCACTGAAATTTTTTGAAAGAGAGATAGTTTTTAATTTTACTTCCAAAATCATTCTTATAAAACTTATTTTAGCAGAATGACAAATATCTTGAAATTATATATTTGAAAATATTTTTCCTTTTAACTTGCAATTTAGTTTAAAACTTTGTGATTTTTTTAGACTAATGGTTGAATATATAATGTGAATGTAAATGAAAACGAAAGTGTAATAATGAATAAATACAGTTCCCTTTTTTGTGAAACACTGGGAAAAGGGAGCTTTTTCAGTAATGTTTATAAACACTAAAAAAATCCTGAAAAGAACTGCTACATTGCAGACATTGTAATTCCCTATTATCCTGTTGCTCATAAACTCTCTTACCAAAAAAATCGCGTCAGAGTTTTGAAATTACTCTGAAATGCTGCTTACAGTGTAAGTCATGGCTTGACTAGTCCAGACTAAAGCAATATTAATTTTTCATCATGCAAATATTGCAAAGTTTGTTAATAGAATATAAAAATCACAAAACTTTCAGACTCCAATAACATAGTATGTTTGATATGCGTGATTTTGGTACATTAAAGCATCTACATATAAATAATCAGCTGAAAATATGAATAGTACATATGAATTTTCACATTCTTTGAGATCGTATTTTTTAAGCATGAATATTTATTTTTAATCTATTATGTTAGTGTGCACATATATTAATATATATTATATATGCTACAATATTCTTAACTTTTTTAACAAAAAAATCATGCAGTACATTTAAAAATTTATAACTTTCAGTCTTTTTTCATAATATTAGCTTATTGTTTACTTTGGATTTCATCACCCTTTTTGTACCTCTCCTGGCTTTGCAAAACAGAACAAATTTGAATTACACACAAATGTAGCACACTTCCATTTACTGTAAATCTGTATCAGACCAAACCAGCATTGTTTACACAGGAATAAAGTGCAATATAATAAAAGATTACTGAAATGAATTGTATACAAATAAACCACAAATAAACTAAGTGCTATCTAAAAGTATAATGAACTGTTGATTAATAATGCATTAGAAGTTAACACTGAAATCAAATTAGTCATCTCAGGAAGTTTGTGTGTAATTTTTTTTTTTCCTAGTCACTGATGGTGCCGTAATACTTTTTAAAGCAAGTGTGTTTCTATGATGAGTTCATTTAGTATTCAGTGTAATAGCGCTGATAATAATGAGCTCATTTGGTTGCCATTATATAAGCATTAGGTAATGGATACCTATATTAAAGTGTTACTGTTATGGTGGTGCTTTTTTTCTTCATTTGGTACACAGTGCTAAATCTTTAAAGTAAAGCTTTTATGCAAATTGTTGATGTTTTTATCTTTGAATCATGACTAATTTTATGGACTCTGGAATCCCATTATTGTCAAAGTTGCTTTTGATATGAGACTCAGTAATTTCACTTGCCAAGAGTTTTATTATCATTAGTTCCATCCCAGCTTTTTGCTTTCATCTTTTCTCCCTGTCAGCTTTTTACATACTGCTACTTGTAGTATCATTCAACAAAAATAGACAGACACACTCCTTTCAATGCCCTGCTAATGTTAACACTGTTAAAGTGTCATAGCCCAGTACACTGGCTTGTTCTCCAGTGGATGACCTGTTTGACTTACTGGGTACCAGAATCCCCCCTGACAATAGTTGATGCTGTACATCTGCGTTTTCTGTGGGAAAGGTATTTATATAAAAGATTAAGGGACTTAAGTAGTAGGAAAGCAAAAGCTGGAGTTCTATTTTATTTAAGGTATATCATACTCCAAAATCCTTCAGAGTAGATGCTGTGGAACAGTTTTTTCATAGCTATTTAACTATGACACTATTTTAAGACAGAATGTTATCAGATCATTTTTGGTTTTTATTGTGTGCAATGCCCTAATAAAAATAGTAGTTACAGATCTTATTATCTCAGTTTTCTGTGTTCATTCTGATTTATTTTTTAAATCTGCACTGCTTGGTGATAGTTGCCCCTATGAGAGACCAAAAACAGGGCCTGTTTTCTGACCTGTGTCTGTCCACATGACCCTAGTCCTAGGGCAGCACATCCATATTTATTCCAGTAGATCAAAGCTCAGCCAGATCATACTGTTGTTCTTTCTTATAAGCAATACTAGGATCTTCTAACATTTCTCTTAGGTCTGACTTCCCTGGCTGTGTCAGCTGCATGACTCCATGGCAAAATGCTACTGGTAAACACAACCCTCAATTCAGATTAAAGTACAAATCTCTGAAACTCCCAAACTTTTTTTGAATTATAATTTTTGTCTGGAATGACAGAGATAAATAAGAAAGAGAACTGAAGTGCCTGTCCCCCACTGACACTCATTTGAATAGCTCCAGCAAAACACTATTAGAAGAGTCAGTGTCATTGTAATGTGTGCTGAGAGAGCATTTCTCAGTAAACATCTATGTGAGTAACTTCCAGAAGGACTGTGGCTCCTTAGGCACAATTATCCTAGTTAACTGATCTCCATGGGTCACTGAAGACTTGTACTCTCACTGGTGCATATTTCAGAGCCTAATTGCAACTGAGTACACAGCCAGTCTGAGATTATAGGATTGTTTGCACACCCTTTTTCAATGGAAGTCAAGGGAAATGGAAACTTTCAATTCTTTTAGGCTCCTCATAAAACTCTTGAGTTCAGTGGTCTTAGAATAAGGGAAACAGTTAATGCATATTGACAGGAATATGTGCTTCCTCAAAATACCTTACAGATTGCTTAAACTGTAACAATGTTAGAATTAGAATGCCTCCATTTTATGAAATAACACTGGAATTTTCCCCTGATTTCATGTTAATATTAAATCCCAAATTATCACAGACTTTTTTTTCTTGAACTGTAGAAGAACACTTTGAAGTTCTATAGAAGCACAGACTCAGCTCCAGAAATCATCAAATCAGTTTCCTCCTTGTCTGTTAATTTGATCATTTGTAGGGGATTCTAAGCTATTTGCACACCACTGTGTGTTTTAAAGTATTTGGCACTGTTTGTAGTCAAGGATTTTAAACATTGTCTTAGAATTAGAATTAAATTTTCTATTGCAATTTAAATCAAATAAAATTAAATTGCGTGTGTGACTCTTTTATTTAAAAAAGGTAACTTACCCTCCAATACCAACTAAAAAGGGATCTTAGATCATATGACAGCGCTTTTGATCAAAGTCCTAATCCTAATGTGCATTCATAAATGTGGTTGATTTCAGAAATCCTCAGATGAAATCCATTGCTTTACCTTTTAGTATGTATCCTACTGATTAATCAAGAATCAGCAACTGAATACTTCCGTCTTAGTGTATACACTACGATTTACAACTATTAGGCAATGTCTTGTTTTTTGTTTTTTTTTTCTTTTCTGGGTTAAAATGTAACAATGACTTCTTACATTAAATTTCAAATGTTTTAAATTCCCTGGATCAAAGTCTTATTAAATGAATTCTGTTCCATCTCGCTGGAATACTTCCTTTTCTTACATTTTTGGGGGGTTTTGTTTTTTTAAAGCTTGTCCTATCCCCTTGTTTCCCACAAAGAGTGCCCTTTATTTACATGTGAAAAACAGGAAAAGATAGCAGCTTCCCCAGGCTCCCTATTACTACAGTGTTGCTTTTGATAGACTGCTCCAGTGGACCCCCATATTGGATTTACTATATTAGCTATAATATATGAAGTGCTGCTCCTCAGAGAAAGAGATCTTATTAGCAAAAAAGAAGCTTGTGAATGATTTTTAAAAATTGCAGATGAGGGTGTGTTTAGAAGAAATAATGGAAATTAAGAGAAGAATAAAAAGTACGAAAGTGTAGAAAAAAGAAAAATAAGAGCAGGAGAAACAGTAACTAGAGAAGAAATAGGAAAGAAAACTTACAGGACTAAAGAAAAACAAGTCAAAATAGTAATAGAAAAGGAAGAAACCCAAATGGACATTAAGCAGAAAGAAAAAAGATTCAATACAACAAGGAATCTAAAAAGAAACAACAAAAATAAGACAAGTATTTTGAAGAAAATGAGAAATGAGGCCAGGTTTGAACAAAAATAAGTACTGCAAAAATATTGCATGGAAACATGAGAATAAAACAGTGAAAAATTATCTAAAAGGTTGATGAAGATATACTGAAATGAAGAAAAGTAAAAGGAAATGATATTGGAAATTTAGTCATTGTGTAAATGCAAGATTCTGTAATTCTGATTTTACATATCAAAAATGCTCGAAGTATGATTCCTGTCTCAGGGTTTAGCAAACAGAAAATTACTTTGAGGAAGTTTGAAGCTACTTTTCTCCTGCATGTATATGTCACATTAACTGGTAATTCAATGTATCAGTAAAATTTTATGAGCTACTACAATGGCTCAGTTTTTGAGACTGAGACTGAAATGAGAAATGATTGCCGTATATCCCACAGCTTTGGAACTTTGGGGCATTCAGATCCGTATTGATATCACTATTGATAACTGCACGTTAACTCATGCTGTGTTTATTGTTTTGTTAATGCCAAGAAAGTCATCTGGGCAGAAAAATGCTTGTCTCATTTTTTAAGAGTGTAAAAATCTGCATGATTTGTTTTCCTTCCTCTATATCATGCAAGAGGCATAAAATCCAAATTGCTGAATTACTTTCCATTCCTAAACAGACAGATGGAAATAACTGTTAACAGTATCTTGTCAGGACTACATAAAAGCTGGCATATGATGTTAAACAGTTATGTGACTATTATTTTTTTTCCTTTGACACTCAGTAGCAAGACCATTTTTAGCTCAGGAATACTTTCTTATTTTTCTTTGCCTAGTTTTCTTACATCATCTTCAGTTATAGATTCAATCAAATTACGTGTACAGGACACATGCAACTGTTGAACTAAACCACAGCTGACAGCTAATGACTCTTGGAACATTTAGCACAATAGCAACCCAGTCCTGTACCTCCAGCACAATCTTCTGATCTGGCATCTGTGTTACCCACACTATTTAGGGTATATCTCTGGTACATCACTGAGCCCTGAAGGTATTGCACCAGCAGAAATCTTAACACATTTTTTAATTCCATGAATCAGAAGAGTGCACTTTTTGACAATTGGTGTACCTCTTCTCTGTAGAGAGAGTTTGTAAATAGGAGTGTACTTATTACACAATGACGTATTCCAGTACTTTGCCATACTTGCTATTCATATTATAATGTGACACTCCACACTGCAATGTTCCAACACTTTTATAAATCATGTAATTGTCTTCAACGCAAAGCCTCTGTTTCATAGGAGGAGGGGGATCACATATGCATAAATACATATTTTCATATAGGTGTTTTATTTTTCTTTGTGGGATTTTGGTTGGTTTTGTTTGAGTTTTTTTAAGGGACTATTTTTAGAAATTCTGATTTTAAAAACTTAACAAGAAGGGGTTACAAACATATCTAGGGCTTGGGTAGTGGGGGTATTTTTGTGGTGGCTGTTTGTTCTTCATGTATGGTTAGGAATTACTAATTTGGAAGGTCTAAAAATAGACCAGTATTATACCAAAATGAAACCTCTGATAGTGAATACCAAATTGAAAGCCTAGTTCCGGAGAATGAAATCAGGGCCAGAGTTGTATACAGGGTTTATTTAGGAGCGTAAAAGCACATTGATTCAGGATGTAATTCCAATAGAAACTTGGTTTGTCACTGAAGGGTTAATAACTTTCAGTACATTTATGTTAGATACTGAAGATGATAACCTTACACACACGCAGCTGCAGCAGCAGCTTTGAAGTCACAGTACAGCATCAAGTTTTCCTAGGATCAAACAGCATAGTGAATCATTCAGTGATGGTAGGAGTTCAAGTTATCACAGTGGTGGCTCAAGTAGTACTGACAGTAGAGACAGCTGTACCAAGAAGCTGCTCAAAATCATCATCCCAACACCTCTCTAAAAAATGATGGCAGGATACTTGAGCCAAGCTACTTCCAACTGCTTGGGTTTTAAGTGTAGTTTACAGAACAGACCACCTTGTGTCCCCTCACATCTGTCAGTGCTAGTTGCAAAGCAGTATTTTTCATGTTTAAAGCAGAGTTTAGTGTTGCAGCTTATGTGAAGGTAATCTACTAAATGCAAGTCTGTTGGCAAAAGGAAATTTTCTGACCTACCAAATCATTACTCTTTTCATGTAAACATGACTTTGGAGAGAAAGTTTCTTAAACATGATGCACTTCTTACCAAAGCATGTTTTCAGTAAACACATGTGACTCTTAATATTACCTTTGATGCACACCAGTTTCCCTGCTGCTTGCTGGAATATTCAAAACAAGTAAAACCAGAGTGTAAATTAATTTGCTGACGGATGGTGTCAGTTCAGCCTTTGCTAGATATGTGGATATGACAGCGGAAGGAGCATCCTACCATTCCCACGTCCCTTGCCTCTGGGTAGTGTGGAAATTCCAGGTCTAATCCATTGTTTTCACAATAATATTTTAATCTACTGGGTTTTGCTTTGCCCTTTTGTCCTCATCATCTTTTAAAGTCTGAAGCATGTAGTATAGAATTTCTCTAATAACACACAGATTTTGTGGTTAGCATATCAGATCAGACAAAGTTGCACCGTAAGTATGAAAAATGAGTGCTTTTCGATTGTTTCTCCCTTTAGAGCAGTAAGTGCTATGGAACTAGCTTCTTCAAATATGAAGGGGAGCTAGAGCTTGGTATTATGAACAGTATATCAAATTCAGATATCTAACAAAAGAAATCAATCACAATCCCATTACCTAAAATCAATCAAAATAATTTCCAATCACACCAGCAGAATTTACAGCTCTTTTGACAGCACCTAGTTTATATGCAGTAACAGCAAATCTTTTGTAAAGACAGGGAGATGTTGATAAACTGGTCTTATCATTCCAACTAGCAATCAGTTCTAGCATTCTCTGCCACTATGCACTACTTCACATGACACAAGAGTACTGTACAAGTATATAACAGTGAACTCCTTGCTAATGAAGGCAGTGTTGCAATTCTTAGTGTTTTGGTTTGGCACAAGCCAGCTTTGTGTTTCTCTTCTGCTATTACTCTGGTTTGGCACAAGCCAGCTTTGTGTTTCTCTTCTGCTGTTACTTTCCTCCCCTCTTTTTGGTTTTGGTTTTTTTGTTTGTTTTTTTTTAAATCTGTTAGCCCTTTTTTCAAGTCCTTTGGTGCTATGATAGCTTTAGTGAGCTATCAAAAGCTACTTCTTTTGAAGTAGCTATAGCAGATGCCTAGACCTATAGCAAGAAATCAAAAAAATAAACTGTTGACATGATTGGTAGCATATACTCTGTACATCTAAGTAGGTTTCAAAAGCTGATCTTTGTAAAGCTCAAAAGATTTTTTTTCCTGTAATTACCTAAAAATCCTCATACTAAAAAAAAAAAGAAATAGTAGCTGAAATTAAGTGCAAATGAGTATGACATTCAAAGCAGATTCTCAGATGGTGTAACATGTCATAACATCCTAGTATAATTATGGCAGTTTATATTAGCTGAGGATATGTTCCCAAATGATTATACCTAAGTACATAATATTAAGACCAAAATGTGTTTTCTTCTGTTACTGAAAAAAGTACTATTTGTATGTGAGCTTGATGCTGTCAAACAGCTGTAAATTTTGTTATATTAATTGAAAATCAGTTTGATCAATATTAAAAAAAATGATTGATCTTTTTATTTTAGGTATTTTTATTTTAGGTATTTGAATTTGATGCACTGTCTATTTTACAATTCACTGGGCCCCTCTACTATTTAAAGATCTTAGATTCATAGTGCTTACTGACTGCTCTATGGAGAGAAATGAATGCAAAGAACATATTCATAACAGTTATGAGATAACCTAGTGTGATCAGCGACATGTTAACTACAAAATTTTGGGTTGGTTGGAGGAGAAAATCAAAATTTATTATTTTTTTAAATCTCATTTGGTCCAGAAATAAGAATCTCTGTGGGAAGAGAAATTTCTTGAGAAGGCAGTTTCACAGTCATCTGACCTGCTATAAGAAGAGCATGTGAATTGCTAAAAGAAGAACTCAGATGAAACAGATCATAAATTTCTGAATAAAATCTATTTAAAAGAGAGTACCTTTTGTAAAATCATAAAATTCAATATCATTTGGGCTAGAAATACGAAAGAAAGAAATCTCTTAAGAAGGCATTTTCAGTCATCTGTACTCCTAGGAGAATAACTCTAATGAAATCTTTGTAATAAAAAGCATCTTTAGTAAAATCCAAAAATGCATTGGAAGGTATCATATTTTCTCAAATCTGTTTCAATTTTAAAAAGAAATAACATATAATTTCTAATTGTTTATCCCAAATAGGTTTTCACTGTAAATGATATCAAAACATTCAGTTTCGATCCCTGATGGCCCAGGTGTCTTATTGCTCCCTCCTGTACTTCTGATTGATTGGGTTTTGGCATATCCAGATGAAGACACAGACCACTTCTAAACCTGTATATGTGCTGAATTGTTTATGACATCAGGAGAAGCTTTATCTAAAGCTAGGGAAAGAACTTAGGACTCCAGTGTGACAGAAGGCATTTCTATTAAAAAAAAAAAGTATCCTTCCTTTTTGCTGAAGTTGTAGCATAAACAGTTAAAACCTTCTAAGTACTGAAAGCAAAATTGAGTTTTATCAACCCCAAGGATAATGACAAAATTGATTAATTCTTGTGGAAGAGCCAGAAGTATTTTCTCGGGTACCATTACTCTTCCTGGCTTCAAATACTGAAACTGAACACATTCTCTATACCAATAATGAATAACTGCAGCTCTCCTGCACACATTTACTTGTTCCCTGTCTTTAACTCCCATCAATGTTTTCAGAAAAAAAACACATCATAACTGAAAAAAAGGATGGTAACTGAAAGCAATCTTAGTCCATTGCCTTGCCTTGCTTTGCCTTGCCTTGATTTTCTTCCCTTCCCATACACAGTGAGTAACACACATTCACCTACTGCTACAATCATCTTTTTCAGGGAGGACAGCAGCCACCCTTCATCCTTATAGCCATCTAGGCTAAAATGCTGGCACTGGGCTCCATAGAGCAGAGACATAAACACAGGCTGTGGAGCACTAACCGAATATTACTGAAGTAAGCATTTCACTTTTAGTTCATGGACAGTTTCCTACTCATCTAGATTAACTTACTCTGAGTTAATCTTTTACATTACATTTAATAATTACACTTGACTTACCAATTCCCTTAGTTTTTCATGAGCTGAACTTCATGAATACATTTATAAAGCAGTGAAATCACACATATGTTTAGTTCCCTGGTAAACAGGGGTGCAAAAAAAAAATGCACACAAATGCAGTTTTCCATTAGAATTTCACACACTCAAGAGAAATACTTTGTTCTTATCACCAATTAAAAAGATGCACTCAGAAGCTGGACATAGTATGATAGCTGAAGTGCCAGTTGTGTTGGTGGGACTTTATTCTCTGAGGGAAGGTAAAATGGGTAGAGATTAAAAGCTGGTTTATTTTACTAAGAGTTTTTGTGCTGTAAATTTCTACCACAGCTTTTACCATAAACTGGTTTTGTCTTTGGAAAATATGCCTCTTTTGATCGTTGATTCAAATAATGTACTGCATGTTCAGAAAAAAATAGGAATCGCTTTTAAACTTTTACCTCAATAACTTTTCCATGCAGTACAACAAGATATGTAGGTGTCAGTATCAGTGCTAAGGCAAAGCTACTATATTAATATAAGAGGTAAAGGTGATACACCTGTTATTCACGAAAAGCTTAAAATAAACTTTGAACTTAACTTTGAATATTGTGTAATTTGGAGAAATTACTGAAAGTCTTAACAAATGTCTAAAGGAAGAGCTTACTTGGAACTTTTCCAGTGCATTTGCACATTGCATTTTATGTTGTAAGAAAAAAAGATGGCTTTTCAAAAGTGAAAAAATTAGGTACATTTATAATTGAGAATGTGCTTATACACAGAGTGCTAGTATTCAATAGAAGCTTATATTAGGATTGTCAAAAAGTTCAAAAAACTTCAGAGTATGAACACAAAATAAAGCTTCAACACTTCCATTTTGCCATTTTTTCTCTAGGAAGCTCTAGTGTTGTTATTAAGCTTTCCTTTTTTTGTCATTTTAATAATAAAGCTGTAACCAAGACAGTGGGTTGCAAACACTCTAAAAAGTAATGCATTTTTTTATTATTTGAAATACAATAACTATAATAACACTAATTCTTGGAAGACAAAACCACAATTTTCTTCTACTACTAGCATTAATTTTTGATGAGCTGTAACTCTTCTTCCTTTGTTACCTGGTTTTCCTGATTGAAGAGATGATCAACATTGAAAAGAAAACAGCACACAAAGATGGGTTTGTAGTAAGTTTGGTATGGGAATAAGCCAGACAAGTTCAATTTTAGTAAATACATGAATTAAGAATCACTTTCTCTCAGATATTTTCTTTATCAGAGATGTGATTTTAACAAAGCTTCTGATTTCAGTTCTTAGGAGCTGGCAATAATGTCCACTGCATTAAATAATTAATTCTTAGTTTGATGAATGTTCTCACTTAGGAATGACTATTCTGTACTGTAATTCCTTGCTTCCTTACTTTACTGGTTCTCTGTACAAGTTATCTTGGCTAATGTTCAAATGCTGCTTACCTTCTGAATCGAGTTTCAGGATACATTAACATTTGGATGGATGAAAACTCAGACAGGATATCATTTTAGCATGAAGCACTGCCCTGCAGAGAAAATTGAAATTGGTTGGGTCATAACACCTGCATAACACCTTCCACGCTTCAGGAGATAGTATCTAGACTTAACCTTTTTCTTACTGTTTCCAAATGTCTATCAACTGATCAAAGATATGTCTGATACATTTGTACCACTTATTTTCCACTGTGAGGAAAAGAAGCAATTTTCAGAGGATTTTGTCACAGTAAGGTAATAAAAAGTCTGTGGCTTCAAAAGTGATACTATAAATGTTTAGAGTTTTTGCTCTGAAGTTTTGACATAAATCTGTTTCTTGTTAAGTTCTGGTGATTTTGCATGCCAATATCATTCAGTGATATACTGTAGTATTTGGGGAGAAACTCAGTATGCTGGATCTGATTTTTAAAGCAACCCGCTCTACCTATGATTTGCCCTGGACTCAATGTACTTGGCCTACCTGTCTTCTCTGACCCCAGATTCTTGGAGGCTAGTTGTTTTCTCTTAATGTGAGCTTAAACTTATTCCATTTTAAATAATTCTGAAGTACAAACACAAAATTAAGACAGTGTTTTTATATCATTTAAGAGTTTTTATTTTCTATCTTAAAACTTTTTTTTAGAGTTCTGATAAAAGATATAATATCTGGGCCTGGACTTTGAGGCTGAGCACACTTTTCATTCCAAAACTCAGATCATCAGGAAAAAAAATACCAGCTGATGGTGAGGCAGAAACATGGCACTTTTTTGAATACAAGTTCAAATAGAACTTAAAAAAGAATGATGCTCCCATATAACAGATATCCGTCATGTTTCTTTATACCTCCACAAACTACTCTTTGATAAAGGCATGGTAAAGCCATGACATCTCACTTACTTCAAATATGGTTGGGAATAATATGACATTTTAGCTGACTAATCACTCTTGCAAGAGATCATCTTCAGGATGGTAACAAACATAGTAACGTACTCTACTGTCAGTCACGCTTCTAACATCTTGCAACTTCTTTATGGCATATGACAGGAAACTGTGTGTTATTTATGTGACTGCTGAGCATTTAAAATCAAAATTAGTATAGAAAAGATACAGGGACAAGCTGAACAATTCCAAACTGCTTTTTTTTTCATAATTCCTCTCAAAAAGTTTTAGCTTCAGGACTTCATTCCTTCCCAAGACTCACCTAGGAACAGCATAGTAGGAGATGCTTTCTTACACTCAGGTGTTGGATTTAGTTCTTCATGCTTTAATTTATTAATTACCAACTAAAACACTCCTGGCCAAAATTAATTGAACTTATGAGGGAGGACATAGGTTTCTTATGCAAGCTGGTCATATTCTTTTCAGATAAATATCATTTCACTGGTATTCTCCACTTTGTCGAATGGCAAGGCTTTGTGAATTTGTGTCTGTTTCAAAAGAACATCCCTGGGGTTTGTCATGAATTCATTATCTAAAACTAAAAATTAAAAGCTTTTTCCAGCTGAAATTTTGTATTTTACCATGGTTTGGTTTTGAAAACATACATTAAAGAGAGTCATTCTTTCTATCATGGGGTAAAAACATATTTAGGAGCCTTGCTGCTTTATTGGTTAATGTCAGAGCAGGATTTGAGTCCCTTTTGTCAGCTTCATTTTAAATTCTATTTAAGCTCATGAAACACAAGGACACACAGATAGTCTGAGGTATATGAAGTTCCTTGGAGTTTCCTATCTTGTATTCATGGGCAAGGAAATCTGGCTGCAGAGTTTCACGCGGCATTGTGAAAGAAATCACCTAGAAGCTAAGGATACAAAATAAAGATGGAAGCTTGAAAATATCCTTCTCCTGTGGATCTTTCAACCTCAAGTGCATCTGCTTAATAGTTCTCCTGCTGCTGTTTATAGCTTGAAGAAAAGCATTGATGCACTTTGCAATTGTGAAACTGGAAAATCAGTGAAGTGTGAGTTGTTTCACTCCCTTTTGAGATCAGTTTCATAAGCCTATACTTTGGTGTGATGAGCCACACAAGCCTCTGGGTTTTATTCATTCTGGGATTATTTTGTCAAAAGTATTGCATAACTAGAAAAAGGCACAAAGGGTGGGTAGCTGGACAATATGTTGAAAATTTGGCTTCAAAATTCCCAAGGTTCTTTCAAAAATATTAGACATAGGAGATAATGAGAGAAAGAGAGAGATCACCTGCCAAAGGTAAAGGACAAGACAGAGAGTTACAGCTAGCATCTCAGCTGCACTTCCAATCACACAAGCAAAATGCGGGGTCTTGATAAAGTAAAAGACATGATTACTTTGTAATAAAAGGAGTTCAACACCCTCTTTTTTTTTCTTTTTTCTTTTTTTTTGCTTTTGGAAGTCAGTGTAGGAGTTATACTGCTTAAATTTTGTACCGTGTGCCTTGTCATTGCCTGAAAATTTATGTAGCTGTTGCTATGGTTGCAGCTTCATCTACTGCATATTCTCAGGTCTCTATAGCTAAAGTGCTTCACAGAGTACAGATTTCCACTGCAGTGGTGCAAGAGAAATAGCATAAAATATTCTGCTTTTTGATCCAACTTATATTTCCATGTGTAGAATGCCATATTTATTTTGAAAACTTAGGTACTTAGTCGCCAAAAAGCAGCTTCTTTTTCAGCTAACAGAAATTAGTTACTGTCTCCTTTTTCTTCAGTATATTGCAGAGGGCAATATGCTCACATATGTTTATAGAGCCTATCTTGCTTTAGCAACCTCAGTATTGTTTCCTTTTTCCTTTTCATTTGGTTTATAGAGCCTTCTGTTTTTCCCAGTTTAAACACAATTGTTCTAAACTTTTTTTTTTTAGTACTGCTTGGAGGTAAGTGCCAGGATTTAGCATGTATAACATTATCTGAGGCATTTGTTCAGATGTCTGTTGAATCCCCTGAAACTAATGCTCAGTCTCTATTAATGTCTCAGTCCCTGGAAACCAGAACCCATTCTCTCCTATAATTAATCTTGCAGGTACTGCCTTGACATTATTGGTTCACCAGCAGAGCAGAACTGCCTCAGCCATCAATAATAATTCAACACATTAGGATGAGCCCTACATACACAGCCCACAGATGTAGCTGAATTGTGTACAGGCTCCAGCACTCTTTGCTGACTGGGTAAAGAGGAAAAAAAAAAGAAACCCTCTGCAATCGAAACTGTTTTGGTGGCTGGATAATTTTGCAATACAAGGTCGTGGTGTTACTCAAGCTTTTGCTTAATTTTTTTTTTCTCCAAATGTGGGCACTATTTGACACAATGCTTGTGATTGTCTGTTTACTGAATCTTAATACCAAAGCTGTTACAAATTGTCTTTCACAGATGGTGAGAGCTTCTCAGATCAGGAAAGGCAGGGAATTTATTACTCAATATTTCTGTATTACTGATTGGGACGTGAGGAGCATAAGCAATCTGTCCTACTGCAGGGTTTGAGCTCTCCCTCCTCCTTCCCCCATCCCAAAAATTACAGCTAGATGGAGAAGGGTTTTTTTCTCATTTTTTTGTAGATAGCAGCTGTGCAATTTCAAGCAGAATGTTTGCTTTGATCTTCTTTTCTTTAATTGAAATCCACAATTATGAGATTTGTTTCTTTTATGTTTGCTAGTTTATTGGTTTAATCTACAAAATGTGCTGTCTTGCTGTCTCGCACAGTTAAAGGCAACAACACAGTTGGGATTTAAATGGCAAACTTGGAGGGGGGTTGCAGTCTCTCAGGTATTGGGGGGGATAAAACTTATTTCATCTGATTTCAGATCATTATATGTACAGGGTAACAACAAGAACACAAACAATATGTCAGCTAATTGTAAAGAATATCCCTAGGTAGCCACTTTATGTAAACTAACTGCATGAAAGAAATTTTAATATGGAGGCAAAAAATCCTGCTCTGACAGGTTATTTGAGGATTTTCTCTATTTAGAAGCCTTTATGAGAACAGTTTTCATTATATAATTTTGCTGGTCTCTCCAAAACCAACTACAATTTACGTGAGTTTAGCAAAACATTTTAGAACACCTAGGGTATATACAGTTTGAAGGAGGCACTGCCAAACCAGCAGAGGTAGAAGATGGGATTATATGGCAGAGTAATCACCTCTGAACCAGAGGAGCCGAGAGAACAGCTGGACATGGAAGTGCAAAGAATTTTACCTTGCTCCTTATTAGGTCTAATTGGGGTGAAGAAAACTGCAAGATTTGGTCTACGTATTGATCTTATTTTAATTTTTTTTAAGGTCACAAATATCAGCAAATCTCTTATAAAAAAATCCTCAAGAAGAAAAAAAAAATACTTATAAAGTATGTGCATTTCTGATCATTTCCTTTTCTTGTGTGATAGATGCCTCAGAATAAAATGGTTCTAGCCCTGTAATTACCACATACAATGAATCACATATCAGATTATCCAACAGTATTCCACAATGTTTCCCCAGCTTAAAAAAAAAAAAAAAAGTACTTCTGGAAATTCAGTTCAGCTGCATCTCATTTTTTTTTCAGAATTTTGCTAGAGATATTCCCAATTGGTAGGGATTACTAAAATCTGTTGAGAATTTGTTCTCAAATGCATGAAGAAAACAAAGTCATTAGTAAAACTGCATTGCAAGTCATGTATCCATTCTGGAGCCTCCCTAGTTTACATCAGCCAATAAAGTTTCTTTTAAACTTTTGCTCATGGGTAGAGATTTTTTTTTTCTCGATAACATCAAATGCAAAATCATATAGAATTAATGCTGAACAGGGCTACATCAAACCTGGGCCTAACTGACACCCTGTCCTAAGGCTTAGTATGGTCTCCATTGAATTCTACAAAAGAAGGCTCGTAGCAGCTTTAGAGCAACTTATATTAAGATATCAAGACCCAAATCTACGTAGTAAGGAGACTAAATCATATGATGATAGCAAATCTATCGGTTTGTAGCTCTGATAATGAGTAGGATGCCAAGATATGTTGTCCTTCAGTTGTGAAAAGCCCACAATGCTTCACAAGAATCATTAATAATAATGAAGAACAATCTCCTATTGCTAAAATAAATGACTAATCATTAGGCATTTTTGTAGTGATAATGAAGATGCAGGATTTTCTCTGGCACAAAGGTGGGTGGAGAATTAGTGAAATTTTTTGTTTGTTCATATAGCCCTGTAATCCCACACTACGGTATTCCTATTGCTAACAGCAGCCTACAGGCTTTGCATTGATTTACAACACCTCAGCACTGAGGCTTGTTCCTTTAGAATGTTTATTGGCCTGCCTGTTGCTTTATATGGGTTTTGTTTAGCTATAAACACAATTTTCCCTCTGTTTTGCTTTTTCTTATCTTTTCGTGGTACATTCCCAGTTTTATACAGATAGTAAGCCTTTTATGGACTAAAGAATCAGGAATGACATAATGTCTGCCCTCCCAGGTCTGACCACAAAGAATTCTTGTCACAGGACTCTGCCCCTGATGCCTTGCAGACCTCTATATTACAGATATTTTCTGTCATACTGGGTAAAAAAATGTAAATGGATCATTCTACAAAGTTTTATGCGTGAAAATGAAGAAAATATATACTTAGAACAGTGCAAAAGACACCTGGATAGAACACATGTTAGTATATCTGAGCAGATTTACCTGTTTCTATTTTTTGGTATCAAAACCACAGATGACAGTCACTTTCACAGTGAGGATGTCATCATAAATACCCTGATCAGGCTTAGATGAATGTTGCAGGGAAGGAAGGACTAGAAATATCTTAGCCAAATTAAAAGAATTTCTGTCTTCATTACTCTACATTGAATGGGCATTTTATCTTCTGCAAAAATAATTGAATGAAGTGATGTAGGATGAATCTAGAATGTACAGTGTCAGAAGGTTTTATTCTTCCTATAAGTATCTTTTCAGGTAAGCAGTCTCAGCTTTACCTGCCTGCCAGAATTGCAGTCAACAGTGCAAAAAGCAGTGTAACTGAAATCTCAGCAGGTTTTAGAACTAACTTTATCTACCCATCTCAGTTTCTATAGCTATAAATATAGACAGGCCTCATCTATTATCAAAAAAATCTGATATGTTAAAAAAATAATTTCTACAGCCAGCCAGCAGTACTTTACTTAAGATCTTATGCAAGCTCATAAGGTTTTTTCTGAAGGTTATGATGTTTTACTTTCGTTGAGCTAACTTAGCTTTATTACACAGTACCTTGGCTGCTTAGAAAGAACCTGCCTACGAAGATACTTTATTTCTGCATTAAAGTGCAATAACTCACGTGCAAGTTCGTGGTAAGAAGATATTGCACATTAAGCTATGATGGCAAGAATACCAAGTGATAAAAAAAGAGGGTTTAAGAAGGCAAATCATAGTAATACACTTATCTGGAGAAACAGAAACCAAACCAAGCTTGCAAGTATAAGAAATTGTCATCTATGATTCTGTTCCTGAAGAGAACAAGAAGCAAATAAGGAAACCAGGAACTGACCACCTGTGAGTACAAAACAGTAGGAAAACTTTAGCTTTTGCAATTCCTCTTCTCCTCTATAGAAAAAGAGGCAATTGACTTGATTAGGGAGCATAAATACAGCATGTGAAGTTATCATTCCAGTTAGTTAAAAAAAATAAAAATATTTGGCACTTTGGAAGGAAAAACTAAGCAGAAGAAAATTATTTTCCACTTTCATAGCAAGAAAAAGTGCCACAAGTTTTTTTACCCTCAATTTTAAGTTCAAGATTTAAATTTTCTTTTCTACCTATTTTCTTTTTCCCACATGAGCTGTTCCTTTCTTTTGTCTTTTTCTTTAATATCCAGTTAGTAATTTACCAAGCTAAAGGGGACAAAGGAGGTATGTAGGAAATGAAAGAAAATTTGTTCTCTCAAAAGAGAGCAAACAAAAATTATGAAACAAAAAGTTTTCAGAACTTATTTTTCTGTCAGTGCAGATAATTTGCAAGCTCCATTTTGAGCACAGAAGGCATATGCCATTTTCAGACTTTGTCCTTGACCCTTTTTGGTGATGATTTTGAAATACAGTGGCAAGAGCAAAGACAGGAAAGACAGGATACATTTCAACAGTGTTTTCTCTTTCTTTTTCTTTTTTTCTTTTTTTTTTTTTTGAGCTACACGTCTGTCTGTCAGTTGCATCAGATGCATGCAGCTCAGTGTAAAACCATAAGCTGTCATTTGATGTGTTCTAGTGGTTGGCTGCTTGATTGGGAAGAGAGTGAAAACCACATCCTTTTATATATATATATTGCAATATTTGTTACAGAGATCTGTTTGACAAAAGATTTACATTCTTGTGAACTGGTTCCCTCTCTCAGCCTTAACGGTCTGATGCAGACTGTAAACTCATCATGATTTTCTCTGAAACTCTTCTGTGTATTGCACTGTACTATTATGTTATAATGATATTCTGGGGAAGTGAAACTGCAATTGTGTATCATCTCCACCATACAGATTCTAATGAGAATGTGCTTGCTGCAGTCCATTCTGACATGACACAGTAGTTCAGGTTAGCTATCTCTTTAGTACACTAAACTGCAGTATAACAGTCTTTCTGAGTATGTTTACTCTTACTAGATATCTATAGTTACGTCTTCCTGAAAACAGTGCTCAGAAATTTGTAATATGAATCAGAGAGAAAATAAATAGCTGATACTAAGAAGCACTCACTATGTTATCACCCCTTAGGGTATCTTTTCCTGAAATGATGCAATGCAGTTTTATGATACAAGAAGATAATGTATGCAGGTACTGAATGTATGTGTATCAAGTTCTAGCTGAACTGTAAATTAAATTCACTCTACTGGGCAAGGAAAAGAAATATTTCCATTGCAACATATAAAACATATGCACATTTTTTCTTTATATCATTAAAGGACTTCAGGCATAAGACTTCAGGACCCAGATTAAAATAGTTATAATATTAGGTATGCTAGGGGAGAAATTGGTAAACCACAATATTTTTAATCCCACAAAGTATCCTGTGTTGAAATTTGTGTAAACCACTTCACACGAGGGTGAATATGAATGAAATACAAAATTATCAATAGTTACATGAACATTAATTATCCTTCAAAGACAAATGAATAGTTCTCCTAGCATTACTGTGGATATTTCAGAAATCTGGGAAAGGAACAGACAAACAGCAGTATGCAGGACAGGAAGAGGAATTGGAAAAGTATCATTAGAAATATACAAAGTCATCTATTTTACACAAAGTGAAATTATCAAATTCAGGTTTTACCTTAAAATTTATTGTTACTTTGTCAGACTTAGAGAAAAGGCAATTTATCTAAAAGTCTGTCTGCTTTTTCTTATCTCTATCACCTGTTCTATTGAAATACAGCCTGCCTTTACAGATGTCTCATGTCTTCTAACCACCTTTGTACACTAGGGTGTCTGCTTCAATACCAACTTGCTTACAGTGTTTATATAGTGAACAATAAATATAAGGTGTTGTGTTAGCCAGCCTATGTAACAGGAAAAAAGTGGAACTCCAAATATACCCTTTTGAAGTCAAAGAAGCAGTACAACCAGTAGTGACGTGTGATAGGACAAGAAAGAAATATTCTAATGGTGTTATTTAAAGTTTGTTTATGAACAGCTAAACCATGCATTCAGACATTCAAATTGGCAGATATAAGAAATGTTAGAAGGGTTCCTGTATGGAACTTCTTGTTAATTATATTCTTCTAAGTATCTGGGAATTGTGAAGAAAGGTGGCAGAAGTATTTCACGAAAGTGTGGGACAGCAGTAAAAAAAGCTGCTGGTCCATGCAGTAAAAAAAATGCTTTTAAAAACAAAGACAAGTGTTGAGAATAAAAATGCCTCACTTATGATAATTACATTCATCTATGTAAAAATAATTTCTAATTCTGACTTATCTCATATGAACATATTTATTTGTTATTCATTAATATTGAGAGCATCCTAATCCTTCTCAAAAATAACACCACAAGACTATTTGAGTACTCCTTTAGGTTTTGGTTATAAAATTAAAACAAAGAGTTACAAAACAACGAAAAACAAGAGTTACAAAGAGTAGTATATGCATAGGTTAGTTTCAGGAAAAAAACAAAAAAGGACATGAAAAAGCACAAGTTTGAGCAACACCTGAATTTACTTAGCATTTTCAGGCTCTCTGGCATGAATTAGAGGGTAGAAACATATTCAAACCAACAAAGACACTTCTTTTGGACATAAAATTCCATCATCCTCATATTGTCCATTTTGTTAATAAGGAATTTTTTGTTTTCATACTGTAGTTAGAGCAAAACAGAATAAGTCCTATTCTTTGATCAATTAAATAAAAACGTGACTAGAGTATTTAACCTTATAATCTTCATACAGATGGATAATGAAGAGCAACCTCCACCGAGAAGAACACCAAAAACAGAAAAGGCAAAAAGAATCTTCTAACTGAGGAAATATTTTCCCTTTTGGTCTCCTTAGAATCTGTCCTGCTCTGTTCTACTATCCCTCAGTAGACAAATAGCTGATTTGTTTCCCACTTAAATAAAGTTCAATTTATTCTTATTCAAATTGAATCTCATTACAGTTTACTGAAACAGTGACTGAGATGGATTGACAGGACAAGAAGTTACATGGCAGCTGACTGTTGACCATCCTGTTACCGTAATTTTTTTAAAAGGGCAACAAGGAAGACCAAGGTTGCTACAGGAGAGTCAGTCTCACCTCAGTGCCCAGCAGATCCTGAATCAGATCATCCTGTAAACTATGCTAAGGAACATAGACTGTAAGGAACACTCTGTGGAGAAGTAATTGGCTGGACTGTTGCGCTCACAGTTGCCGTCAATGGCTTGATGTCCATGTGGAGATCACTGACAAGTGCATTACTCTGGGGTTGGTATTGGGACTGGTGCTGTCCAACATCTTTGCCAGTGACATGGACAGTGAGCTTGAGTAGGCTCTCAGCAAGTTTGCTGTTGAAACCAAACTGTGTGGTGCATTTGACATGCTGGAGTGAATGGATGCCATCCAGTGAGACCTTAGTATGTTCCCAGAGGTGGGCCAGCACAAATATCATGAAGTTGGACAAGGCCAAGTGCAAGGTTCTGCACCTGGGCTGGGCACCCTGGACACAGCTACAGGCTGGGTGGAGAATCAGGAGCAGCCCTAAGAAGAAGGACTTAGGGGTGTTTGCTGATGAGAAGCTCAATATGAGCCAGCAATGTGTGCTTGCAGCCCAGAAAGCCAACACAACAAAGGCTGTGACAAAAAGTGTGTGGCCAGTAGGGCTAGGGAGGTGATTCTCCCTCTCTACTCTGCTCTTGTGAGATGCCACCTGAAGTACTGTTTTCATTTCTGGGGGTGTCAACACGAGGAACAGGGACCTGCTTGAGTGAGTCTAGGGTAGGGCCACAATGGTAATCACAGAGCTGGAACACATCTCCTATAAAGACAAGCTAAGAGAGCTAAGCTTGTTCAGGCTGGAGAAGAGAAGGCTCAGAGGAGACTTTCTAACAGTCTTCCAGTACCTAAGGGGCTTAGAACAAATCTAGAGAGGGACTTTTTATAAGGGCATATAGTGATAAAACAAGGGGGTATGGTTTTAAACAAAAGAAGGTGAGATTTAGATGAGACATGGGGAAGAAATTTGTTGCTATGAGAGTGGAGAGACACTGGCACAGGTTACACAGGGAAGTTGTGGCTGCCCCATTTCTGGAAGTGTTCAAGGCCACGTGATGAAGCTTGGAGCAACCTGATCTACTGAAAAGTGTCTCTGTCATGGCAGAAGGGCCGGAACTAAATAATCTTTAAGGTCTCTTCCAGGCCTAACCATTCTATGATTCTGTGATGTCTGCAGTCTATATATTCCTGGAGTTTGATTCCCTGTTTTTAAAATAAGCATAATAATACTTGGAAATTTGTGAGGAATAATATGTTTTGTTTCTAACAAAAGTTACTTTAAATCTATGCGCAAAATAACAACCACAGAATCTACAAAGGAGGAGAAGACAGGCGAGAAGTCAAATCTAATTTTTTTACATGTATTGCATTATTAATTAGAGAGAAAAATACAAGAAAAGGAGCACACAAAAAGGTGCACTTTTAGTTGCTTATACATTCTATCACAGATTTAGCCAAAAAATTGCTATTTTACTAAAATATTGAAAAAAACAAGGCAAAATTACTAAGAACTCATAATCTTTCCTATAAAAATTCTTCCTTGCTGGTGGCAGAAACACTGTCAATATATAACATAAAATACAGGCAGCTTCAGGGAGCTGAATAGCTAGAATTTTCAAAAAAAGTATTTTAAAATATAAAAACAATTTCAAGAAGTACTAACTTTTAGTTTGAAAAATGTTACAGACTGTACATATTTGAGTTAAAACTGCAACTATTTTTCTATTCTATTATTCACTCTAGGAACGAATGTTTATTATTTGTCAACAACACTAAATTGAAAAGTGACTTTCCTTGCGTTTTTCTTTTTCTGTTTTATGTGGGCTCAGATTATTTGATTATTCCTCAATTCATCTTGTTCTAAGTGCTAATAGAACCTCTTTTATATGACTTTCATGTATGCTGGTTGTATTTGGTTTATTCTGGGATCCTAGCAACAGCCCACTTTGTAATGTGCAATACCTTTTCCTTAAACAAAAAGCTTTAATTGAGAAAATGTATGTCATTCTGGATTAGAAATCAAAAGTTTACTGACCCAGATAAATATTTTGTCTTTGCTACTTACCTGATACTCTTTTCTTCTGAACTTCTTGAGTCATAGTGCCTATAGTGTGAATTTAACTTGCCCCTGTATTAATTTGTAGGAGTTGAATATTTTAAATATACAAACAATTTTTCAGTCTCTTTTACTGGAAACTTTTGGTATTGAAGTAGTTGATATAACACAGCTAGAAGTCTCAGCACTTGCTGGAGAATTTGCTTTATCATAAAACGAGTGGATTACATGGAAGCGTCTTAAACTCAAGAACTATAAGTGGGACACACATGAATTTACAGTAGTTAGGCAATTAAACAAAGAACAAAGCTTCCATTCTGTCCTGAGGTGAATTTTTGACATGTATGTTGGGCATAAGCTTTAATAATGATGCAAAAAAAAAAAATCCTTTTTAAAAATTTAGTGAAATCTTGCTTTGCTTTTGCTGAATTTTTAGTAGATACCTTTTATCTTTTTCATTCATCTCATGCATGATTAATGGAATTCTTTGCATGCTTAGATTTTAGTTTTCTATTTAATTACACATTAGAGCCAAACTAGTTTAAGGAATTCTTAGATCAATCTTCTGCTGATGTGACAAGCCCATGAATATTAGTGAAGATAATATTTACTATCTCTGTGTGTGTTAACTCAGATTTTGGAATGCAGGTTTTTTCACTTCTGTCTAGCTTAACATACTTATAGAGATATTTTAAATGTTATGTTTGGAGATATGCACTTTTATGTCTGTCTGTGTTCTTCATAAAATATTTGCTAAGAATCTATCATTTGGAATCTTGGAGTGTAAGAGACAATGGTCACAAGGGAAGCAAATAAAGAAAGTGGAACCAAAGTAAAATACATTCCTCTTGTTCAAGGTACAAGCTTGAGATAAGTACATTTATTTCTTAGAAAACAACCATGCTTTAAAAGAAGCACTTGATTGTAAGTCTTCTGCATTTCTGAAAACAGTCATTTTTATGTTTTGTGAACGGTGAAATGGTTGATTTACCCAATGTACTTCATTTCACATCCATGTATACACATACATATTTGTATATATACACACATACATAAAACCATGTAACTCATATTCCTGACCCACAAGAGAAACCAAGAAGATTGGTCAAGCATGTAGACAATTTGAAATAGTATCTTATATTAGAATCTGTCAGATGAATGCAAGTACATCATGCAGTGCAGAAACAGCTCAGCTGAGTGAAAGAATAGTAAAGAGTAGGTAAGGTCTGGAAAAATAAAAGACCTCAGTAGGAATGTAGTGGTAACATTTCCTGCAGAAATACAAAGATGAGGAGGAGGGACATTGAATTTAATGAAGAAAAATATCTATGTTCCTCGGACCAGAGGAATAAATAAAAAACAAGAAATAAAATATGTATTTGATCAATGGCCACCAAGTGTTCAAGCAGACCAGAAAGCCCACATAGAATATCCCTAGAATGAAAAGTGTGATTAAGCTGTTGAGATGGGCACACTAGGAAACATTAACTGAAAATGGTTCTTTGAATTGGAGAAAGACAAATAAAAACTGGCCAGCTAAATAGTAATTGAAGAGAATGTGTTTTTTTAGACTTGAGTGGATAAGTGTCTGCATGCAGAAGAAAAACAGAAAGAGACCAGAGCTGTAGTCATTTCACTAGATTCCATGCTGATAAAAAAAACAAACACACAAAAAAAAAGATTGAGTTCTCAGAGAATTATTGCTTATCTCTCCTCCACCCCACAAAATAAAATCCTTTAAAACTTTAAAATAGTAAACTTTCAATGAGTTTTTCGGTCCTATTCAGACAGCAAGGAGTCTGTGGTTGTTAGAAACTTTACTTGCCTATAACAGTTCTTTGTGTTCAACACTGCTGAAAAGCATCTTTCTGGACAGTTAACAAATCAAAAAATCATGATGTTATAACCTCACATTGACCTGAGCACAAGTAATGGCTTATCCAGGTCAGTTCACTATGTGGGGTGCATTGCAAGCTTTGCTTTAATAGGAAACCAAAGGCTTACTGGCAAAGAGCATACGTGTATGCCAATGCAACTTGCACACATTCTTTTCAAAATTTGTATTACTAAGCAATTGGTAGGAAAAAAGATGGAAGGTGGCATGGATAGACTCCAAAACAATAAAGAAACAATGAAAAGAATAAAAAGACTTTGTCTATTGTTTTTTAATTAATGTTGCTGGCTGACAAACTAGTTGAAGTAATATTGAAATAAAGTATGTGTTCCTTAAAAAAACATGGCAAAATCTTCTGCACAGTCAGAACACCTGTGATTGAATATGGGATATTTTAAGATGGTAGGTATAATTGTCTTCAAATTGCAACTAAGTGATGCAGTGTAAGCTGTAATTCTCAATCTATTACATTTTGAAAGGGTTTTTTTTTTTTAAGGGGCAAGTTTAGAAAAAATAACTTTTAAGTAAAGACAAATTAAATGTTGATAAATTATGAAACTGAAAAAAATATACTTATTTTATATTTGAACATAGAAATGGAATAAAAATTGAAAGAATATAGATTATATATTTGCACTGTAAAATGTCTTTTCACTCATACCTTTATTATAAGAAATGTAATTTTAGTGATATTTCATGGGGCAAGTCACTACTGACATGCTTTGGCTTTCCCCTAAGGCGAAGACTGTCAATCAATGTATGTTGTTAAATGTCACCTTTTTCACAAGATAATCATCTTCATAAAAACTGCCACCATATCAAAACTTCCAGTGCCTGTATTGTCTTCCAGACCTATATAACAAGCAAGTCAAAGGAAGATCATTGAATCAAAATTATTTAAGTTTTATGAGAGGCCAGGTCATGTTAACACTCAACACAAGTGCTATATGATTAGAGAGTGAAGGACTTTGAAGGACTTCAAAGGTTCATAGCTATTCAAGCTATTCAAGTTTTGTCATACAATGTGAGAGTAATAAGGAATAATTAATCTTTATGATTTGTAAAACATTGGTAATGGAATCAGACCCCAATGTTTGTTGAGCTTTGGCATGAGATGAGGATCCTGAAAAGCAGGTAGTTTAACACTGACGACGAAAGTTCAGTTCTGATTGTTACAAATCTTAGAGTGTTAAATTGAAAAAAAAAAAAAAACAAACCCTCAGTTTCTAGAGAAAAAAGAATAAATGTTTTTGAAGTGAGGTTCTCACTCACAATGTCTTGAATATTTGGGAATACAGATTGTGTAATTTGTTATCTTCATTTTCAGACAAACAGGGCAAAAAATGTGCATTTGATCAAAGAATAGATTTATAAATATCTTCTCTGGCAATTTATTTTTTAAGTGAATTGTTACTGAGATAATTCATTCTCTTTTCTCAAAGGAAACTACAATTAGGTTCTAATGTACTGAAATGTTTTGTTTCATCAAGCTGATGTTCCAGGCAACTAAAGACGAATCTGTCATGAATCTGGGAGTTAAGTTGGAACTTGAAAGTTCTCCCAGTCTTATAAACAAACCTCATTTCTGTTATTTACAAAGCATTAGATGTATTTTTCTCTCAGTCATGCACAAAGCAGTTATGCCTGCAAAGTAAACATTTTTTTTTAGCTAAAAAGAGAGAAATCCTACTGTTCAAGCCTAAACATAGAGAGTTATGATAGAAAACTTTGTTGAAGAGAACAGGCTTTGATTCTTTAGGCTAATTACTTCTGGAATCAATCTCCAGTTGCCGATTTTGGCAAAAATATCTGTAAGAACTTGAATGCTCTTGCAAACTTCATAGTATCTGGTTCAAACATGATTAATCTAAAGGGAAATAATGACAATATGTAAAGCATATTAAAGCTATAAACAAAGTGAGAACTTCCTTTGAATAATAAAATCACCGAATAGTCTTAGGGTGATTCAGTTACAAATGCCAATAATATCCCTTCCCAAGAAGGTGTACTTCAAGGTCTTCTCACTCTTAATGAATCAAGAGGATTTTTAACCTGATGGTACCATAGTGCTCTATGTAAGCAGGGGGGATTTTAGGAACTGCTGTTATTTAACAAGATAACTTGGCATATCTTGCTATATCTATATCTTTTTAATGCAATAAGAAGAAGGAAGTCTTTCCTTCATCTATGTAACTTACCTTCGTAGTCTAAATGTCCTACCAGATCTTGCAAATTCTTTTTCTTGGAACTCTGTAGTATATAAAGTTTAAATGTCTTGGGTAAGATGCTCTATGCAACACAGAATATATATGTCGAAATGCATGATTTCAGAGGATACTGGAGATAGCAGCGCCCCTTCACTGGGATTGGCTTAATTTTGTAATAACTACTTACATAATTCACATTTAGAAAGGGTTCATCACTTCTGAGCAGTCTTTGCTTCCCAGTTCAACTCATTTCACTGGAACAGAAAGCTTTCAGTGCCTGCTTAGTCCTCAGTCAAGTAATACAGTGTTAAAGTCTAGGGGAACTTTGCCTGAGAATATTTCATTAACTGGTTCAATGGCATTGGAAGCTAATCCAGGAGAAGGCAGTTCACACTTGCTATTTTTGTATCCCCATCCTCTGTAGTCTCTATGGATATAGGTCAAAGAAAAGCAGAAAAGAATATCTAAATATTTAAATTTTTAGAAGTAATTCCAATGTGCTCTTCTTTATGTTTCTATGGTTTTTAAAACCAGGGTATTTTATACTTATCCTTGTCTGGAAATCTTGTCAACACATTTATAAGAAACATGGCAGTCATTAATCTAGATTTATGTAATTGCAGAAACTTTAATCTATTTGTGTATTTGCATGTCACTCCTGTCACCTTGCAAATGGCTGAATCACTGATGCAGGCTTTTAAACTGACAAACTATAAAAACGAACAGAAACAGCAAATCAAATTTAGAACAGACATAAAATGCATGTAGAAATGTTTCTCTTTCATGCCTTTCATGTAAGGTGTTCTGAAATCAATGGATTTTACATTCATGAAATTTGTATCAAGCAAGTTTTACAAGCATCTGATCTCCTGCAGCATCCACAAAACTGTTTGGAATCAGAATCCAAAATACAGCATGTAATATACTAAAACTAGAAAAGGCTTTGATGAGTTTTGAGTGTAGAAATTTTTCCCCTGTAAAAAGGTTCAGTCAGTTTCTAGGCAACATAGCTCTCCTAAATCCCTTTGTTGCTCTTTATAGTATCCCATCAAGTGATCCTGCAAGAAGAGACTGGATAGAGCAGCAACTCGTAATCATAATGATTTCTGCCTGCCAGAATTGTTTGTTATTCAAGGTTTTTGCAGTTCGTCTGCTCTATAACCTAACAAGCCCCCACAGGATTCACTAAGTTAACTCCCCTGGCAGCCAATCTCTTTGCCATGACTAAAGAAAGTGATTTACTGGCAATGGTCTTGCCTCTCTTCTTTCACATCGCTGCTTGCATTTGTGTAAACACACACAAATCCTGACAGAGACTAGGTAGCCTTATGCATGAGATCCTTTTTTTGAACCTCTTCCTTCAGTGTCTAACCAAGGGAGCCAGATGATAGTGGTCTGCTTGTAGCTGTAGGGTAGGATGCCTAATCTAAGAAGATAGAGAAATTTTGTTTTAATTAATTTCTTATTACAATTCATCCAGCCTGCTGACACCTGTGAATTTGCTTTGGTCACTGAATGTCTCTTTACAAACAGTGTTACATTATAAAGACAATCTGTTGCACAGCTGAAAATTTGATTTATGGCATTCAACAATCCTACCAAATGGCCTGATAATAGTATATTGAACATCCCTGACAAGCAATTAGATGTTTATGAAGACACTTGTTGCTTATAATTATAATCCTGTTAATTTCCTCATTCCCAAAAGCAACATTAGTTTTTGCTAATGAACTACAAATTAATTCACTTTGAATTAGTCTCTACCCCTCCTCTGCTCCCTATGCATACTAGATGACGTTGATTTTGCTTTGGGGACCTTAAAAGGATTTGTTTTTATGAGAGTAGATACAAATGGCCTGTGCTATTATTTAAGAATTTGGTTTACCTTAATTTAAATTCAATTATTCTCTAATGTTCTGAATTTGATCTGAGAGATAACGTGTTAAAAAAAAAAAAGAAAAATAGACAAATTATACAGATCAACACAAATATATTGTATGGGTGATATGTTAGGAGTTACCTTTTTCTTTTGGGCATCTAATGACATGAAGTTTGTAAGCAGAAACAAGCTTGAAGGTTTGAGTTCAGTACATAATTGTTTAATAGCAATCACATATAAGCACCAAACAAAATATAACAGATTTTCTCACATAAGGTAAATTTTATACTTGCTGAGTCCATATAGGTATATGCCATTACATTCCACTTCACTAAATTCCATTCCATTCTTCAATGTCTTTTTAAAAAGACAATGTTAACAACAGCGATTCTTCTTTTCAGCATAGAAAAAAATGCTTAGGTTTTCTTTTCTGTCTAAATCTGTGTAATATCTGATCTGATTAAATGTGACTAGGATTCACTGTCTAGGTTAATACAAACAACTCTCAGAATTCATGGATTAAAATAACAGACTCTTGCTTCCAAACTTTGTATCAGCTGCCAACCTCACAATATAATCCTTGATTCACACTGAATGAAAGCTTTCATTCTCTGCCAACAGCTGCTTGCTGAACTATTTCTGCCCTCCCCTTTTTTCCCTGGCAGATGATGTGTTAAAAAAGTACTAACTGAGATATGTACCAGCTGCAGGTGTACTAAATGGGACAAGCAGACACTCAAAGGAACAAGACAGGATGGGGTTCTTCCTCCTCTTTGGAGTTACTTTTAAGTACAATAGTGAGGCAATGTTCATATCACTTCTATGAAAGCACTAGGTATGTTTGCACCACCTGCTCTCACTTCATACTGTCTGTTTTTAAAATAAAAAAATTTTTTTTTGTTTAGTTGCATTAATTAAGGTGGATTAAATGTGTTAAAAAAAATAAATCCAAATATGTGAACTGTGAGCCTACTGTAATCCTGAGGAATTCAAATACATTCTGCTACATGAAAATAGTTAAATGAAAACATTTGTCTCTGTGATTCCAAATTCTGATTCTTCTGCGGTATATGTCCTAAAATTCAAGTCCCAGCATAACAGGGGATTTTTCTTGAGTAATTATAAGGCAAGTGCTTTGTGGATTTGGCCTCCAAGGGCCAGATTTCAAAACAACTCAGCTCTCAGTTGTGAGTCAGATGAAGAGGCCAGATTTTCAAGTGCTCAATATGCAGTGGAATGATCAGTACTGCGTACTTCCAAAATGGAAGCCACTACACAGAGACTCCTATACAGAGACTCAGTATACTCAAACTGTATTGAGAATTAAGGATAATTAAGGGGGAAGGAGATTGTTTGCTAGTCTCTTTGTTATAAATAAAGCTTCGTGTGTTAATTTTGAAGTTTTAGGTATTTGTAAATCATAAAATTGAATAATTTTATAATGTTTGCATTAACCAAAATAAAAATTAAAAAAAAAGTTCTTGGTATTTAAATGTTTTAAAACTGAATCATGTGGTAGCCATAACCTTTCATTTAGATTTTTTTGAACCTTGAATTAATAAAATTTGTGAGTGTGAAATTTGCTCAGAATATCATAAATTTTAATTAATTATTCTCTGAAATAATTTCATTGTGCTTTTATGCTCTGCCTTTGAAATGCTCCAGATACTACTTGTTTATATTTTTAATGGAAAATAACTCATTATATATAGGTCTGAAATTATACTTATCACAACAGATTTAGATTCTTTGGTCCTGGGCTTTGTAAGTGAAATGACCTTTTACAGGGAAATAGAAGATTGTCACAGCAGAAGTCATATTGTAAGATATTTAAGTTCAAAAAAATATAGATATACAAAGCAATTTGTTGACAGTGAGATATTTTGTGAAGCAAAAATAAATAAGCAACGTTAAACATTCAAAATATTCTGGGCAGCTATCGTTGCTTTTTGAAATTCATATAAACTATTAAAAAGAAAAAAAAAAGAAAAATTTAGCCTGTTAAAGTGAGTGTTGAATATGTGAAGATCCAGTTAAACAGAAAGTATAATGTAACCTACAAGTAAAGTCAGAAGAAAACTAACACTAATAAGTGTCTGAATTAACACTTTTATCTAAAGTAGAGAATCACCAAAACCTAAAAATAGATGTCTCTGGTATCAGCTCTCTTGCACAGTTTCATAACTGAGCATGAAAAGGGTGAAATATGTATTTTAACTTTCTGAAAATATATAGTAAAAAAAAATTATTTTCAATGTTTTCCATTTTATGTGTAACACAGAACATCAAAGTGGTGGAAAACTCATACAAATTCATATGAATATTCAGAATATATAATCACTTCTATGGTGCTTTTTTATGAAATCAAGAAAAAATAAAAATAATACATAGTTACGTCTGTGAGGGACACTTACCTTACTCTGCAATTACTACTGACATCCCAGAATAATGTGTGAGGTATCTCCCATGTAAGCTGATCTATCTATCTTTGCAGCATATACTTCTGGTAGGGTAGCTTCATTCTCAGTGAGTTTCTTTTGAGTAGTTTTGCCTGCAGGGAGCATAGCCACCCTCACTGTGCAGGAGGTGAAGACTTTACTATGTGCCTGAAATTTAAAAGTGGTGAGTCACCCTTCACAGGATTTTATACCATAATTACTCAGTGGCAAATGTATGAAAAGAGTTCAAAGAGCAGTGTGGAAGTGATACAGACTTTCTGGATTTGCACAAAAGAAAACAAAGAAAAAAAAATCAAGTTACTTGAAGTATTTCAAGGTGAAAGTTCAGAAGAAACTCTGCTGAATAAGTTGAGTCAGCCAGCTCATAGAATTCTCAGTCCCTAACCAATGAGGATGATGTCATCCTGATTACACAAAATTCTTCTGAAACTTTGCTAGAAATATTTTTCTCTCATGAGGTTCATGGTGTTGTATACTGCCTATGAAATATAAGTCATACACATTTGTTTTCAAGTCACTGAATAATACCAATTTTCTAACTGGTATTAACACTGTAAATGTAACTACTGATTCAACTTTTCTTATTACAGATGTGAACAGACACTGCTCCACCTATAGCTAAATATTGAAATGCTTTCCTAGTTTCATTTTAACTTAAGGATTTGGACTAATTTGGGACTGAGAGTTACTGCATTTACTCTAAAAGATACTCTGTGCTTACAAGCAACAAATTGTGCTAATTTAATGTATTCACTGTTACTAATTTAATTCTTATTCCTTAGTTTATGGTTCTATTCCTGTTCCAAATGTCCTGTTTGGAAATATTCTTAAGCATACTGTGGTTAAAGAAAACAAGCAGCAAATGAGCAAAGGAATGAATGGGCTTTATACAGCTACTCTGTCTCACTTTTCAAGTAGTCAAATCAAGACTTATCACTAATGACCAGTGCAAAACAGTGCCTTATATTAGTAGGTTCTTCAAAGTCAATGTAGATTTTTGAAGAGCTTGGAAACACAGCAAGTGGCATGTTCTTACACAGAAGAGTCACAGATTCTTCTGTTTAGGGAAAACAGAAGGAAGCTATACTAATGTGACACAATCATAAGTAGCTTTAAGGGGATTTCCAGTATTTCTGGATAATTCCCTTGGAAAGATCTAAATTGAATGTCTTTACCACAACAACTAGACATGATGAAATGTAGTAATGACAAACTGTACTTCAGATTCAGTTATTATAGTTACTGACTCATAAGACTAAAGTGTAGATACTAAATGCACCAATGAATCAGGTATTAGAGCACCTCAGTTCTAGATATCCTAACAATAAATAGTGTCTGCAGACCCGAAATTGATGTTCAGGTTTCTCCAAACAATATAGAAAAAAACTTACAGAAGCTATCAGTCTGAATGGAGAATTATCTAAGCTAGTCTTTAAAGACCTGGATCATCTTAGAAACACAGAAAGTTCTATCTACCTGGGCTTACTTCTCATGTGTGAAGAAGGTCCTTAAGCACAGTCATTCATTTAGCACAAGAACAGCAGAAAACAACTTCCTAGTGTAGCTTTTTATCCAATATCTAGGGGTTAGAATAACGACCCAAAAGGTATCAGCATTTTAAAATCCTTCATCTGCTTCCTGTTTGGAAAAGAGAGTCTAAGACAGGAGTTCTACTTTCTAAACAAAGACACTAAGCACTTATCTTTGAGTTTGTGAATATTTCATATAACATTGAGGATTTTAAACAGAGGCAGTTGAGAGTTTTGTCCTACAGAATACAGTATAATGCAACAGAAGCAAATTTCCAGTGCAAGACACAAAAGCCAAATTCCTTCTTCAGATCATAGCAATAAGGGATGCCACTGAGTTCCTCAAGGACATTCCCAATATCAAATTAATGAATAGGAAGGAATAATTCTCTCCAGATTAACTTTACACTCTTGAACTCAGAACGTCAAAGCACAAGGAAGGTATACAAGCAAAGTGTTTGCTTGACATCCAAAAATCTAGAATGGTAATACTTATTTAATGTAGATATTTGGAAATGTTTAACAGTAAGAAATGTATGCATCACTAGGATTAGGTTCCAACTGACTGATGTGAGGCTCTGTTGACTTCAAAGTATCAGAGTCAGAAAACAAACTAGGAGATAAATCAAAATTCATAAATCTTCCCCAGCCACTCAAAGGACGATTTAACAGAATTTAACACTTCCATTTTACACATAAAATGTATTAAACTCTACAGTCAACTTGCTTCTTAAAAACAGTTGTTAGATCTTTGCAGGAAAAAAAGAGAAAATAAGAAAGGAAATGTGATACACAATCTTGTTTGTTCCTGGCTTTTTTTGTATATACTTCTAACCTAACCAAGGTATGTTCTTCACTTTTGAAAGTGTCAGCGATAAATTATTTCCATCAGATCTCTGCAGGATCAGTGCAAAGATTAATTTTTCCTGAATTTTGAGTAAGGAAGATAATTTTAGTCTTTTTATTACACAATTCCCATTAAACAATGGATTTTTGGAAAGAATATATTTTTTGTCTCCTGTCACTGGTTTCTAGAGCTGGCTGAAGATTACTTTAACAAAAATGTCGATTGCTAAAAAATATGTACATCAAGCAGATACCTCAAGATACCTCTGTTCTCCTGAAGACCAGGGTAGCAGGCTTGCTGTGCACCCTCCTCATTGCCCTAAGGATCTTGAGTTCCACTATGTCATGGTCACTGCAATCAAGGCTGTCCTCGGGCTTCACATTCCACATGAGCCCCTCCTTGTTAGTGAAAATAAGGTGCAGCGTAGAACTTTTTCTTTTCAGCTCCTCTATCACTTGCAGAAGGCAGTTATCATCAGCACATTCCAGGAATCTCCTGGATTGCTTGTGCCCTGCTGCATTGCCTTTCCAGGAGGTATGGTTGAAGTTGCCAGTGTGGATCAGGGATTGTAAATATGAGTTTGCTACTATGTCTATAGAGGGCCGCATCCACTCAGTCTTGCTGGTCAGGAGGCTTGTAGCAGACCCCCACCAAAAAGTTCCCTGTTCCTGCCCTTCCTTTAATCCTGACCCATAAGCTTTTGGTCAGCTCCTCATCCATCCCCAGACAGAGTGAAATGCACTCCAGCTAACTCCAGCATTGACTGAGAGGGCGATAACCCTCTGTCTTGACTGAATTTTAGTTTGCAATCACACAAACTTCAGTGACAAAAATAACGAAGCTAAAGAAATGGAACCAGCTTAGGGTCAGAGCTTCTGGAACTGCACTTAAAAGAGATTGGTTTATTTGTTGGATTTACCATTTTTTTTGTTTTGTGTGTGTTTTGGGTTTTGCCCTTTTTTAAAAAAGACACCTTTAAACAAACATCTTTTCATAGTCCAAGTACTCTCAGTTGTCCAGGCACCCTTAATCTTACTTGGAATGGAGCAACAAATTCAATGATATATTGCAGATTTTCTACCCATGCTAATCCACTTTCTCCATCTGGAAATTAATCTCATGTAACTGACTGGTTAAATTAAAGTATATTATTTTCATTACCATCTCATGACAATGACTGTTGAGATTCCAGCAGTTCTGGCTTTAAAACTGGAGTGAAATATTTCCTCAAAAATTTTTTTTAAAAACTAAGTAGGAAATACCTGACAAGCATCCTACAGAAAAATGTTACCCTAGTGAGGAAAAAACCAATTCACATTTCAAAATATATGCTGCCGATTGTTTAGCAGGAGTAGCATTTAAGTAGTAAGCTTTAAACCTAAGCCTTCTTACCTATATGTCCAATTATACTGAGAATAGCAGGGAATCAAGTGTTCCATAAATAGATACTCTTAAAGAGAGAGGAATACAAAGAGGAGAGGAGAGGGGAAGCAAAAAAAAAAAAAAAAAATGGAGCTTCCTGTGGTTTCAGGTAATCGTTCTTCTTCCAGTGTTTTATATGATTCTTATCAGGGAACACAGCCTCAAATCTTTTGGCAACAGCTTTTGTTCAGGTGGTAATTTAGTCTTCATTTTAAATTAACGGCATCTGGGTGCAATAACTCTTCAGTTAAGTCTTACTGAAATGTCTTTTATAGCTGTTGCTTTAGCATTACTTGGCACAGAAATTGTGGTATAGAGAGTATGGGGTTCATGTGTTTGTAAATTAAGACAAAAATAAATTTTAATTTCAATAATTTGAAATTAAATAATGAAACTCCCCTAGCAGTGGAAACATCTAAGCTAAATAGTGCTAGGACATCTATGGAAAATCTGATTGAAATGCCTCGATGTTTTGTTTAGTAGCTGTGTGTGTAATCTGCACTATGTATGGGTTAGGGAATCCTGGGATAAATCTGCCTGTGACCTTCTACCGCACTTAGCAAAATGTGACTGAATTGAATATCTACTCTCTCCAGTCTTCTGTACAAGTGAGCTCAGTACTCATATGTGGAGGATGTTTGTTGTTTTTTTCTTACTAATATTATTTTAAAGAAATATTCCACAATATATAGGAAAATTCTCTGTCATTGACTTACTTTGCACTTGTAATAGCTATGAAACTGCCTTGTAAATATATTAAAATATTAGGAGGCCCCCAGGAAAACACCTGTATGTCCTCTGGGGAACATAGTTGTAATTCCCATTTTGACAATCTAGTGAAAGTTTTACCCAGCAAGCAGACCTTCACACAGAAAAGCCAAAATACCTTGTAGAGAGTAACTTCAGAATACAAAAAACGTGTTCAGCTCACACTTTAAAAAAGGTATTTACTCATCCTTGAATCTGGAATCACTGAGCATTTGAGAGTTATATACAAAAAGTATCCTACCTGGAGAAAAGCTTTTCAGAAACTGGTCTTCAATCAGTCTTTCATCTTCAGAACTACATTTGTCTTCAGAAAGATTTCCAAGATCAGGCAACACATCAAACCTGACTATAACTAGGCAATATATGTGTATGTGTCAGTACATATAAATGAAAACTACTGCCAGGCAATTAAACAATTACTACGTAACAGAATAAGCTAGAATAGAAAATGTGTTAACATTCTCTTTGTAATGATTAGACAAACATCTCATCACCACTAAGAAAACATCTCAAAAAAATCCTCAATCACCTCACCTCTGTCATCTCAGTTTTTGTTCTTAAGAGGAATCTAAATTAAAAAAAAAAAAAAAAACAAAATAAACCAAAACAAAACCAAACAACCTTCAAAAGAATAGAAATATCTGAAAAATAAAATATCATCATCAGCTTTCCAAAATCATAAACTCTAGAAACAATAATTTCATCGATCATGGTAACTCATATAATCTTTCTCCTTGAATAGAATTGTGTGATCATCTCTTTTCTTTCAGAGAGTCTGATTAATGTATATAGTTACTTTCATGGCATTTTGTCTAAAATTTGTACCTAGCCTTGAAAATTGCTTATTCAGTTTCTGACAGCAGGAGTTTAAGGATCCAAAAGCCTGCCTCTTTTCTCAAGCTATACTAACTGATCTAAAAAAAGAGATACTCTATCTTCCTACAAGCTTTACCTTATATCCTTACAGCTGCATTCAATATAATTGACTTAATGCCTAAGTTATGATACCAAGTGAATGATCATAATGTCTTTTAAAGGCATTTAGTTACAGTTTAAACACACTGTTTTTCTGAATATATCTGCCTCCAGTAGTTCTAAGGCACCTATTCCTCTTATATTAATAATATTAGTCAACAAATTTAAGATCTTCCCAAAACCCTTTTCAGATAAGAAAGTGCTGATTTTAGGAGTTTAAACCAATGACACATGGAAGATGCAAGTGGTTGCTCAAGTTTACCTAAAAATACCTCTGGACAAAAGCACAATGTGAAGATCCTAATCCCTAGATTATTCTGATAATCTATAGGGATATCCTCATTTATAAATGTAGATAAAAAGGGAAAAATGTCCATCTTTTGTTCAAGAGATATGGTTTTTGTCAGTGTAGTAGGTATTCTGATTCAAACCTACAAATCATTATAAAATGTAAATTATACCCAGATCTCACTTTAGGTTAAAATAATGTGACACAATTGAATTACACTGCAGTAATTCCTCAAGGAGTCTTGCTCATGGTTCTTATAGTAAAAATGTCTAAATTCAGTTAAGGATTCAGTTTTGCTCACAGAAGTTCAGCTGCTTTGCTGACTTTGTGCCAAACGTGGGAAGCAAGGCATATGCAAATGGCTCAACTTTGCTCCTGTATACATATATGAAGTTCCTTGCAAGTTCACATTTCTCAGCCAAAACTGAAAAGCCTTTGAAATCTGAAACTATAACAAAGGGGCTTCCTATTCTGAATATAAATTAACCATACTTATCAAAGATCTTACTTATTAAGTAGTCATGGTAAGGTCTAGAAATCCTAGAAAACTAATTCATTTACTTAAACAAGGAAAATACCAAGGGAAAAAAAAATGCATTTTCCAATATGTAAATCCCAATTTGATATTTCAAGCAATATTTCTGCAAAGAACATATGTCAGAGGCAGCTACCACTCCAGAATGAAAAATTCTTTGTCAGGATTAGCATGATAGCTAGGTGTTTATTTTTTCTTATCACCCATACTCTAAGCTCCTTATTATTTTATAAGTCTTGATGAGCTTTGTAAATGTTCTCATATAGTCACAACAAAATTATACGCCATGACCAGCAGATGACAATGCAACAACTCAGTGGAAGAATGATGCAAAGATGAGAAGTTGAAATAAAGCTAAATATCTGCAGGACATATCTCTGTAGAGCTCTGCACTTCAAAATATCCCTATGAAACCATCAGTTTTAAATAATAATTAATAGAATAATCCCATTCACAGGTCTTAAATAGATTAAAATTATTAATCTGATTTTTTTTTTGCTGCTGTTGTTCTCCACTAATGAAATAAAGATGAAGCTCTGCAATTTGTTTCTTAGGTGAAGCCACGATATATTCTGAATTATATGACTGAATGAAAAATAATAAACATCTGAGTTGCTGATTTATCTTTTTTTTAATACAAGATACATTACCTATCACTTTCTATTTTGGTGCTAGTTCAGTGGCTGATGCTTTACATCAGAGTAAGTATATATTTACAGTTTTAAAACAGTGGCGATGAAGTAATGCTGCTGAAAGATGCAAATCTTAAAAATAATCTAGAAAAATACCAAAAGACTATTATTAATCTTCTTTTCTGCTTTCTGTACCTCACATCCCATTGCTCCAAACCTCTGGGCAACACATTTCCACTTCCCTAAACCGAAGCAAAGTCACTAAGTTAACAGCATGTGTTTTTTTCTGCTTCAACGTTCTTGAAATACAAGGTTATCCAAAGACTGTTACTCAGAAAAATTATTTTTCTTGTAAAACATATCTTCAAGGAAGAAAACTCAGGTTTTAGTACTGAGGGTTTTTGTCTACAACTTGATATTGTTTATCAGTGACATGAACAGTGGGATTGAGTGCACCCTCAGCAAGTTTGCCAATGACACCAAGCTGTGTGGTTCAGTTGATACGCTGGGGGAAGGAATGCCATCCAGAGGGACCTCGACACGCTTGTGAGGTGGGCTGATGCCAACCTCATGAAGTTTAACCATGCCAAGTGCAAGGTCCTACACCTGGGTCGGAGGAATCCCAGGCACAGCTCCAGGTTGGGCAGAGAAGAGATTCAGAGCAGCCCTGTGGAGAAGGACTTCAGGGTGTTGGTCGATGGGAAATTTAGCATGAGCTGGCTTCTGTGTGCGCTCGCAGCCCAGAAAGCCAACTGTATCCTGGGCTGCATCAAAAGGAGCATGACCAGCAGGGCAAAGGAGGTGATCCTGCCCCTCTACTCCGCTTTCATGACACCTCACTTGGAGTATTGTGTGCAGTTCTGGTGTCCTCAATATAAAAAGGACATGGTACTGTTAGAACAAGTCCAGAGGAGGGCCACGAGGATGATGAGGGGACTGGAGCACCTCCCATATGAAGACAGGCTGAGAGAGTTGGGGCTGTTCAGCCTGGAGAAGAGAAGGCGGTGTGGAGACCTCATAGCAGCCTTCTATCTGAAGGGGGCCTATAGGGGTGCTGGTGAGGGACTATTCATTAGGGACTGTAGTGACAGGACAAGGGGTAACTGTTTAAAACTTAAAGAGGGGAGGTTTAGGTTGGTTATAAGGAAGAAATTCTTTACTGTTAGGGTGGTGAGGTACTGGAATGGGTTGCCCAGGGAGGTGGTGAATGCTCCATCCCTGGCAGTGCTCAAGGCCAGGCTGGACGAAGCCTTGGGTGATATGGCTTAGTGTGAGGTGTCCCTGCCCATGGCAGGGGGGTTGGAACTAGATGATCTTGAGGTCTTTTTGCAATCCTAACTATTCTATGATTCTATTATTCTATAATATTCAGTAAAATCTTAACTTCTTTATTCCAGATGGTCAATTATAGAACTTAATTTGCAAAAGCAGTTATATTGTCATGCTAATTAAGCATAGGAAGGTGGTCTTTAAAAGCGCATTTTGTGCTGGTTTTCCAAAATCCTATAGTTTTGAGCCCTATGTTTTAAGAAAAAAAAATAATCAAAAACCAAACAAACAAAAAACCCACCAGTGAAATTGTTTCCATTGCAATCAGTGAGTTTTTGAACCGGGGCCACTTATGTAAATGAAACAAAACTGAGTGAGCCATTTGCAATGCATAATTTAGCTAAAAATGTTAACCTCTCCTTCTGTTCAAGGCTTATCCACAAGCAGATCACATGTTCTTTGAATTTATATCATTTAGACATGCCTTCTGAAAAAAAAAAATTACTCTAGTGGCTTTATAATCACAATTATTCATGAGTATTTGGTAACATTTATTTATAGTTGTGTCTGGTAGTAAGCAAAGATTTATTTGTTATTTCTATTTCTAGTTCAAATCATAAGGTTTAAAATATTTGCAGCTAAAAGTCTGTGACATTTTCTTTAAAGAGACAGTAGGACTTTTTTCTTATTCTTAATATTTTTGGAATCAGATTACATGTAGTTGCTCTGTCTGGTATATTAATGAGCTTCCAGTAAGTGAATTTATCAGACTTTCTCTACTTTACACCTCCCTATTTCCACAACAGTTGGAATATATGCTCAATTTCTGTTTAAAATGGTATATCTGACTTGCCTTTGTAAGACGTCATAAAGGCAGAATTCTAAACACATTGTTACCTATCGGCCCTTTGCATGCAAAAGAAAAATAGCTGACCATGCACAGACTTCACTGGGAGACCTGCAACTGCGTTAACACACTGTAAATGTTAATATCATAGGGCCCATCTCTTAGATTTTATTTCTAACAGACTGGACAGCATAGGGATGCAGCCTTCTCTTTGGTTTGTAAGACTCGGTGAGCTTGCATCTGTTCATGTCATAAAGAAAGCATAGCTCATCTGCAAAAAAGGCGCCAGCTATACTTGCTAGAAACCCAGCTTCTAATACAGGAGCCTATGTTGTTTGGTTGACAAGATATAGGAGCAGCATTTTCTTTGTTTTCTTCCATAAATGCAGGAAATGTGAAGTGCAACTCAGTAGGTATGAATTCGGCTTATTAGAAGCATAATATTTTCCTATTGTAGTAATAGCTGCATAAGACTAAAGAATAAGTTGTAAGCATATTCTGCCATAGAATGTTTGTAATTAGCTGACATGTGATTTTGAATAAGCAATGTCTTAAACTTATGAGTATTTAACTGCAATGAAGAAATGTGGATATTCTAATATGTTTATTGTCATGAGAATTATAGTACTAAAGCTAATGGTTTATAAAGGAAATAAAACAACAGTATAATAGAAACACTAATTATAGCAAAATAATTATGTAGATTGCTCTCAGCATAATCAAGCAAACAACATAAGACATTGATTGGCTGGTACCCATAAGGAATAAAAAATTATCATCTAAGGTTTTAAACAGGAAGAAATGGAACTACATTATAAGCACCCATCTTAGGTTTAGTTCTTATAAAGGCAGGTTACTCAGCATCCTATTCCTCAGCTTGTATTCCCTTGAGTTCTAGTCTATATGACACCAGCAAGGCTTAAATTATTTGTATATGTGAATATGCAAAAATTGAAAAGATCCCAAATAAAGTTTATTTTATATTTGCTAGACTAAGGTTTTTGGATTTACTGTATTCCATTGCAGTATTTTTAATCTCCAAAATTTGTTATATATTCCTCCCCATGGAATTAACCATCTTATCGAGGCCAACATCAGTCACTGCCAGATGATTTTATTTTGAGTGATATATCAGTTTACCCACAAGAGCAAGTTCTTCTGCTGTCTAAGGAAGGAACAGGAAAGTTTCTTAATAAATATCACACACCTTTTATCATCAAAGGGAACAAAAGTTTTGTCTTACCTTTGATCCTGAACTACAATACAGATTCTAATAGCATGTGCCTTGAAATGCCACAAGGAGTAAAGATTTCAGGCCTTGCTTTTGGTTTTCTCATATTTTTATATATAGTATCTGACAACTGCTTCAGTATACATATATGTGTATTTATTCAACTTTCCTTTCTGTAAGGAATAATCACCTTCCCTTGGGAATGCACTGAGAATAGCTTTCTAGAAAGCTAAAGTACTTCTACTTGGTAAACCACAGAGCTACTTTCCCTTTAAATGTTTGCATGAACTGTCAGAGAATATAGTTTACCTCTGTAAGAAAACATGTATGGTCAGTAGACTTTTACAGATTCAGGATTGCAGAATGCAGACCAAATGGGAATAAAAAGAAGCAGGGAGGAGCAGGGAGTTGTCCTGTACAAGAGGCATTTTCAGGAAAAATAAAAACTCAATTTGACCAAAGGACTGCAAAGTAGATGAATTTGGATTTTTATATGAAGGCAAATTTAGAAGATTACTTCTCCTGGTGATAAGGAGCTGAACAACCTAATTCAGTTCCTGTAGTAAGACTCATAAGTGACTGCATCCTATATTAACTTAATGATCTGATTACTGAAAGTATTAATTCAATGGTCTGTGATTTAATTCAGTCCCACGTCTGAGATTGACTTTCAAATTATAATACCTAATTTCTTGGATTAATAACTGACAGGGGTTTGGATTTATGGTGATTGGCTTGCTTTTTTGTTTGTTTGTTTGTTTGTTTCATAAGTTTTTATAAAACCTGAAAAGATATATAAAAGCTTAAATAAAAAACTAGTAACTCTTACTGGAAGTTTTAAAAAGTTACTGATGTACATTCTTTTGCCTAATCAAGTAAATGATTCTCTCTCTGCTACCCACAGATTCTCTAGCAGAAAACATCATCTGGGTTTTGACAGGTTATTTGTGACTCTAGGCTGCATATTTTCTTGTACCCATTATATGTTACCATTTCTAATAGTGTGAACTACTGAATTTAGAAATAAGAATACCCTATGCACATACGAACACTAATATGGTGGTTATAAAAGATGTGAAGCCAAACTTTGTAACTCAGTTCCCACAAATAAAAAAAAAACAACACTATTTTTAAATATTTGTAAATTGTAAACACAATAACATCATTAACATAGTAGAAATGTATAAATCAGAGTTAATATTTTTTAAATTATATGCCTGCTGCATGAAAATAATGTAAAAAGGGTAACCAAAATTATGCAACTTTTCTACTCTACTCTTAGAATATTTTATTAATATTTAAATAACATCATCAGCTTTTTCCGGAAATTCTTTTTTTTTTTTTGGTATAAAATCTTATATGGCAATAAGAAATATCAGAGCTAAAAATACTGTTAAAAACTTTATTCTTGAATTGTCAATTTATTCTTTTTTACAGAGATTGAATGTAAGGGTCCATACTTTTTGTCAGTGATGTTGACAAAACTGACATAAATGAAAAAAACAGTTGAGGTTCTGTGTGCTTTTGACAAGCTATAATGGAATTGTTTGCAAAGTTTTATTGAAATCCAAGCTTCCATTTATCTTTGTTAGCACAGGTACGGAAATCTGTGATATAATATTCTTGTATAAATTAAAGTAACTATAACAGAATTGGACGAGCAAAGGAAAAAGAATAGCATATTTTATTCTAAAGGAAAACTGGTTTTGTAGGTAAATATTTATACATTATTACTTTGACTTTCACACAATTGGATTGGATCCATTTCTTTATGAATGCCTAAAAATCACAAGAATATATAATAAAGAATATCAAATAATTTCCTTTTTCTCTTTTGTCAGGAAGTGAATTTCCAAACATAAGTGAATTTTAACCCAAATGCTTCTTAACAACTCACAGGGTAGACTATCATTCCTAAATGCTTTGTTCTCTTGTGCTATATAAAGCATGATCTTTACTGTGAGTGTTGTGAGGTACTGGAATGGGTTGCCCAGGGAGGTGGTGAATGCTCCATCCCTGGCAGTGCTCAAGCCCAGGTTGGATGAAGCCTTGGGTGGTATGGTTTAGTGTGAGGTGTCCCTGCCCATGGCAGGGGGGTTGGAACTAGATGATCTAAGGTCCTTTCCAACCCTAACTATTCTATGATCCTATGACGAAAAAGTCCAGAGTAGTCTAAACTGTATTTGCTGAACAAGGGTCTAACTTCATTCAAAATGCTTAGCAGGAGTTCACAATCCACCAAAATGTTCAATTTATGCATAAAAGTAAATATGCAGTACACCTTCAAATCCAACTGGAATCAAATGCTCCTACTCATAGATCCCCACCTAAAAAGCCAATATATTGGAAATATTAGGGAAAAAAGACTTATCTTGAATTCAATTGTATTTTCATATGCATATTTTAAATTTGCTTTCAGAAGACTCCAAAAGTTTCTGTGACCTTGCAGTTTGTAACCAACTTCACAAATGCCATAAAACAGAAATGTCATCACAATAATGACACAAACGTAAAACTGTTGTGGTTTAAACCCCCGTCCCAACCAAAACTATGACAAAAAGGTACTGCAGAAACAGATGAAAGAATTAAAAAAAAAAAATTTGGAGAGTTTATACTAGTTTTCTGAGAGCTGGGAAACAATTTTTTTTCTGTTAATTTGAAGTCTAACTAACATAAAGATATTTATGTACCTGCCTTAGTGATGATGTAGACTAAATGATAAAAGAAATCAAAGTATCCAAAATGTGCCAGTACATATTAAACTATTCCATTATTCAGCTGACGTTCCTAATAAACCCAGAAGGTTAAATAATTTTGGGTAAAGAATGAATTGCAGCAGTGAATTGAACATCCTTTTCAAGAGAACAGCCTGAGTCAGTTAGCCTTTCATAACCCATCACTGTTTGCTGTCCATTACCTGATACCACCTTCTCTCCACATTTAAATCTTTACACTCCTGAAGAAAACAATTCATGCCTTGACTCCAGAAATTAATCTAAATTATTTAAGTATCTTAAACTGGCTCATTTAAAATCCATTTAATATTCAAATTTTCATTATTTTTCAGAAAATTGAAATGTGTGCTTACATGAACAATCATGCAGCAGTGTGGAATATTAATCACAAAATGTCATAGCATGGATAAGACCCTTCCTTAATGGCAAGAAAGCCAAAAGATGAAGAAAAGATAAACATTATTTCAGAACAACAGAAAAAAACAAGCAACAATTTCTCAAGATGAAAACTTATAATGATACATTTTACCCTGCTAATGTCAAACTAGGCAATAAAATACCTTTATTAAAGAAAATTAAAATGTATATTATTTGGGGTTTTTTAGGGACAAACATTTTTTAAAGCTCTATTCACAATGTTAAACAAAAATTCACTAAATGCATTTGATTGATTTGTAATGCAGAAGAACACATTATAGCTCATTAATTTTCCAATCATTCAACACAATTGCTTTTAAATTCAATCTGGTCATGTTAATAAAAGGTATGTACAAAATCCTGAATCCTATATCCTTTGTGGCAAGCTGACTGCATGGTTAATAACTTCTCTTCAGCATTTTCTACTTCTGTTTCTATCTAATCTTGCCTCAAAGGGTTGTGCTTCATGACAAAAGCTCCTATGTAAGTAAAAACTGACCACATTCAATAGAGAAAACCACAGCATTTAAGGGGAAATAGAAAAAGGAAGATGCATGTCCTTTTAAATAAATATTGCAAATTCAGACCTGTTCATCTTGAGTTTAGGTGAGAAGCTTCCATTGGGTTGAGGAGGAAGTATTTTTGCCTTCGTACTTTTAAATTAACATTTTGAAATTTTTTTCTCAAACTGTTTTGGACAATTAAAGGGAAAACAAAATCACTGATGCCAGAAATCAAAGCAAAACTTTCAGGAAATATTTATAAACACAAAACAAAGAACAAAAAAATAAAGGTTATTAAAAGCCATTTCAACATTAATTTAGTCTTGCAATCTGTGTTGGCTACATCACTGATAGCACAGAGAAGAATTTTCAGAAAGTAAGCACATGTGTTTATCCTTACTTATATATGATTATATATATCCCTCCTTATCTTTAAATATACCAAAATATGGTTTTCTTCTCTATGTTTTTATTTCCGCAATAGCTACTGTTTAAAAAAGTGGATCAATATGCTAAGAGTACTAAAAATTCACTGAATGAGTATTAAAAATACCTGAAAGACTTGGTCTCCCTCACTCTCTGTACAGACGTGTCAGGTGCTGAAACAATCTTGGTTATGGGAAACCCAGCTCCTTTGTAATCAAAGGGAGATTTCCCACAGGCTTTGACAAGGCCAAGATTTCACCTTACAAATTAAGTCAAATATTTATGAAACCTTAGAAAATTCAACTCTTCCATATGTTTTTGGGATCCTGAAAATTCCCAAAATGTGCACAACACGAATTAATCTTTCTTTATTTGAAAGAACTCTTATCTGTTTACTTTTACAAAATGCCAGATACACCTGATTTTTTTCAGGTATTTGTTTCTTCTGACTGCTACTGTCTCCTATTGTGTTATGCTTTTCTTTAAACACTTCAAACACTTCTTCAAACACTTACTAGTAAATAACTAAGTATTTGAATATCAGCTTGGCATGAGCTTTGCGTGTTTAAGACATGCTTTCTATAATATTTATAAGTGTGTTCATCAAGACAGCAGTGCTCCATTGCAGAGATAGCTCATTATTTTGCTCACAGATACTGAAGAAATATATAAAAGATTTACCCCAGGGTTGATACATCCAGCTGGGAGTCTGGAGAAACCAAATTTCTCTTACTGAGAGACATAAAGCAGGGCAGCTTAGACACTGCATGATTTTAAATGCCTTGCTATGCTGGTTGTCCACTCAGCTTACCTGAATTTTTTGAGGCATTGTGCTTCTATGTGTGGATTTCCTACATTCAGAGGTGATGCTGAGGCAGGAAAAAAAATACTTCAGACTTGTACAATGATGATCATGATTCTTTGAATTAGTATACTTTCTTATGACACTTTGCCTCAATTTACTACCCTAGTCTATCTTAGATTGCTTCAAAGAGTATGCTTTCTAACTATTCCTTCCCCTCAAAGCTTGTTCACAATTATAATCAGGTATAAAAATGATTTCAAATTATTTTCAGGTTTCCTTTAGTGTCTGTATCAAATGACCACTGACACATACTAGATCCTTAGTTGCTCTTCAAATACTAATACAATAAAATGTAATGCAGGGGGATTTAAAAACGGTATTTGTTAGAGACATCAAAATTATGCTTCTAAAGATACTTGAGTGTCATCTAACACAAGCATCATTGTTAAATATATAACTCACGCTTCAATTATGTACAAATGTCTATTATAATGTAGGAAAACCTAGATCAAACTCAATAATAGCAGACTGGATTTTTTTTCTACTTGCTTCAGCAGAAATAGGATTTTCATTCATTATACTTTTTGATAAATCCGGGTAGAGTTTTCAAAAATTCATTATAACACTGTAATTCTTTGTACTTTAAGATCACTTGGAATTTGTCTGACTAGTTTATATATATATAGATATAATTATATTACAAGTTTACTTTTAAGTGCAATACTTGTTAATAAATTAAATTTAGGTTTTAATAGGTTTATCATTGAAAGTTAAATTAAATTGTTAGGAAGACTACCTCTCTGGCAGTTGGTGTCACTGATAACAAATCAAAAAGCTACTTTGAGAAAAATATCCTAGTTTGCATCTAAAATAGAGTTCATATCCAGCACATTTCTGTAGCTGTTATCTTCAGTCATTTAAAATGTGGGCTGCTGAATTTATGGCTCATTATTCAGCAAACTATTACTTAAACCTTAGTCTTCCCCATTATCAATAGCATTACTGACTCTTTTTTTCTGTTCTTTTCTACAGTGTTTTAGCTAACTAATGGAATTACAGCATAACACTAACTCTAAGCTTGCAGTGCAGTAGGGAATTTAGTCTGAGTAGAGACCTCGTGTTTCTTATTATGTTGTTTTCTTTAGCAGTAGGCAAAAGGTGCTCCTAGGTAAAACTAATTCAAGCAGTTCTGAATTGAAATTTTGACAGTATTTTGTTTCAGTTTACATTCACAGCTACAAGCCATTGTGCTAGATATATCACTTTCATCTTCTCAAAAATCTTTGATGAGATCATCATCACGTTTATTAAGGATGAAATATAAATTTGCAAATGGGGTGCAAGGAAGATTAAAATAATTTTGCAGGAAAATTCATATTGTTGTCTGAAGCATTAAAACATCAATAAAAAATGAGTAAAGTATTTGTAGGGGGGGAAAAAAACTCCTATTTTAGCTTTCCTTTTGGGCATTAAACTTGAACATAACCATTAAGCTTAACAATGCCATCATGCAATTTTTTGATTGAATGAAATACTCTTGCAACAGCAAAGGCTAGATTTGGAAATGATGAATCCCATGAGAAGTGTTAGCAGGTTAGAAAAGACTGACAGAACTAATACATCAACAGATTTAGTACAGCAGAGGGAGTGCCTGATTGGCATACAGAATTCAGGGAGACCTTTGTCAAAATTATATCCTTCTCACATCTTCTTTTACATTAACATTCTCCCGTCTCTCCAAAAATAGCTCAAGAGCCCTGCACAAACTCACTATAAAAACAAACTGCACCAAAATTCCTAAGAAAAAGCCAAAAGTCAGGCTTTGTGTTCAAGTGCAGATACCTGTGGTGTCAAGCAGAAAATTTGATGAGTACTGGAAAAAAAGCTTCCATAACTTCATCTTCAGAACTGTGAACCAATATTTACATAATGAGGTACTTTCTGATTTTGTTTATTGTTCTTAACCTTGATGAAATTGTTTCTCTGTATATTGGCTGTTAGTTACCTGGTTTTACAGTCACTGCCATTAGATTGCCTTTCTGTGACATGGTGGTCATATGTTGAATTTTCTGTGATAATTATGAAGGGAAAGCCACCATCAACACAGAACAACCTCATACAGAAACAAGCAAATTACTTTATTAGTTGTCTTAACTGAAATGGAAGGACAGTAGAAAAGGCAAGTTTGAGTACTTGGGAACCAGAAAGAAACCAGTCTCCTAACTGTTCAGAAATAACAGAGGCAATTCAGAAAGAAAAAACATAAGGAGTCTGCAATGTGAACTGAATTCCAGTTTAGTAGCTTGAATTAGTACCTTAGAATGATGAACTTTTGAGGCTGGATCAAAATTGAAATTGTTCTTATTTTCTGGAGGTGGGGGGGAAGCCAATTTTATTAAGAAAGAAAATTTCTGTTTTGAATGTCATATATTATTATTAAATACTTGAGCCTTTATGTTTAGTTGTTCTAAATTGCAGAAGCCTGGCAAGACAAGTAAAGATGTTTCTTTTCAAGGAGTGCTGAGATATACTGCCTTAAAGATATATTTTTTTTCACTTGAAATTCAAGTTTTTTTCCCAGAGAGACTTTCAGTGGTAAAAAAGCATGTAGGGGTCTGATCTGGGTTGTCTCTTTGATGACTTACTTTGAAACTGCTCCTGGACTTTTTTTTTTTATCCCAGATTGTGATAATTATAATTCCACTGTAAATTCTGTATATTCTGGTTTAGTCAAACTATTTTCAAAGATTGAAAAATATTTAAAAACAAGCAACACAAATAAAGAGAACTTTTTTTTCACATGTGGATCATCAGTACTCTTATGAGAGGCATGTGAAGAAAAATATAAAAGTTAACCTAGTTCTGGTTTCTCATAAGTTACCAGTGAAGAAGGGCTTTCTAAGGGATGAATATATTAAAACATGCTGCTGATTTTTAAGCTACCTTTTATTTCTATTTTTCTCCTAATGCCTACATCATGTCATATTCATGACAAGTGCACTTAAAATTAAGCAAGGGCTATTTTCTACAGCTTTTATGCCACAGTTGCAAAGTAACATGGGTTTCTCCTCTGATTCATTTGGCATTTTGCATACAAACATACAAGGTTGCTCCTGGTTGTCAGTCATCGAGGTACAAAATATTAGAAATATTTCCATTTTAAGTTTTTTTCCATCCTGAATCTATCTTCATTGGCTGGATTCTCAGCCATTACACAACTTCATATAGTATAAGTCACAACAACACAGACACAGACACACTGTTTATAAACCAATAGTTTAAAAAACAGCAGTAAGGATCCTTATAGTAGCTCTTATTGTATCTTTATTGAAAAATAAATAACAAACCAAAATCTAGGCCACTCCAGCTCAGCTGACAACTGAAAACTTTGAATGCCATTTATGATGAGTTTATTCCTAAATGTTTTTCCCTACTAACTTTTCTCATTATTCTATTGTGAAGTTTTCAGCTGTGATCTCATTTACTTTGATAGAGATCAAAAATCACTTTTATGAATACATTCAGGTGCAGAAGGGTTGTGAAATCTAATCAGGTCCAGCTGGTTTAAAAATGGGATACAGAAATGGATGTGATAAAGACTGCCATCATCAAACTTTCATTTTATACCTCAAATACAGCTTCTCTGCTTTGTCGTCTTCACAACTTTATTTGTTTAAGTAGTTCTACTTTGATCTCATATTAAAAATATTGAGCAACTAAAGTTTAGTCTGTGTTAGCGTGAAGGGCTTTCACTCTGCCATGAGGCAAATTCTGCTCAGTGCCAAGAGTATAACTAAAAGCAGAGAATGGGCTCACTTTATGTTCCAGTTCCATGGAAAAATCAAAGTTGTTCAGTAGTGAATATCTTTTTCACCCAGATATCATATTAATTAAAGAACTGTGCTCTACATTTTTCCTCTAGGACCCTAAACCTCATAAATTTTGGCTCTTTGGGAAAACTAGGATGGGTTCAAAGTGATCTCAAATTCATTTCTCCCTAATCGGTTAGCTCATTAAGCAACTTTAACCACCTTATGTAATAGATTTTATGTTAAATAAATTATAATAAGGAATCAATAGTAAAGCTATTCTGATCGGGGGGGATCAAAGCTTTATACACAGATTATTGGCTGAATGTCCTTCAAGTGTCATCCTTATGAAATTCAGGACAGATGCTTAATAGTTTATAAAGTGATTTTTATATTACAAGTACATAGATACCAGTCTTATATGCCTATGGGTTTTCCAAAAAATGCAAGTACAGGTCAAAAATTAAATATGCATGTGCACCTCACACCTCAAGCTAATTAAATCCTATTCCTTGGCATATTGAGATTTTTATTTTTTTAATTTTTATTTTAAACAATAGCATAAGCAAAACACTTCTAAACTGTTTTTGGTTTTTTTCATAAAGAATTCTGGTTTTGGTGTCATGTAACCTTTCATCTACTCTTTCCTTCATCATTTATAGAATCATAGAATCATAGAATAGTTAGGATTGCAAAAGGACCTTAAGATCATCTAGTTCCAACCCCCCTGCCATGGGCAGGGACACCTCACACTAAGCCATATCACACAAGGCTTCATCCAACCTGGCCTTGAACACTGCCAGGGATGGAGCATTCACGACTTCCCTGGGCAACCCATTCCAGTACCTCACCAACGTAACAGTAAAGAGTTTCTTCCTTATATCCAGTCTAAACCTCTGCTGATAAATTTCAACCCGTTACCCCTTGTTCTATCACTACAGTCCCTAATGAATAGTCCCTCCCCAGCATCCCTGTAGGCCTCCAGATACTGGAAGGCTGCTATGAGGTCTCCACACAGCCTTCTCTTCTCCAGGCTGAACAGCCCCAACTCTCTCAGCCTGTCTTCATATGGGAGGTGCTCCAGTCCCCTCATCATCCTCGTGGCCCACCTCTGGACTTGTTCTAACAGTACCATGTCTTTTTTATGTTGAGGACACCAGAACTGTACACAGTACTCCAAGTGAGGTGTCATGAGAGCAGAGGGGCAGGATCACTTCCTTCGACCTACTGGCCACGCTCCTTTTGATGCAGCCCAGGATACAGTTGGCTTTCTGGGCTGTGAGTGCACACTGCTGGCTCATGTTCATTTTCTCATTGACTAACACCCCCAAGTCCTTCTCTGCAGGACTACCATGAATTTCTTTTTTGCCCAACCTGAAGCTGTGCCTGGGATTGCTCTGACCTAGGTGTAGGACCTTGCACTTGGCATGGTTAAATTCCCTGAGGCTGGCATCAGCCCACCTCACACGCGTGTCAAGGTCCCTCTGAATGGCATTTCTTCCCTCTAGCGTATCAACAGAACCACACAGCTTGGTGTCATCGGCAAACTTGCTGAGGGCACACTCAATTCCGTTGTCCATTTCAGCGACAAAGATATTAAACAAGACCAGTCCCAACACCGATCCCTGAGGGACAACACTTGTTACTGATCTCCAGCCAGACATTGAACCATTGACCACAACTCTTTGAGTGCGACCATCCAGCCAGTTCTTTATCCACCAAGTGGTCCACCTATCAAATTGATGTCTCTCCAATTTAGAGACAAGGATGTTGGGTGGGACAGTGTCAAAAGTTTTACACAAGTCCAGGTAGATGACGTCAACTGCTCCACCCCTGTCCATCACTTTCGTAGCCCCATCATAGAAGGCCACCAAATTGGTCAGGCAGGATTTTCCCTAGTAAAGCCATGCTGGCTGTCACCAAGCACCTTGCTCTTTTTTATGCATGCCTTCCAAGAGAATCTGCTCCCAGATATTGCCAGGCACAGAGGTGAGACTGACTGGTCTGTAATTCCCCGGGTCATCCATTTTCCCCTTCTTGAAAATGGGGGTTATATTTCCCTTTTTCCAGTCATCAGGAACTACACCTGTCTGCCATGATTTTTCATATATGATGGCCTGTGGCTTTGCAACTTCATTTGCCAGCTCCTTCAGGACCCACGAATGGATTTCATCAGGTCCCATGGACTTGTGTACATTCAGGTTCTTAAGATGGTCTTGAACCAGATCCTCTACTACAGTGGGCCCAAAGTCTAGGTTTTCACAGTCTCTGTGTCTGCCTTCCAAGACTCCTGGCCCTCCTGCTGCACTTCCTTCTAGTGTGGATGCAACACTCCTGAGCTTGTAGCAGGTGATCCTTGAATGTTAACCAAGAGTCTTTGGCCCCCTTACTCTCTAGGGCTATATACCATGGAACCTTGCTAAGCAGGTTCCTGAAGAGACCAAAGTCTGCTCTCTTGAAGTCCAGGGCAGGGAGCTTACTGCACGCTCTTCTCACTGTCTTGAGGACCTCAAATTCAACCATCTAGTGATCACTGCATCCAAGACTTCCCTGGAGAGTCACATTTCCAACGAGCCCTTCCCTGTTGGTGAGCACGAGGTCAAGCAGGGCACCTCTCCTTGTCGGCTCCTTTATTGCTTGCAGAAGGAAGTTGTCTTCCACACAATCGAGAAACCTCCTGGATTGCTTGTGCCGGGCTGTACCATTGCCCCAACAGATGTCAGGGTGGTTGAAGTCCCCCATGAGAACAACAGCCTGCGAGTGTGAGGCTTTTCCTATTTGTCTGTAGGGTTCTTCATCCACAGGTTCCTCTTGATCAGGCAGTCTGTAACATATCCCCACAGTAATGTGTCCCATCACCGATTTCCCCTTAACTCTGACCCACAAACTTTCTGCTAACTGATCACTTGTCCCCAGACAGAGTTCCATACTCTACAGCCTATCCCTAACATAAAGGGCAACTCCCCCTCCCCTCCTACTGGGCCTGTCTTTTCTAAAAATCCTGTAACCTTCCATTCCAACACTCCAGTCAAAGGAGCCATCCCACCATGTTTCTGCGATACCTATTATATCATAGCCCTGTGGATGTGCCCACATCTCTAATTCCTCTTGTTTATTCCCCATGCTACGGGCATTTGTATAGAGGCATCTGATCTGAGCTCCAAATGAAGCCAGCTCATTGGCTGGAGCGGCTAGAATACTACTACATTGCTCAGAGTATTTACTATAGGTTCTGGCAACTGACTGGGTGTGTTGGGATGGAATGATACTCCCCTCCCCCAACACAACTAGTTTAAAGCATCCTTGATAAGTCTGGCAAGCCTCCCAGCAAAGCCACTCTTCCTCTTCTTTATCAGACCAGCTCCACCAGCCCCCAGTAGGCCTGGCCTACAAATGTGGGCCCCATGTCCAAGACACCCAAACCCTTGACTATGACACCACCCTTTTAACCATTTATTAACCTGTCCAATCCTCCTTGCGTTTGGAAGGTCCTCCCCTGTGTCTTGGAGAATTGTCGTAAGACTATCTGAGCTCCAGAGCTCCTGACCACCTCTCCCAGAGCTCTGTAGTCCTTCTTTATACTCCTCAGGCTACTACTATCTATATCCCTAGCACCCACATGTATCACTAGAAGCGGGTAATAGTCCGTGGGACTTACTAGAGCAGGGAACCTCTCCACAACATCCCTGATCCATGCCTCAGGTAAGCAACACACCTCCCTTGCGACCAGGTCAGGCCGACAGATGAGCGCTTCTGTCCCTTTCAAGGCACAGTCCCCTACTACTACCACCTGCCGCTTTTTCCTGGCGGCACCAGCAGAGATCTTCTGTACCAATGCACCAGCCGACTATTTCTGATGCAAGTGCATTTCCTCATCAGCCCCCTGCAGGACAGCAAAGCGGTTCTGGGTGGGTACAGCAGATTTAGGAGGAAGCCCCTTGCTTTTAATTGCTCTCTTCCTCCTTTTGTTGTTTTTTTTTTTTTGTTACTAATTCCCAGCTTCCCTGATCAACAGCCTCCTTCTTTCCTCCATGAGTTAGAGGGGAAGCTTGAGGCCCCTGCACTGTTTGGGCCTGGAGCAAGAAGTCCTGCTTCCTCTCTGCTTCCCTGACATCTTGCAGCTTACTGACAGCATCCCGTAGCTCAGCCACCTGCTGGAGGAGGACTTCCATCAGGGAGCAGCAAGCGCAGCCCTGCCCATTCTGCACCTTTCCCTCACAAGACCAGTGCAGGCACTCTACACTCCAAGCTCTGCACCGCAACCTCCCCACTTACCGGCTCTGTCTGGGTGCCTACACTGGCCACCATCGAGGTGCCCAGGGCAGAGCTCCCAGACCGGACCCTGGTCGTACGGCGAGTGCTCACCATCCCGCTCGCCTGCCCGCGCGAACTGCCGCTCAAACTGCCTCAACCCATTCTGTTTGCCCGCTCTGTTCGCCGCGCTCCTGGTGTTCTCTAACATGTGGTTTATTAACATCAAGTAAAGTTTCTAATTTTCCAGTTGTACATAAAGTACAGTTTCTTTTCTAGGAAATTAAACAATGTTCGGATTGCTATTTAAGATGTAATGGATGTCATAAATACACAAATTGACCACTTATTGTATTCAAGAAGGGGGGAAAAAAACAAGGGAGAGGGGAAAGTTAAAGTTCTTTTGTAGAAAAAAGTCACCAAGAACATGAAAAACTTTGCATAAAGCTCTACTCTAGAATGCAGCTTTCTAAAAGTGCATTATGAGATTCAGCTTTCATTATCTCAGCAATTTACAAATAACATTTGTTTTGTGCACAAGTGGAAAGACAGTTTATTCTAACTTCTAGCCCAGCTCATCTTACGGCTGAAACAGCCAAGAAGGTTTGGTTCAATTTTACTTTATGTTGTTTGGGCTTTTTTTTTTTTTAATCATGATTTGTGTATCACCAGTAATAAAGTTTCTCCAGTTGAAGTCTGACTTCTTCTATTTTTTTCTTTAAAGCACACTGAAAGCTTTCTTACTAAAAGCAACAGACAGATTATGAATGGCTAGGAGAAAGTGTCTTCAGAAAGGATGACCCTAGAGGTTTCCAAGAAATGTTAAGCTCTCACAACTCCCAGTCTTAGTCACCCTTGCTTACTTGAACCACTTGATATAATTTCTTTCTGTTCTCAAAATGAGAAAACAGCTCATGGGAATTGTTTCTTTGCTGTACCCAAGTAATCAAGCTTCTGAAACAAAATAAAAACGACAGAACAAGTGGAAACAGAACAGCACACTTTCTCTGTAAGTTTATATTTTATTGCTCTTTCACTGCAAACTCTTGTCTCATCACCTGCTATTTTCAATCATATGGTGGTGAAAGGACATTTCCCTTACAGACTCTCCAGTGTGCAGAGACTGGAATAAAACTGTTATTGTGTTTCCCTGCTGTTAAAAAAGCTTGTTCAGTCTAGTAATGCTTACAGTGAAAGAAGTATTTTCATTGTGATTCCAGTTTTTTTCTATTTTTCTGATTCAGACCCGTACTCTAAGATCAAGTGGCTTAATCATTCTTTATTTTGGTTCACAAGAATACAAAATGCTTTTTCAACTGGGCACTGCGGCTAGCCATCTTGATTTTTGTATCCCATATCTTTTGTATCTCTCTAAGTTGTTGGTACATTGTTTAGTTGCTGAGCAAAATTATGTTTACAGCTCTCTGCGGTTCAAAGTCTCTTTCCAAAGACTGTTCATTGCTAACATATATACAAAAGGCCTTTGCTGAATGCGTCATGCCAGGAAATCAGGCAAGAGATATTCACATATTATGATAAATGATTAGGCTTTTTCATAGATGTGAAATCGCTGTTTCCAAGTGACTAATCTAGTATGTCCAGATCACTGCTATTCAACTTTTAAATCATTTATGGCATAATAATAGTCAGCCCTAAGGCTGATCTGCAATCTTAATTAAACTGTTGTGAAGTCAGTTCACAACAATTAATTAATTATCTGAAACAGTGTCCCCAAATTTCAGAGAAAGAGATCCACTCCACAATTGGCATGGACTCAGCAGATGTACATACATGGCTGAGCCAACAACTAAATATTTTTTTATGCTGTATATATCCTGTCAGGCCCAGTTGCTCCTGCTCTAAATCCAGTCATGCAAAAATGCTTAAATTCTCCCTCTGAACTGAGTTTATGAAGATTCTGGCAGAAGATATTAATGGATTTTTTAAAAACCTTTCAACAAAGCCTGTCTTCTTGTCATAGTTTAACCACAGCCAGTAACTAAGCCCAATGAATCCATTCACTCATACTCTAGGTGGGATGGGGGAGAGAATTGTAGAGATAGAAGTGAGAAAAGTCATGAGTTGAGATAAGGAAGGTTTAATAAGTAAAGAAAAGTTGCACATGCAAGCAAAGCAAAACAAAGAATTCATTCACCAGTTTCCATCAGCAGGCAGGTGTTCAGCCATCTCCAGGAAAGCAGGGCTCCATCATGCATGGTGGTTTTTTGGGAGGACGAGTGCCATAACACTGAAGTTACCCCCTTCCCTCTTTTTCCTCCAGCTTTATATGCTGAGCATGACATCATATAGAATGGGATATCCTTTTGGTGTGTTGGTATCAGCTGCCCTGTCTGTGTCCCCTTCCCAACTCCTTGTGCACCCCCAGCATCCTGCAAGTGGGGTGATGCAGGAAGCAGAAAAATAATTCTACCCTAACCAAAACCCACACACTTGTAAAGAAGATTCACTATGGAAATAAAGAATTCTTAAAACCTACCTTTACAAAGATGCAGGTATGCATGTTATGGTTGGAGACTTTTAAACTTATCTGTGCTTTGTTTCTTGGAGTTTTATTGTATTATCTGGGCAAGAGCAGAAAATTTATGGTAAATTATAATACGTACTACTGTGTCAATATCAGTTTTCAGATCAACATTTGTAGAAGAGAAATAGTCTACAGATACAAAAGTATCTTTTCACACATATGACTCAGCAGGAAATAAAACTTTTTTGAGTTGCTGTCATAAGAATATTTCCCAAGTACTGCCACCAGCATAATGTGTTATGTATCAGTTCTTCTCTTGTCATGCTTATAGCTGCACCTTGACTGGATGGCTGAGCCTAAAGCGTAGTGGTGAATAGCATCACATCTAGTTGGTGACCAGTCACTAGAGGTCTCCCCCAGGATTTGGTAGTGGGGCCAGTCTTGTTTAACTTCTTTGCAATGATCTGGTTGAAGGGATTGAGTGCACTCAGCTGACACCAAGTTGGCTAAGAGTGTTGATCTGCTGGAGGATGGGAAGGATCTGCAGAGGGATCTGGACAGGCTGAATCAATGGGTTGTGGCCAGTTGTGCTGGATCCTGCACTTGGGCCACAATAGCCCCATGCAATGCTACAGGCTTAGGGAAGAGTGGCTGGAAAGCTGCTCAGCAGAAAAGGATCTGGAGGTGCTGATTGATGGAGCTGAATATGAGCCAGATTGTGCCCAGGCAGACAAGAAGGTCAAAAACATCTTGGCCTGTATCAGAAATAGTATGGCCAGAAGGACTAGGGCAGTGATCCTCCGCCTGTACTCAGCACTGGTGAGGCCACACCTCAAGTACTGTGTTCAGTTCTGGACCTCTCACTACAAGAGAGATATTGAAGTGCTGGAGCAGGTCTAGAGAAGGGCAACTGAGAAGCTGAGAGCTAGAGCACAAGTCTTCTGAGGAATAGCTGGTGGAACTCGAATTGTTTAGTCTGGAGAAGTCTTATGGGAGACCTTGTCTCTACAGCTAACTGAAAGAAGGATGGAGAAGAAGGTGGCTGGTCTCTTCTCTCAGGTAACAAGTGATAGGGCAAGAAGAAAATGTCATCGAGATACACCAGGGGTTTATACAGTTTTGTAAGGGAAACAGAACACAAACAATATTGCAGTTCTTGTCCTAATCTCAGTTTGGTTATCCTCCCCCTAGTCAGATGGCAAAATCCAGTCCTGTGAACCTGTATCACCTTTCCTAACAGTGCAATCCTACTTAGTGCTTTATCTCTCCCTCACCAACGAGTACTGTTGTGCCACTGTATGTAGCTTGAGGTCTTCTTCATGTAACTTGTCCTAGTCCTGGCTGGACTGGAGTCAGTCTTTCACCCAGATTGCTTGGTTTAAAATTGTCATACTGATCCGCACTGGAAATTGTATACCCAGTCTTCATTTCACTCTTTTCAGTTTCTTTGCTTCAGTGACATGAAGTTTTGTGAGGAATTATATTCCTTTATTTACTTCAGGTCTTCCACCAGTTAATTATAGATTTGTTCTTCTATCATAGAACTGGGATAGGAAATGGCAAGGAGATTTTTGCTTGGGTCTTTTTTTTTCATCTTTGTTCTTTTGCACATTCATTTATTACATACATTTTTGGTTTCTCTTTTTTTCTTTCAGGAAAAATATCTCATTCTTTTCATGCTACTCTTAGTTCTTTTCATTCCCTTGAGCATTCTTATTTTTTCTGAAAAACCTGAATTGCTCCTTTTATTATTTGATACAGTGATTAGCAAATTTATTCTGTATTTTACAAATTATTTACAAGTATTTGGCAGCCTCTATATTCCCAATTGAAAAGTTTCTTCACTTTTTTTAAATACACTGAGCAGATTATATTTTCTAAAACTGCATAACTGATGTATTACTCATTTATATTAGGATATTTGTCACTATAGTCCTTGTAAAACTGACATCAAATATCTGAAGAGCAGATCTCCTGTGTGAATACATAAAATGTCAATAGATCAAATCCCTATGAATAATATTACAGTCAAATGGTAGCATTCAATGGGACATCCAGAGATGGAGACAATTTGAAAATAAGACTCTGTGGCCTAGGTAATTTTAAAATAAAATTTAAAATAAAAAAAAAAAAGATTTTTCAATTCTTAGATGGTAAAATAAATATATTGAAAATTTTATTACAATATGTTTAATAGTGGTATAAATTAATTTTTAATTATATCAGTGCAGAATGAAAGAGCAATACATTCATAAAGGATAAATTTTTGACCTGGGAAGAATACAGGGTTGTTGTCCAGGAAGCTAGGGACCAGGTTAGGAAAGCTAAGGCCCAGTTAGAATTAAACTTGGCTAAGGATGTGAAAGAAAACAGGAAGGGATTCTATAATTACATTGCAAATAAAATACAGACTAGGGATAATGTGGGCCCTCTCCGGGAGCTATCGGGAGAACTGGCTACCCTGGATTTGGAGCAGGCTGAGGTTCTTCATGACTTCTTTGTCTCTCAGTCTTCCCTAGCAAATGCTCCGACCACACTACCCAAGTCTTTGAAGGCTACAGAACTGATGGACAGGGGTAGAGCAGTTGATGTCATCTACCTGGACTTGTGTTCGACACTGCCCCACATGACATCCTTGTCTCTCAGTTGAAGAGACATCAATTTGATAGGTGGACCACTCGATGGATAAAGAACTGGCTGGATGGCTGCATGCAAAGAACTGTGGTCGATGGCTCAATGTCCAGCTGGAGACCAGTAAAGAGTGGTGTCCCTCAGGGATCAGTGTTGGGACTGGTCTTGTTTAACATCTTTGTCGGTGACGTGGACAGTAGGATTGAGTGCACCCTCAGCAAATGTGCTGATGACACCAAGCTGTGTGGTTCGGCTGGTACCCTGGAGGGAAGGAATGCCATCCAGAGGGACCTTGACATGTTTGTGAGGTGAGCTGATGCCAACCTCATGAAGTTTAACCATGCCAAATGCAAGGTCCTACACCTGGGTGGGAGCAATCCCAGGCACAGCTCCAGGTTGGGCAGAGAAGAGATTCAGAATAGCCCTGTGGAGAAGGAGTTGGGGGTGTTGGTTGATGAGAAAATGGACATGAGCTGGCTTCAGTGTGCACTTGCAGCCCAGAAAGCCAACAGTATCAACCATATTTGACTGCATCAGAAGGAGTGTGACTAGCAGGTTAAAGGAGGTGATCCTGCCCTTCTGCTCTGCTCTCTTGAGACATCACTTGGAGCACTGTGTGCAGCTCTGGTGTCCTCAACATAAAAAGGACATGGAACTGTTGGAAAAAGTCCAGAGGAGGGCCACAAGGATGATCAGGGGACTGGAGTACCTCCCATATGAAGATAGGCTGAGAAAGTTGGGGCTGTTCAGCCTGGAGAAGAGAAGGCTGCGTGGAGACCTCATAGCAGCCTTCCAGTATCTGAAGGGGGCCTACAGGGATGCTGGTGAGGGACTATTCATTAGGGACTGTAGTTATAGGACAAGGGGTAATGGGTTAAAACTTAAAAAGAAGAGGTTACTTACTATATCCAAGTTCTTTATTGTAAGGGTGGTGAGGCACTCTTATGGGTTGCCCAAGGAAGTTGTGAATGCTCCATCCCTGGTAGTGTTCAAGGCCAAGTTGAACAGAGCCTTGGGTGACATGGTGTAGTGTGAGTTGTCTCTGGCCATGGCAGGGGGGTTGGAAGTAGATGATTTTAAGGTCCTTTCCAACCCTAACTATTCTATGATTCTATGACAAATTTCATAACTAGATGCTTATATTAGACTTCCTGATGCTTGTCTGATATCGAGAGTAGAGCTAGAAAATAAAAATATATATATATATATATAGTAATCTAAGCTATTTCCAGGGATTAAAAAAAATGCTTAAAACACAGCTACTATATTTCAAGTTCTAAGAACACATCTAGTATATTTCAAGTTCAAAGCGATACCTAAGTCATTTAACTATCTTTAGAAATTTTACCTTTAAAGGAATGGCCTGTTATACAAAGGTGCAGTTTCTTGTGCTGAAACTGAAACTATGGGCTTAGGACTGTAATTTTAAGCAGTAATTTAAAAGATGAAATGTTTATCAGTGAAGAATTCAACCAGCTTTAGCCACAAAATGTCCTTTCCTACCTCTTTTTTCTTTCTCCTTTTTGTTCTTCCAGTATTTCCCCATAAAACCACAAGTCTCTTTATAAAAAAACAAAAATGAAACGGGGCAGTAGATGCTCCCAGGTATTATTAATGTTCCTGTCACAGATCTAGTTCCTTGTCCACTGGGAAATTGTTCATTTAGGGTGAATAAAACCTCAAATACAGATGGAGCTTTGCAAGCTAAGAATATTTCCCTTCCTAATAACAAAGAAAAGACTTTGAAAAAATATATTAAAAATGTCATTGAGGGCACTGTAGATGACTAATGAGTGACTTGAAAAGAGTGAGTGCTATGTTTAGTCTTATAAGATTATTGACTGTTTTTTTACCACATCTATTTTTGATTGACCTTTTCTGAAATATGAGAATTACTCTGTGTCTGTCACCATATTTATGAGGGCTTGGTGCTGCTGATTAATGACTAAAGAAAGTAGATATACCACTAAAGATTTGTTCTCTTTTCTTATTATTTTTTAAATGGGAAATAAGTCACTATTACCCATACTATATCTATGCTAATGACAGTTTGCAGACTCAGAGTTACCTGCATGTTTAAGTCTGTCTTGTTCTATCACAAACTTAGTTTCTGTGAATTTGTTTTTCAACAGAAAACTCAACAATTTTTATGAAGAACATCTTGCGCTTAAAATTTCCACTTCTCATCATATTGGTTAAATTTATTTTTTTAGACAACCGTGTGATTTATTTAACAAAACATTTCAGAATAAGACCTTCATAAGAAAGAAAGAAAGAAAGAAAGAAAGAAAGAAAGAAAGAAAGAAAGAAAGAAAGAAAGAAAGAAAGAAAAATTAGGATAGTTACAAATCACACAGACGTTTGATCAGTAAAGCAAAACAAGCCCAGAACTTTGTTTCCTCCTCTTGATAGAAGCAAGGAAAGGCAGTTTCAATGTTTGAGTAAAACATACTCAATAGCTCAGCAGAAGGCAAAGAATTCCTATTTAAATACAAGTAGATGACACTGAGCAGGAATTTGTATGGTTATGCCTTTCTGATGATTCGTAACTAATGAAATAGTCTAATCCTCATGAAGGAAAACTGATGTCAAAACCAGGAGGAATGCAACTGGCAAAACCAAAAAGACAATGGAGAAAAATGAACATCTATATTCAAATGTGTCTCAGAGAAATAAATAAATAAATAAATAAATAAACAAGCGAAAGCTTATTTTAATATTTTTGCAGAAGAAAACATGTCCAACAACTTATTTGACAAATCTGTTTACTGTGCCTGAAATTCTAGCAGGAACCTACTGAAAATGAGAAAGTTAAGACATTTTCATCTAATTCTGAGGGGGAAATCATTTGCATTTTGTAAATACTGAAATAGTTTAAGGCAGAAATAAAAACCATAATGTTTTACATGATATTGTCAAACTTTTAATGTAGAATTCCACCCCTCCACCTCACCTCCACCCCTCCCTGCCCCAAATTCTGTGCTACTTTTTTTGTTTATATTGGTGTTTTTCACATGTACTTACTGTCTTTCTGCTTTCAGAAATGGAGATTTTATAACTGACTGTCATGGGTTCAGCAGTAGCAGTCATTTTTTCTCCTTCTTGGTGGCTGGTGCAGTGCTGTGTTTTGACTTTTGGGCTGGGAGCGGTTACTGGTGGCGCATACGTTTTTGAGTTACTGCTTAAATGTTTGGTTTTGTCCAAGGCCTTTTCTAAGCTCATGCTCTGCCAGGGAGGAGGGGAGGCCGGGAGGAGGCAGAGATAGGGCGCCTGGCCTGGGCTAGTCGGGGAGGTATTCCATACCACAGCATGTCATGCTCGGGGAGGTAACTGGAAGTTGGCCGGAAGGGTGGAGGAGGGTAGCTCTCTTCCAGGTTGGGCTTGTTTCGGTGGGTGGTATCGTATTCTCTCTCCTTGTTTATTTCCTCTAACTTTGATTTATTAGTGGTAGCAGTAGTGATTTGTGTTATACCTTAATTGCTGGATTGGTTTTATCTCAATCCGTGGGAGTTGTATTCCTCTGGTTCTCCTCCCCATCCCTCTGGGAGTGGGGGGGGGGGGAAGAGGTGTGTGGTACTGTGGGAGACTGAGGTGGGGTTTAGGTGGGGTTTTAAACCATCACACTGACATTTTTCTCAGTTATTTGGTTCTTGATGGCAGTTATTTTCTTTCTTCCCCTTCCTGTGCCTCTCTTCTCCATTTTCTTCTCCTTTCCTCCCCTCTCTTCTCCTGTCAATGTGTGGGCTTTTACTCTTACCAAATTGGGATAATTTGATTTAGTCACATCTGCAACGAAAGGGAATTCACATGAACATTAGAATGTCTCAGCTGTCACACAATAGCTTTTTAAACTTCAGCAACTTGTATCTTTACATTTCTTTCTAAGACTTTTTTCAAACATTTTAAAGGTCTAGTGGAGTTGATGTATTGTATTGCTTCTCTTGTTGGATGTACTTAACCACATACCTAAATTTATTCCTCAGTAGTCTCACTGAAACTACCAGGGCAGTTTACATACCTGAGCTTCAGTAAGAGCTTTATAAATCTGATTTCTCAGATGGGCATAGAAACCACAACATCTGCTTTGCAGTCTCAGAACTGCCTTTCAGTAACCACATTGCTCTCTGTCTGCCTCCATTTTGGTGATGTTTCATTTGTCTTCCTTTCTTAGAAATAACCCAGAAGGCTACATAGCTACCATAGCTACTGCTAGACTTCAGAAGACTCAAAATGTGATTCCCAGAACAGTCAACCCTTTCCTCTTTTGTCAGGAGTACTGAGTTGCATTTTTCTGCTCAGAACACAGCTGAACTGTGCAGGTGACTGCATGCCACTCCAGTGGAGTCACTGGAAATAAACATGTCGCACAATGCCCCATGATGTCTGACTTTTGCACATACATGAGGAAATTCAAGTTTTTGTCTTCAACCTGAGAAATAAGCATTGTCCCTTGTGAATGCTGCACTTAGGGGTTGCTTTTATTTTTTCATGGATAGAGGAAAACTATGAAAATATCTTCATGTAAGAAAATTTAAACCTTAAAGGGAGAGGGATCTTTGTGGTAGGCAGGAAGGCAACTACGTCTGCTTAAAACAGAAGTTTAGGAACCTGAGCTGTACTTTTTTTTTTCTCTTTTATACCCAAAACATTTGTGAATTTTCTTTACAACCTTTTAGCTCTTGCCATGAGATTTTCTTCTGTATGAGAAGTTTGGTGTCCCAGATGTTCCCTTAAATTAGGATATGCAGTGCTGATTTTACCCTACTTCATACTTTTTTTAGGAAATAGTCCAAGGAAGCATGGATACCATGTCAGATTAACACACCCTGAGGCACTGTATGTCAGAAGCACAACTATGAACAACTAGCCTGTTCATCCATGCTCTTCTAGTGCTCAGGAAATGAAATGTAGTTAAACCATAGATAGATAGGTTGGAAAGTAAAGAAGTGTAAACACTGTTTTGCACCTGATTTCGGCCATAAGGCACTCTGGGGAATTGTTACCATAATTCAGCTGTTACACAGTAACTAAACTGTGAGAACTTCATTGTATGTGAATTTTGAAAATGCTACCTAAAACTCTCAGAAATATCCCGGAAGAATGATATTTATCAATATGTCTGCACTACCTTCCTGCAACCCCACTGCTTCCACAACTATAAAGAGATTTCTTCCTCAGTTCAGTACTGGCTTTATTACTCTTATTATCTTCCATAGCTACAAGACGTGATCTGGCTTGTGAAACATGTCAGAGTATGTGCTGTCTGATTAACAATATCACACTTGTGTCTTATCTTTCTGCAATTGGACATACTTGGTTGTGAGGATGTAACGGAATTCAGTTAGACATGTCCTGTATAACCCTGTGAAGATTAATATACACTGATGAATCTCTGACTACAGGAGTTCCCACTGGACAACAAGATGGTAAAAGCAGGATATTTTGTTATTTATGGCTATGACATTATGTCATATTTTCACACACCACAATACAAGCAGTCATTCTGCTGAGAGAAGTTACTTGCACTGATGATTGTCGTGGTTTAAACCAAGTCCCCCAACTCCCGGAGAGTTAGGAAGGAAAATCCAAAGAATGTAGCCCCCACGGATTGAGATAAGAACGGTTTAATTGCTAAGGCATAACACAAAACCCCTACTGCCATTTACTACTACAAATAATAATGATACAGCAAACAGCAAGTGAAAAGAATACAACACCCTACCAGCCACCGACCCATAACTCACTCCACCCTGCCTGGCCGAGCACCATGTGCTCCTACCTCCATTTTTCTCCCGAGCTCTACCCCTCCAGCTTTCTCTTTCCCAGTATGCATCCTGGGCATCACGTGCTATGGTATGGAATACCTCATTGCCTAGCCTGGATCAGGTGTCCTGTCTCTCCTTCCTCCCGGCCTCCCCCGGGCTGGAAAAAACCTTGAACAAAAACAACCTCAAAACATGCTCAAACCATGACATTATCCACCCCTTATTCCATACCATTCACGTCATGCCCAGATCTCACATTTCCAATACACCATCACTCTTAAGTCCACCCCTCGATCATTGGACATCTCTATGTTGCATCTCTGGACTGATAGCCCGAAGTATCTGGGCCCACCAGGCTCAAAATCATTCACCGTCCCCTTCAGCAGTTCTACAGCTTGCTGCTGGGGACTCCATACAGCTGCCTTCCACCTCCAATGCTTCCAAAGCACTGGAGGGGCCCAGTGGATCAGATACCTGGCCATACTGTCCCACATGGCCTGCCACTCATGACTGTCCAGCCTTGGGGACTGTCTCCTGGTGCTCCTATATCCTTGTCTAACCCTAGACAATACCCAAACCTGACTCTGCTTAACTTTTGGGATCAGACAAAATGATTGTGGATAGAACACACTCTGTGTGTGTGCCAATAGGCTGATCCCTATCAAAATCAGCAGGCAGGTCCCAAGGGCACCCAAAAGCCATTCATAACCATCAGAACTCTCAGGTGCTGCTGCTGCACTTGTCACTGGGGCTGATGTAGCTGCCCTGCTTGCCAGTTCTCCCACCACCAGCTTCTCTTCTCCCGAGTCTGCATCTTCCTTCTCTGCCTTGCTGGGAAGTGCTGCGTGGTCTCCTGTATCCTGCTGGGGCTCGGCGGGTGACTTCCGGTGAATATTCTCGGACGCTGCGGGGTTCGGAATGGCGGCGGGACTCGGTTCCTCCACTGCCTTGCTGGGAAGTGCTGCGTAGTCTCCCGCATCCTGCTGGGGGTCGGCGGGCAACTTCCGGGGGACACTCTTGGCCGTCGGAGGGTCGGGAACGGCTGCAGGACTCACCTCCCCCGCTGCCTGATCCCGCTGCTCAGCTACCGCCCTGCACCGCTCCTCCCCCGCCTGCTCCCGCTGCTCTGCCACAGCCGTTTGGCTCCCCATGCCGCTCTCCCTGACAGCCTCAGCTGCCGGCAGCTCCCGGGCCCGCTCCTTCCTGGCTTCACACAGCTCCACGCAGACGACGATGAGGATAAGGACAAGGACGGCAAAGAGCAGTGGGACGGCCTGGTACAAGTCCAAGTCCAAGGCCACGTCCACCCCTCCCTGCTGCTGGAGCCCCCACCGTATTACAAGCCTCCAACACAAACACATATAATCCATACACAAAGTACCCGGCAAAATCCCGAAACCGCAAGATCCAGAGAAAAACCTCTAAGAGCCAATAAATCAGCATTGTGACAAGAGACCATAAATCCGCTCAGATCTGTTCTTATCTCAAACCCTCGGGCCCCACGTTGGGCGCCAAAAATGACTGTCGTGGTTTAAACCAAGTCCCCCAACTCCCGGAGAGTTAGGAAGGAAAATCCAAAGAATGTAGCCCCCACGGATTGAGATAAGAACGGTTTAATTGCTAAGGCATAACACAAAACCCCTACTGCCATTTACTACTACAAATAATAATGATACAGCAAACAGCAAGTGAAAAGAATACAACACCCTACCAGCCACCGACCCATAACTCACTCCACCCTGCCTGGCCGAGCACCATGTGCTCCTACCTCCATTTTTCTCCCGAGCTCTACCCCTCCAGCTTTCTCTTTCCCAGTATGCATCCTGGGCATCACGTGCTATGGTATGGAATACCTCATTGCCTAGCCTGGATCAGGTGTCCTGTCTCTCCTTCCTCCCGGCCTCCCCCGGGCTGGAAAAAACCTTGAACAAAAACACCCTCAAAACATGCTCAAACCATGACAATGATGTAGATGGAATATCATAAAGATAAAAATTATTTGATAAGAATGAAGCATCTCAACCCTCTTCCTAAGAAAGTCTGTGATTTGGCAAGTACAGTACACAGTTTCATGGAGAATAGCACCTTTCAGATATGTCCTACCCTGTATAATTCTCAATGTCAGGTGGTTTTAGTAGTTCTCACCCCCAGCTGGTTTCCAGTCCTTCTATAAAATTCTCAGCATGGTTGTTCAATAACTTTCCACTGTGAATCCCAACATTTTTCATGATCAGACACAGAGCTGGATTAGAAAGTATGCTATACTTGTATTATTTCTTTTAGATTACATACCATCTCCTTCACACCATCTACCTCTCTTGTTCAGCTCTAAAAATATTTTCAGCGTGGCTGTACTTTGCTATTGGTCCTTACTATCATAGGGATTTAACATCTAGTTTGATACTCTCATTTCCATGTCTAGAACCAGTTTAATCCTGAAGTTACTTTAATGATAAAGCAATGTCTTCTTAGCAAAGGACTGGCATTTGGAAAGGCAAGAGAAATTAAAAAATAATGGCCTGTTTTATATGCTATATTGTATTTTAGATCCCATTCTGTAAGCTTTCACCCTGTCATATATTAGGGAGGGGTGTGTTTGTTTTTAAGTGGGATTTTAGTATTACAGAATAAAAGCATTTTCTGTGATAAAAGATTTGTGAATATAATGCATGAGAGAGAACACAAGACGAACAAAAAGGATTATTTTTTCCCACAAAAGCCCTAAAATGACAATTTTATGTAGTTGCACACTGAAGATAAAGCCTTGGATGCAGTGCAGAGCTCCAGAGTCTCTATCACACTACCAATATTGTCAGAAAACTGCTCTAATTTTTTTCCTTTTCTTTCTTTAACACATTTTAGCCTCCTGCAAATAAAGGATTAAACAAGAAGAAGATCTGTCTAGCCTTGGAAAAGCTATTTAGCTTGCGTATTGTAGAAATGTCTTCCCCAGCTAGTTACTGCCGTTTTATAACACTGCAGCATATTGGATCAAAGAATAGAACTGCCACCTCCTGTTTACAATGGGCTGGAGCAGTCACAGAAGTGTCAGGCTGCTTTCTGCCTCGGTGTGACTGGAAATAAGACTGACAATGGTAGGTTACTACCAACAGGTTAATTTCTCTTTTTTTTTCTCTTTTTTTTCTTTTTTCTTTTTTTGTTTCACCTGCAAAGTCAGTGCAAGTACAGCTACAATTCTGAACCCAGAAGAGAAAGTGTCAGTTTGAATCCATTCAAATATTCTTGCATATACCTGAAATATCAGTCACAAATATGCTTGCAATACTATTTTTCCAGTGATAATTTCAAAGGCAAAAGCATGAAGAAACAGGAAAAGAAAACCTAAAAATAATCCTTATAGCCTGTTCTAGATTTTTAATGCATGTTATGCTGAGACAAGAACTGCTGTTAGACTTCACAAACAGTATGTCCCAGGACTTTACACTTAGAAAGGATACTTTTATAGCTCTGCCAGTACCAAATTTGTGTGAGAGCAGCTGATAATTTCCATTTTGCAGTGACAATGTGGTGTTTAAAAATATCAATTGACTGATAGGAATCCTTCCTTTTAAAGGTGAAGTTACACTCAAAGCATCCAAACGAGGGTGCAGTTTTGGGGCTCTTGTAGGATAATCATTATTTGGCAACCCAATTTCTAATTTACATTTCTGATTTCTCTTTCCAGCTCTGAGAAATGTTTTTGTTGATTATATTCACCAAATAGAGAAGCAGAGCAGAGAGACAAGAGACTGCAATTTTCTCACTGGACTCAAATACAAACTTTAAGTTTCTCTCCTATGACTGTGTCTGTTAATGCAGGCACCTTAGGGACATGTGCATGCACCTTTAAAGGTGACTTTTCAACTGAAGAAACACAAGAAAGACACATGACCACTCATAATGTTCTGATAACACCAAGTGGAAGAACTATCCTGTGTTGCTTCGTATATACCTTAAACAATGACATTCCTTTTTCTGTATATGCCTGTAAGATCTAAGAATTATATTACTGCCCATATTAAGTGCTTCCAGTTGGTTATCCAAGGGGTGCATGCTGTCACATGTAAAGAATAATAGGATAAAGATGAAGCTGACCTGCTGCTTTCTTTTTTGCAGTACCCTTCGAAGTATGCTGAAGTCAGATAGCAAGATGCATGCTGCATTGTAGGACCAAGAATCTCGTGAGGGGATATTTGGCATCCGTAACCTGTAATCCACTCATGACTTAAAACACTCTAAAAGGTCCAAACCTTTTGCTTGCTTATTTTGTAATTTTTATATTGAAAGGCTGACTCGTGTGTGCAAGCAACAGTTTGAGGGCTCAGTGACAGCTTAAGGACTGGAGAATTCTGAGGTTTTTGCAGTCTGCACAAGTACCCTTTTTCCTTCATGGTCTTCTACCTCCACCTAGAACTCATATTTTTAGTTCTGTAAGATTCTGATTCAGTGATGGTGATGACATCTATTTTCACCTTAGGGCCTGCACAATGGTCTTAAACTTTGATAAGACTGTTTCTTTGTGTCTCATGACACTGTATGTAAACTGAAGGAATGGGAGCTATTTGTTACCTTTGTACAATTTGGTACACTAAAAAAGAAATTATTTAAAATGCATTAATAAGTATAGCTTTTCTAGAAATTTTACAAAGTACATAGGAAGAAGCTATACCTTCTTTAGAGTCCCTGAGCCATAAAAGCAGTACAACTTTTGCATTTTTTAGCAGTTAGATATTAGCAAATAATTATATGAAAGTTAAAATTAATGTGTAAGCTTAAAAACTGCTGGATACAAAGTTGTATTTGAATTTCTCTTCTTTATGTTTTTATGCTTTTGTGTAAGAAAGCATGCTTTACATTTCTGTAAAAAAAATCGAGACTGAAAATTATGTATGTTTTTTCTTAAACATTCTTCTCTTTCTGCATTGGCAGATCAGCAAGTTACTGAAATCTCTTCAATATTCTTTCTAAACTCCTCTTCAAAAGGGAAGAGACACAGGATTTTACACTTTATGTCTGTTAATGCAATCAAGAAATTATATCAGTAGATACTAACTCAAGAAAAAATCTGGTACTTGATAGCTCAAAACATGAATGGGACTGAAATGTAGCTCATACTGAAGTTCTAGAGGTTTCAGCTTATTTCAGTTAAGCTATGATAACAAAATAGATTATAATAACTTCTACCGAGTTATAACTTTATCTTCTAATTAATTACTTTCTCACAGTTGTCCACCCTCACTCATTTATGCGTTAAAATTCAGGCAGTGGGCTTTAATCTTCTTCCACAGTGTCCCTGAGTACATTTACTTAAAAGGGAAGCCAAGAGGAACCATTCACTTTCTTTTTATTTACCAAAAATTGTTATTAAGGCAGCAATACAAAGAACAGTTGCCTCAAGTCTTGCATATCAGGCATATTTCAAACAATCTTCTAGTACCATTCTTGCTGCTACTTCTTGCCCTGTATATTGATTTTAAATATCTACATTTAATTCTTCTCTATATGTAACTGTTTAAAAGGCTGCCACATAGAAAGAAAAACACTCAGATGGTTACAGAATTCTCCAGGATAGCTTTCTCTGCCTCAAGTCCTCATTTGGAAAAATTGTCTTGCTAGTGACTCATCTTTGATTAAATTTTGAGAGCATTTTACCATGGAACTGAAAAGCTCTACTTACCAAGGAGAGCAAGGGTGTGTGCATTCTTGCCATGTAGTGGATAGGTGGTGATAGCCATTTCATTGCTCTTTTCTTCTAGTTGTTTACTTGCAAGCTCTTTTTTAATAATGTTATCACGGTGAGGGTTGTGGGTGGCTGGTTGTGGAAATTCACAGAAATGTTTGCTATATGAAAAGCATTCTTAAAAGAACAATTAATTTAAGTACTGTTCCTTAAGCAACAGTCAGAGAATTAGCATAAGTTATCACTGAGTAAGAAGAAAAACAGCTCTAAGTTCACGCAAATCCAGTTTGTGTTATTTATTTATATTCTTGGAAAGTAACCAGTTTATCTCAGACCACCTGGTCAGGCACGCTCTTGTTTTTTCACATAACTACTCAGTTTCACATCTGGTATAGCTGAAAAAAAAAAAAAAAGGAAAAATGTATCTAGCTGGGTTGCTTTCTGTCTTCGTAAATATGAGTAGACAAGTTAGGCATTTGTTAACTGTTTCACCTGTGACTTGGATTTATTTTTGCATCTCGAAGAACAGATTTGTATTGATGATGACTTTAAAATCCCTTCCCTTAGTCGATATTTATAAGCCACAGAGGATGAAGGTTAAGCTCTGACCCTGTTTTCAAAGGCTTTTCTCATCAGCCAAAGGCAGGAGCTGAGCTCCTGAAGGAACGCGGGTTCATAGTTGTGTTACCAATGAGTAATGACTCAAAACTGCATCTAGTTCTGCTGCACTTCAGATGTTTATGTGGTGTTGGTTTTAGTATCTTGATTAAAACTTAATCGTTAACATAAAGTAGCTCTCTTGTCACTATATATTTTCACTTTACTATTTTTTCACTGCTCCTCTTTACGATCAGAGTAATAAATGCACCTCTATGGGTTTTTCTCTGCTATTTTATGCTTCTGAATAAAATCTGCTACAACAGTGCTGAAATGTCTCAGATAAGCTGAATGATCTTATCAAATAGATGTTTTTTCAGTATTTAAAAGTAAGATAAACATTTTAGACAAAACATGCAATTGACCAGTTTTGTGGTTTGTACTTTCTTGGGGTTTTTTGGTTTGGTTTGGGTTGGTTTGCTTTTTTTCTTTTAAATCAGTAGAAGACAATCAAGAATTGCTCATTCCTTTACCTGCAGATAAATGTGGAAAAAAAGCAGCCTGGGTAAATTTGCTCTCAACAAAATATAATTATGATTATAATTACACATAGATTAATTTAAGATTAGCCATATTCATTCTTGGCATTTTCTTAAAGATTTGCAGACCTGTTAGCTTCTCCCCTTTTTCTTTTTCCTCATAGTGTAAAGTGATGATCAGGTTCAGTGTCTAATGAGGCAGCCATTCTGAACACGTAGAGACAAAGAAGAGGTTTCCCTGGCAACGAGGACCATGCCAAAGCTCTTAGAACAGTTATTTCCCCTCTATTCGAGTTCCTTTTCTGTTTAGGATGCCTGTTAGTGTGAGTTCACAGGCAATGCCTGGCAAGTTTTTCAGAGATTTCTGTTCCTTAATATACATAATAAAATACAGACAAGACTATGTCTTATGAATAAACTGAAAAGTGATGAGCTGATGTTATTTTTTCAGATTCATATTTTTCTGTATGGAATCTTAAAATAATGGTTACTATAAGATCATTACAATTGTCTAAGGCTATTAATTATACTGCCTATATCTCTTTAGATCTTAAATGGTCTCACCAAATTTGTGCGAATTCACTGAACTCTGAGCTGTATTTCTGCTGTGACTAGAATAAGTACTGATCTAGATTTTCATTTTGAAATGCACTTGAATTTAATTACATATAAATGTATCTAAAGCTTTTGAACCATATATAACTTGCATTTAAATCTCAATTTAAAAGTAGAGAAAACTTATAGCAATAAAATGCTAAAATATTAGACAATATTTCTATTTAAAATAAAAAGAAATTGCAATAATATTAAGTGTTTTAATTAATTTAAATCTTTGCTTACTAGGAACAATCTGAAATCTATGAACTTTCTATGGTAAAGACTTGTAAAGTCAGGTTAAGAAATGAGCTTTTACAATCAATTGAGAGAACTGAGCAGTATAATATATACATAACCCAGCTCTAAGCTTGGTCAGTATCCTTAAAATGGTTCATGCAGCTATTCAACTCAGCTGAGAGATAAGTTCTCTAAGTGCACCTGGTCATGCATGTTAAAATTATGGCTGCAGTTTCCACTTCCTGTAAACAGAAATGTTAATCTTGTGTCCAAGGTATTTACTGGGGTTATAGAATAGAATAGTTCAAGTTGGAAAGGACCTGCGGAGAACTCCTACCCCAACTTAAAAAAAAAGAGATGAAAAACATGTATTTAATTACACCTTCAAGAGAAAATTCAAATCACAGAATCACAGAACCCCAAGGGTTGGAAGGGACCTCAAAAGATCATCTAGTCCAACCCCCCCTGCAAAAGCAGGGTAACATAGAGTACATCACACAGGAACTTGTCCAGGGGGGCCTTGAATATCTCCAGCATAGGAGACTCCACAACCCCCCTGGGCAACCTGTTCCAGTGCTCTGTCACTCTTACAGTAAAGAAGTTCTTCCTGATGTTCACATGGAACCTCCTATGCTCCAGTTTACACCTTCCTTTCTCCCTTCCTCACCACTTCCTTCTTCCCTTCTGTCCTCCTGCCTTGATAACCACACCTTTGTATGAAGGGATGGACAGCAAGTGTATGAATATTTTGAGGCAATGAAAAAGATTGTTAGCAACCAGTAGACTTTTACTGCAGTCATCATTTCATCTGTCAATTGCTGAACTTTTAAATCATTAATCCAGCTGGTTTTTTTGTTTGGTTGGTTGTTTTTTTTTTTTTGAAAGAGTGATCCTGAACACTTTAAAGCTCTTCAAGTGAAAATTCCGTCAGGATCCCAAGAGGACAAAACTTCCCTACAGCCTTGAGTAAAGAATCTAAAATTCAGAATTTAATCTCTCTCTCTTCATTATTCACTATTGATGATCTGTAGGAAGCTACATAAAGAGTGTCTATGCATACTGAGTAGAGTCCTGCATATTTAGAGAGGACCCTAGGCATGTGCTGGGGTCATTAATAGACAAGTAACTCCCCCTGTGTGTGAGATAGGAAACAAGGTTTTCTGGCTGCCCTGGAATGATTAGAAGCCTTAAAAACAGGCTCTGTAAAGTTCTTGGATCTGGTTCTTATACACTAACTAAATCACAAGTTCAGCTGAGGTTGATAGGGCTGGGAAGATATTGCTTGGCTCTCTGTTATACCCTATCTTAAATTCAATTCCACTGTTATATGTTAAGTGAAGCTAGTTGCAAAATAGTAAGAAACCAAGGAAGAAAAATAAAAATGAGAAATAAATTAAAAAGTGGAAACTTGCTTTGAACTAGTAAGGATGATATTAATTCTTTTTTTTTTTTTCCTCCTGTGAAGATTGCAAAGGAAACTCATTTCAGCTTTGAAAGACCACAATGATTGCTTCAGACACAAAATGAATCAGGCCTCTTGTTGGATTATGTGGGTGGTATTTCCACTCTTCCCTGGTGTGATAATTCACAGCCTGCAGCTGTGGCATGCAAACTCAAATATTCTTCTCTTTCTGTTTGGTTTTAAAAAGAAGGGCCTGCATTTATTTGCTGGTTTCAATTAAAAAAAAAAGGGGGGAAAATGTTGAAAACCCATTAACTATCAGTAGTTTGAAACAGCAGCAATAAAACAAGACAGTATAAACAAAAAATTAGTTAATTTGTCTTGATAATAGCATATCATTAATGCAGATATAGACTAGTACTGGAGAATAAGCAATAAGATATGTACTTGCTCAGGTGTATATATAATAAGATAAATAATTAGATGATGGTTGTAAACAATGAGTTTTGCACTGTTAAGTCATAAAAATACTTTTTAATATTTACTTAACTCCTCTTAAAGAGTTTAATTTTCTCTTTATACAGCAAAATCCTTGGTGTTATTTGTATTTCTTTTATGTTTTTAATACCTATTAAGCCATAGTTCTTGGATCATGTGTGTAATTTGAATGAATCAGATAAAACATAAACCATAAACTTACAATTCTATATCACCGAAACTACTTTTCAAATTCCCAGCTGAACTTTACTTCCCAATACGCTTTCCTAGTGCAGAAATCTCTTCTCCCAGGAAAAAAAAATGTAAAAAAAAAAAAAAAGAAAGTAAAAGCTTGAATTCAATATTTCTTTGCTTGCTGCTATAACATAAAGTTGATCTTCCATGGCATGTTTCTTAAAAGCTGGTCTAAAGTTTTTCCATACCCTGTAAATTATTTTCTTTCCCTAATGGCTTGTTGTATTGTTTGCCAGTAGAATGACTAGGAAAGCACTATTAACACTTAAGCTAATTAAGGTTTTCAGAAAAACCTTGGTTACATTGTTCTCATTAACAGACTTTAAAAAAAATACTATTCAGATGTATGGAAAAGACTGCTTTTAAATCTCAAGAAATGAATGTAAGTGTTCATATTCTGGTACATTAACAGTTTGTTCCAGTACATTGATATTTTATGTGGAAATCCTACTCTGCAATTAATATGCCTGATGCAAATTGGAAAACCCATAATCCATCCTTCTCTGTTGGAATGTAAAAGCATATTATTATTGAGAAGCTACAGGATACCAGAACGATTTTTTAAAGTTGAATGCTCATTACCTTAAATCTGCATATAAAATGGTTTTCTTTCAGACTAGGTAGAACTAAATACATCATGATACACATGAAAACATAGCAAATAAAAATAAGCCCATTGTGTTTCAGCTCCACAGAGATATTTATGTCTTCTAGCATTAGGAAGTGAAAAATAGCTAAAAACTAAACACGATATGACAATGGAATACCTGACTGTTATAGATAATAGGAGATACCTGGGTGGTCATTTATATTAAACCTGAAAGTCACGTAATATGAACTAATAATTATGTAAATATAAATAAAATATGTCACTGCCACTTTACTGCCTACTAAAGACATTTTTAGCTGAGGTGATTGCCACCCCTGTAGCCCCCCCCACTAAAAACTTTGCCACACAAACCGAATATGTTCCAGGCCTCATCTCCATTAACCACATACTTAAGAATTATCATTAAGATCCACATTCATCACACAATCTTCACAAAATACACTCGCATCCACAAAAAAAAAGAAATAAAAATCCTCACGCCAAAATCAAAATAACATCAACAAAGCACCAAAAGGGTTGCTATTCTGGCACTCACAATGGTAACAATACCTCTTGTAATTGCAAACTACTTCATGTAGGTTGTCACAAGCCAAACTCAGAATGAATAAAACCAGCAAACTAGGTGGAACCAATCCTGTAAAATCCCCAAAAACCCCAAACTAAAAAGAAAAATCCAAATATGTTATTTCTGGCTTAATTGGTGTGATACTATATCTTCTTTGTCACTCATCTATTCTATTTTTCTATCCAGGTTTTCAAATCTGTCATCTGTTTACTCTTTCTCTCTTATGAAAGTAAACACTGCTGATGAATTTGAGTTCATCTCTAAGCTGTATGCTTTCATTTCTTTCATGAGTTCATTAAGTATTTCCTTTTGTCAAGAAAAGAGTAAGGATACGTTGAAAGAAATACTCCCTGCTGTTATACTAAGGCAGGAGTTAATGGTTTGTAGTTTACATGTAATATGTGCAAAAACAAGAAAATGAAAAAAAAATTAAATCCCATTTACTTAAACCATTAACTTTTATAGTAAAATATTGTAACAAGGAAAATTTGTTTTCCTAGTTATCATAGTATTCTCAGACTTATCGCTCCTTGAAGCCTTCAGATCTCTGTACAGCAACAATAGCATAAATCACCTCTGCTGCTTTTCCCCCTTCATATTTCCTCTTTCCTTGTTAAAACTGCTGAAATATTCAATGCAAGGCAAAATGGAAAAGCTTTATAGACACAGGGTATCATCTAATGATTGACACTAGTTCTCATCATATACATATTTCCATGAAATACATACTGCAGAAGAATAAGAGAATATTATACTGCTGCTTTTTCCTTGATGTTGCAGCAGCAAGTTTATATCATATATTAAATGAAAAATCTCCATCAACCCACTGAAAATAGAAAGCAGATATCATACTTTGAAAATGTTTATCAAAACACCACTTCAAACTCAGTTTCAAGAGAATATCTCAAATAATATGCTTTTCCAGAAACATCCCAAAGAATCATAGAATCACAGAATATTTAGATTTGGAAAGGACCTTAAGTCGTCAAGTTCTGATCCACTTGCCATGGACAGGGACACCTCACACTAAATCATGCCACCCAAGGCTTTGTCCATCCTGGACTTGGACATCATCAGGGATGGAGCAGTCACAAATTCTCCTGTCAACCCATGCCAATACCTCACCACCCTCACAGTAAAGAACTTCCTCCTCATATCCAATCTAAACTTCCCCTGTTTTAAGTTTTAATCCATTACCCCTTGGCCTATCACTAGAGTCCCCAATGAAGAGTCCCTCCCCAGCATCCTTATAGACCACCTTCAGAAAGCGGAAGGCTGCTATGGAGTCTCCGTGCAGCCTCCTCTTCTCGGGACTGAACAGCCCCAACTTTCTCAGCCTGTCTTCATATGGGACGTGCTCTAGTCCCCTGATCATCCTCATGATCCTCTTCTGACTTGTTCTAACAGTTCCATGTCCCTTTCATGTTGAGAACACCAGAACTGCACACAGTGCTCCAAGTGAGGTGTCGTGAGAGCAGAGTAGAGGGGCAGGATCACCTCCTTCGACCTACTGGCCACGCTCCTTTTGAGGTAACCCAGGATACAGTTGGCTTTCTTGGCTGCAAGCACACACTGAAGCTGGCTCGTGTTCATTTTCTCATTGACCAACACCCCCAAGTCCTTCTCTGCAGGACTACCATGAATTTCTTTTTTGCCCAACCTGAAGCTGTGCCTGGGATTGCTCCAACCCAGGTGTTGGACCTTGCACTTGGCATGGTTAAATTTCATGAGTTTGGCATCAGCCCACCTCACAAGTGTGTCGAAGTCCCTCTGGATGGCATTCCTTCCCTCCAGCGTATCAACTGAACCACACAGCTTGGTGTCATCGGCAAACTTGCTGAGGGCACACTCAATCCTACTGTCCACGTCACCGACAAAGATGTTGAACAACACCGGTCCCAACACCGATCCTCAGGGACACCACTCGTTACTGGTCTCCAAGCTGGACATTGAGCCATTGACCACAACTCTGCGTGTGGCCATCCAGCCAGTTCTTTATCCACCGAGTGGTCCACCTATCAAATTAAGGTCTCTCTAATTTAGAGACACAAGATAATATATTATATATTATATTTTATATCACATATATATAATATATATTATTCCAATATAAAATGGAATATAATGTAATTTTAACTGTTAACAAGTAGATAGAGGGTGTTAAAGCCTTTTTTGAATCCTCATAGTTCAATGAATGTCTCTGATACTGTGATGCATTCCTAAAGGCTTCCAGCTAGGAGTCCTCAATATAAGATGCCCTCCCAAAGCAACATGCTGTGTTACCAAAATCTAATCATATCACATCATTGGACAAACAGCATAGCAATTTCCTGAAGTTGCCCGATTTTGTATTGGAGTGCTGGACAGAGTAATGCTAATACTGTGATTTTAGGTATTGCCACAGGTGTGGGGTAAAAGGACCACCTCATGTATTATATACTATGAAAACTTCTTTAAAGCCAAAGTTTTAGTGCAAGAAAATAAATGTGTAGCATTACATCTACTCAGTTTAGAGACATCATCTTTCTGCCTGTTTTAGAACTCCAAGATGTTGCTTTCTGATTCATACAGCAGCAGTAGTTGAGATCTTGAAGTCCTTTCCAATCCTAACTATTCTATGATTCTATGATTCTATTATATGAGTTCATGAAATCAAAACTCTCCTTTAGAGGAACACTCTCTGAACGGTATTTTCTGGGGATGTATGCATCGTTTGCAAATCAGAACATATTTGAGACCATATTCAGACTTCACTCTGTCTTCTTCAGGAGGGAGCTTTTATTCTTCGTCCTTCTACAAATATGTGGAAAGCCTTAAAAAGTGCTACTTTTGGTCATTTGAACATTATAGACCTATCTTGAGCCTGGTCTGTATACAGAATATGGGAACAGGTCACTTCAGTGCTTACCTTTAAACAAATACTTCATCCTTCCCTGCTTGATTTCTTTATAACCTGAAATCAACACTTTTTATAGACATAAGCAGTAATAACATTATTTTACAGGAGCAACTGAAAACAACTAATCTCATTCATGCCTAGCTCTCAGTCAAAACGAGACACCCTAAGCATTAAAAAAACTTCTAGGTGATAGTGACTGAGAGGTGAAGTTGAAGGCTTTAAAGACTACTGCTGCAGTAATCAGGTAGGAAATTTTAAAATTCAACATAAATTGTCAAATATCATAAGTTTTTAAGAAAGCACACTAAAGCTCCAAATGTTGACTTCTATAGCAACTAGTTACTTATTCAGTGGGAACTGGAATCACATCCAGATGGGTGTATGCATGTAGATGGATGTATGGAGATGGCCTATTATAACCTACTCCTGCATTTCAAGCTATGTAGATGTGTAAGTACATTGTTTTAATAGCAAATGTTAATCCAAACTCAAGTTTCCCTTTACTCTGACTGCCATTTCCTGCTACTGCCCATCTGACACTACTATTCTGTGGTTCTTCCTGGCATATGAGTCCTGTTGGAAAGTACTGCCATCCTGAAAAGTAGTAGAGAAGTTCAGCTCCACTATCTGACTGACAAATTTCTAACAGGCACAACTTCCCCCTTGATTGGGTTTAAATTTGGGAAAATACAAATCAAATGGAGAAGAAATTTTAGCTTTTAAATTCTTTATTCCCATCCACTGAATGACTTTGTTGCATATCACATCCTAGTACAGCTTTATAATTCAATGGAGCATAGAGTATTACCACTGCTTACTAACTGGCATCAACTGCAGTCCCCCTGAGAGATATCAGCTTGTCATGGAAAGAGATGGAGAAACTAAATGATCTGTATATTGTAGGGCAGACAACTGCATACCTATAGGTGAACTTCTACTGATAGCAATAGTCTGTTAGTGTTCAGAGTGGCTGTGACAGCTGACACAATGACACCAATGAAATTTTCTTCACACTAAATGAATTCACAAAGAAAAGACAGAAAACTAGCAGTACTGAAAGCAGAAATGAGGACAAATTTTGTAAAACTGAGATATTATTTTAAATTAGATTCTTATATATATGTACTCTTCTTTTTAGCAGCTTTTCTTCTCTCCTCTTTACTCCCTACCAGGCTGCTCACTCTCTCTCTCTCTCTCCCTCTCGTCCTTCACTCTCTCACTGCACTCATTCCACTTTGTTCCTCTTTCACCACCACACTTCAAAGACTTCCAGGAGTCAGACAAAGTTCTTTCTTCAAGGCAGTGCTTTCTTTCACAGAAGGGCAAAATTATTCTCTATATAAGGGAGGAGCAGTTTAGGTATCTTTACAATACCCCCCTCTTTTTTCTTTAATATACCCTATGCCTATTACTGTTGGAAAAGTCTGAAAGAAATCCAGCAGACTACAGTTGTTAAGGGAGACCACATGATTGTTTCTGCCCACATCACAGAGGGACTCTTAGTCCCAGACCAGAATAGAATCCACATCTATTTATCTATTACAAATTTTTATATCAATGTTCCCAAATGAAATCCTCTGCTTTAATATAAAGAAAATCCCTTGCTTAAGAAACTAATTTTTCAGATGGTTTGTTTTAATAATTTGTTGTTTTTAAAAGCCTGTATAACTCCAAACTCTTTCTGGAGAGAGGGACTTGAAGTATTTTTCTTCAATTGTGCAGACAAAGCCATCTTAAAGTCTCTGACTTCTTTTTTTCTTTTTTAGTTAATTGAATGTAATACTCAATAACACTGATGTGCTTTGTGGTCTTTTTCATATACGGTCTGAGATCCACAAAAATAAGTAAAAGATCGGACATGTTGCCAGGTTTTTAATTTCAGCTGTGCAGTGCTTAACTGTCTGTGAGGATGCCATGACACAAAAATTATTATGAAGACTGGCTCAGAGCCAAGCCATGGAAACCACTGATGTTTTCTGGTTTATATTATGGCTTTAAAATCTTACCAAGCTATTAATATGTAGCTACTGAGGAAATTTGGACCATCTACTGGTCTGAATATCCTTTATTTATAACAAGAAAATGTCATTAACAATCACGTTTATATTTTTTTTATTTCCATACATACCATATGTATGAGTTTTACAAACTCAGATAAAGCTAGCAAATTACATAATAGATGGCTCTTCCCATCTCCACTTCGAAGACTCAAAAAAAGCCCATGTCACACTGTCAGTGCAAAATTGCAATTTTGGCATATAGCAAAAAGACTTTACAGGTACAGCGCTTGTTTCAGCAATGGAAATTATATGTTTATGGTTGCATTGAGCTTGCGCAGGAAAATTTTAGTAACCGGGGGCTACTGGGGTGGCTTCTATGAGAAGCTGCTGGAAGTTTCCCCTGTGAACAACAGAGCCAGTGCTGGCTGGCTCCAAGACAGGACCCACCACTGGCCAAGGCTGAGCTCATCAGTGACAGTGGAAACACCTCTGGGGTAGTGTGTATAAGAAGGGGGAAAAGTTGCTGCATAGGAGCAATTGCAGCCAGAGAGAGTGAAAGTATGTGAGAGCAGCAGCTCTGCAGACACCAAGGTCAGTGCAGCAGGAGGGGAGGAGGTGCTTCAGGCATCCAAGCAGAGATTTCTCTGCAGCATGTTTTGCAGACCATGATAAGGCATACTGTCCCCCTGCAACACATGGGGGTCCACGATGGATCAGATACCCACCTGCAGCATGCCAGAACAGGGTCACAGGAGGCTGTGACCCCTTGGAAAACCCATACTGGAGCAGGCTCCTGGTGGGACGTGTGGCCCCATAAACAGAGGAACCCACACTGGAGCAGGTTTGCAGCAGGACTTGTGACCCTGTGGGACACACACACTGGGGCTGTCTGTTCCTGAAGGACTGCACCTGTGGAAGTGACCAGTGCTGGAGCAGGGGAAGAATGTGAGAAGTCCTCCCCTGAGGAGGGCAGAGCTGCAGAAACAATGTGTGATAACCTGACCACAACCTTCGCTCCCCATCCCCCTGTGCAACTAGGGAGGAAGATGTATTGAAAATCAGTAGAGTTAAGCTGGGAAGAAGGGAGGGGTGAGAAAAGGTGTTTTTAAGATTTGGTTTAATTTTGGCATTGCCCTACTTTGATTGCATTGGTATTAAACTGATTTCCCAAGTTGATTCTGTTTTGCCCATGGTGGCAATTGGTGAGTGATCTCTCCTTGTCCTTACCTTTGAACCATGGGCCTTTTGTTATACTTTCTCCCTACTGTCTAGCTGAGGAGGGGAGTGATAAAGGGGCTTTATGGGTATCTGGTGTTCAGCCAGGGTCAACTCACCTCAATTTTATACTTATCATTGGTAGGATATTTTAAAAACTTGGGAAATAATTGTGAATTAAAAAAAAAAAAGAAAAATCCAAGAGTAATATAAATCTACTTGTTGAAAACTGTAGCTGTTACAGATACCTACAGATTTCCACTAGTTAAATGCTAGTTTCTTCAGGCTTTCTGACTACACACATTTTCTCTTCCCTTCAAATTAATTTTACCACAGACTACAATGTCTAAAAACTCCCTGAGGACTTGTGCTAACTGAAAAAGGAGAGCTGTTGGAGGACTGTATACAAGATGAATACTTTTCACTACTCAGATACAAGTACCTCAGAGACACTTCCCAAAGATCTCAGTTATTGCAGTGTGTTCTTTATGTTGGAGAACGGTCTGAACTACGCTTTTACCCAAACACTCTTTAAACCTGTGTCCTGGTTTCAGCAGTAGCAGTCATTTTTCTCCTTCTCAGTAGCTGGTGCAGTGCTGTGTTTTTGACTTTCAGACTGGGAACAGTACTGATAACACTGATGTTTTTAGTTGCTGCTCACTAATGTTTACTCTGACCAAAAACGTTCTGAGTCTCATGCTCTGCTGTGGAGGAGGGGAAGCCGACAGGAAGTAGAGACAGGACACCTGACCCAAACTAGCCAAAGAGGTATTCCATACCACAGCACGTCATGCCTAGTATGTAAACTGGGGGCAGCTACCCGGAAGGGTGAGATCACTGCTCAGTCGGGCTGGGTGGTGAGCATTTACATTCTCTTCCCTTGTTATTTCGTGTATCATTATTATTATTGATAGTAGCAGTAGCAGTCTGTGTTATACCTTAGTTACTGGACTGTTCTTATCTCAACCCGTGGGAATTACATTCTTTCAATTCTCCTCCCCATACCTCTGGAAGCAGGGGGAAGGCAGGAGGGGGAGTGAGGGAGTGGCTGCTTGGTTCTGAGTTACCGCCTGGTACTGTGAAAAATCTACTGCTAAACCAAACTGATTATGATTATTAGCTTCACCTTTAACGTTTGTGTGTTTGCAAATAGATCATCTCTGTAGGACAAAGTGTCCTTATGTTTCCTATTTAGATCATTATAATGTAATCCAAATAATCTAAAATGTTTAATGCTGCTCCTTGTGGATTCTTCGTGAGGTTTTTGGCCAGTGTGCTTAAGAAGTTTCTATTAGTTTGCTTTATCTGTGAGACCATCCCAGCCTTTCTCATGTTGTGTAGTCTCCCACAGGTGATACATAAAGGGATTACAACTGCAAAAGCTTCACTGGACCAGAATAAGCATAGACCTCTGAACAAATAAATCTGAAGAGAGAGAACTTCTTGGGGGTAATGGGTTTAAACTTAAACAAGGGAAGTACAGGTTAGATATAAGGGAGAAGTTCTCTACTGTGAGGGTGGTGAGGCACTGGAACTGGTTGCCCAGAGAAGTGGCAAATGCTCCATCCCTGACAGTGTTTAAGGGCATGTTGAACAGAGCTTTGGGTGACATGGTCTAGTATGAAGAATATTTGCCCATTGCAGGGGGTTGGAACTAGATGATCTTAAGGTCCTTTCCATTCCTAACTATTCTATGATTTTATGATTCACTAGAATTTCAGATTCTTCAAAAACAATAAGTCTGGACAAACTCTGAGGTACAGAGTCAATTAATGTATTACAAGGCCTCATAATTGATAAGGTAATATTTCCACTTTTTTTCATGCTACCATCTCCCTGACAACTAGCAGCCTCTCTGTTTTATGTGGATTAAGTCTTTGCCAGATGCTGTTTTTTCTGAGATCTCCATTGCATAAGCTCTGTTTTATTAACAAGACCATATTACTCATATTCAAAAAAGAAAAAAGGCCAAAAAGATATTCTGTTGTGTAGATAATTATGATTAAATCAAATCTGTTTTTACCCTGATTTTAGAGAATGCTGAATGTTTGCTTGCTAACAGCATGATAATTATCAATGAACAGGGAAAGATAAAGCAACACACATATACAAACAGCCTCCTATTTCTGTGTTTGACTTATTAACATCAAACACACAGTAAACACACTTAATAATTCACAGAAGGCTAAGCCAAAGTAATCCATATGGGTGAACAAATCCATGTTTTGAAGACTATGCTCTGTCTGATACTCTGAGGTGGATATGAAGATCATTATGTATTCTTCACCACAGGTCAGTTGCTTAGCTACCAGAGAAGTAGAGAACTACTAATTGAAAGTATTCAGTATTGCTGGCAACACGTGCTGCAGGACACTGGTCTTGGAAACAGTCAGATATAAATGTTGCAAGAAGAAGGATGAAAGAAAAATCTGTAAAACATCATCTTGCTGAAAATAACAGATGTCTTTCTTCAGTGTTATGATGTATAGATTCTCATCAGTAAAATGGTATTTATTCTGATGATCAGTCATCAAATGATCCTGTGATGAATTTAGTAATTGTAAAGATTAGTTATTCTCAGCAAGTTAATATACTGTGTTTATATGCAATTTGTTTAAATATAATATGTTTAAATGTAATTATTGTTGAAATGACTGGAGTAATTTCCTATTTATATATTTCCAGCACATTTCCAAATGTTTAATTATTTTCAGGGGTCTCTAGTTAATAGGTAAGATCCAAAGAAAAAAAAACACCAAAAAAAAAAAAAAATGGACAAAATATTCTTCCCTCACAAGATCCCTAATTGTTAAAACTCTTCTATTTGGTTCACATGTAAACCTGAAACTCTGTAGTGAAAACAAGCACTTCTTTTATTTTTTAACTCAGAGAGAATCCAACAATACATTATCAGCTTTTCTTTCCACAGTATTATCCAGTATAGGTGTTCTTTTTATTAATTTTTTTCCTTTTAGTCAATATTTTGTAACTTCATTTTCTGCCAGTGTTAATGTGTACAATATAAAAGTTAAGACCATCTTACCGGGATAAATGACAGGCCTTCTTTAATTTATTGTCCTCCTATCAGACTTTTCAAATAAGATATTTTCAATATTTACCTTTCAGTTGCCAGGCTAAGAAAATAAACTTGGTCTAGAATTGCATTCTACTGCAATCTTTGGATATAAAACATTGGGAAAGCATTCCTTGAAACAGTCTCAGCAGTTTTATTAAGAAACTGAGTCTGAATAAATAAAAGAGCACTAAATGACTTACTGCCCCTTGTTAATTTAGCACATTTTTACCTTCCTATTTTTTCATATCCTAGCAGTGTTAATGAATCAAGTGTGACAATGCAGGGCTCCAGCTATATAACTTGCAACCCAGTAAATCTTTTTATAATTTCATCATTCATTGTGAATCTGGAAAAAAACAAACAAAAAAACCCCAAAAAAACAACAAACACCTCAGTTTTTTGCTTAAATTGTGCAGTTGTCCATTACAGAGTATGTCTAGGATTGTCCCTTTGATGCCTTTGTAAAATGTCCCTAAACAGAGTCACCAGGGAAATTCACAACTTCAGCCCACACAATTGCACATTCTAAATAACACATCCAGTTGAACATCCATATATTTATGACTGCATCACCTTGGAGCCAGAAAAAGGTCAGAAAGGCGGTTTATATTGCCCTTTGTAGAACTAGTACATGATTCACAGGGAACACTGAACAAAATACCACCTGAAACCCAGAGACCTATTTACTATACCAGGGCCTCTGTAATTTTAGCGATGAATTTGACCAAAATTTCAATTTCCTCAGACAAATTTTTCTGCTTCTGTGAAATGGTTATAGTTCTACAACCACTAAAGCATCACTCAGTAGTCTCAGCTAACATCTGACATACCAAAGCCAAGGGAACACTGGCAATGTCCCTGCTTCCTTGCCATCCCTTGGGACTTTCAAAAGATAATGCTAGTGTACGTAGGCACTGCACTTCTCTTAGGTTTCCTTTCTCTAATTCTCTTTCAACTCTAAACATACTGTTACATGAAAAAAGTAAATTTGACTTCATAAATTTAACTTCATTAATTTAACTGAAAATGTTAACACTGTAATTCTTATTACAGGAAAATGCTATTGCATATTCCATCTGCCTTATATTTAGTACATGTTTAGAAATCCTATAGGACTCAGCTTGCCGGTAGCAGAAAGTAGATTAGAAAGTGTCTGTTTGTCCTTGTACTGTTGCCGGTGTCCTGCCACTTTCCTGGCAGCTACTGCTAACCACAATGGCCACTGCACCTCTGTAGCCTCCCTCCCACAAAGGACAAAGGAGAGGGAGTTGTCACTGTTACTATCCATGGTCAAGAAGCTGTATCTTGAAGATCAGAATGATTTGTTATGCCAGACAGAAAACAAACAGAAGGTAACTCTCATCTAAGACCAAAGCTACCACCTCTCTAAACAGACTTTTTAGTTTAATTTCCCAAATAGTTCTCTTACCTCCCTAACAACAGCAAAATTTACTTATGGGTATGTTATGCATTCTCCTGCACCTCTTGGATAAAACAAATGCTCTTTCTTCTGATAGGTGTTTTCCTTCCTTTGTCATCTTTTCAGGGGTCAAGGAATCTTTGGTCCCTTTTCAGGTATTCCTATTTGATGTAAAAATATAAAACTAGCATAGAAGCCTTGAGTGTTTTGGTAAAGACTGTTCTGTTTGAAAAATAAGCAGGTGGTGACTGAAAGAATAATACTTATTGTCCCAAGAGATATTAAGCAGTATTAGAAAACAACTAATAGAGCTGAACATTCAAATCAGAAGGTATGGATAATTTACAAATAATAATTGGAAAATGCTTGGCTGATGAAGTCTCTATAGAATTAATATTCCATTTGAACTACTCTGGAAGTTTCAAGAGACTGAGAAGAAACTGCCACGGTGCATCTGGTATAATAGGGTGAAAATAGCGGCCCAAACAATATAGATTCTTCAGTGTGACCATTTGCACAGATTAGATAGCATAAATAGCATTGCAAGATTCAATGGAGAAATAGCTAAATTAAGAAAGCTAAATTAATTAATTAATTACAATAACTCGAGCAAACAGAGCTATCTTTGGACACTCAAATGTATGAACAAGGAAACACTGAATAGGATAGGGGAGGTTATATGGTATCTCTATATATCATGGGGGACTACTGTGTCTTGTTCTGTATTTCACAGTTAAAGCCACACAATAACAACCCTGAAGGCAAAACCAAGCAAACAACACCCCACAACTGATAGGACTCAATTGTTAAGATTTCAGATGGGTGAAAGGCGATGGCTCAATTAGGTGCAGAAACATAATAACGAAGTTTCAAAAGGCTGGTTGTGGACTTTAGAAATTTTAATAAAAAATTAAGCATACATTTTAAATACCAATACCTTGATGTTATGCTTTGACACCAGGAATGAGATCAGACTACTTGATCAGGACTTAGATTTAAAGACTACAAAACTAACTCTGCCTCTTTGCTTCTCACAAATTAATCTGCAAAAAGAGCCAGAAATGCACCCTTATAGTTAAGAAAGCCAGAAGCACTCTGCTCAGCACTGGTAAGAAGCATCTGGAGGTATGGGTTCCATAGTACAGAAGGCATGAACATATTGGAGAGAATCTAGTGAAAGACCAGTAAGGCAATACAAGGCTTGGAGCATCTGCTGAGCTATGACACAGCTGAGACATTTTGCCCAAAGCACAGGAAAGTCAGAGGGCCCCTCATCAATGTGTATCAGTATTTGATGTGAGGAAATAAAGACGTAGGAACCATACTCTTCTTAGAGTTACCTAACAGAAAGACAAGAGGCAGGAGGCAGAATTTGAAATGCAGAAAATTCCATTTAAACACAAGAAAAGATGTAATTCCATAGAATCATAGAATGGTTTGGGTTGGAAGGGACTTTTTAAAGATCTTCTAGTCAAACTCCCTCGCCATGGGCAGGGGCTTCTTTCAGTAGATAAGGTTGCTCAAATCTATAAGATGATTGTACACTGAAAGAGCTTGCCTAGAGATGCTGTGGAGTGTTCACCTTTGGAGACAGTCAAAGCACAGCTGGACACATTCCTGTTATCAGCTTTAGTTAACCTTGCTTTGAGCAGTGGGATTGCACAAGATGACCTCTGCAGGTCCTTCCCAACCTTAACGGTTCTGTGATTCTATGATAAAAAAATTTAAAAAGAACACTTGCATTACTGATGGATACTAAAAAACTGTGAACAGGTATTTTACATAGAGCTCCCCATGAAGCTTTTTTATTAGATACTGATATAGTTCAGGTATTAAAATTTATCTCTGGATTATTAAATTAAGATATGGACACTTGCCTTATGAAATTTCCCTTTCTTTCTCTTACTCCTTTGTACAAACACACACAGATACATTTTACTTTCTCTCTTTATACAACTACACCTATCATATAATCACTAAAAATTCTGAGGCACTTACGTCACTGTGAGTTTTAGTAATCTTTTTGGTTCTGTTTTCAGTTTTCATGAACCCTTGTTTTTGACAGACATAACTGTAAGATGACTAAATGATATAAACTAAACCATGAGTCACAAAATTTGTACTTATTACATGTGTACCCATGCATGAGAGCTAGGAGGCATTCCTCCAAATAAGAATTTAAAGTTTTCCAAAAACAAAAACAATAAAAAATCTATAACTGCAAAATCAATGTTTTTCAGTATTTTAATTTTAAACAATTTTCTTATTTTCTACCTTTATTCTGAGCCTTCCTCCACTAATTTACAGACTTTTCTAAGGAATATAAAATTCTCACCAGGTCTACTGTCACATATTTCCATCTTTACTTTAATATTTGGAAACAAAATCCAAAGCAAAGACTTTAACCACAACTATTCAGTTGTATCCTGTAAAAGTTTTTCTTACTACGTATCCGGAAAGAAGTCAGAAAGCAGTGTTTAGAATAAAGAAAAGTTAACCAAACTCCCAATATTGCATGCTTCTTAACCCAGCATCTATTTTCCTCTTCAGTCATATATCACTGACTCTGACATAACAGAAATAAACAGAATTGTCCTATTAAAGTAATGGCTTATATGAAGGAATGGTTTCCCACTCATTTTCTGACTCTAAGCTAGACTTTGAAAATATCATTCCTGGATAATTACCTCACATCTAAAAAAAAAAAAAAATCGATATTTTTTTATGCCCAAATTTTCGCATAACTTTAATGGCGTGTGCAGAAAACAGGTGCTTAGACTGGGCTTGCAATAAGTCAATCAATCTGTTTTATAAAAATTATTGTCATTAGGTTGTTTTTGACTTGCTGATGTAGTTTCTAAATATGAAGACTGAATCAGTCTACACAGTGTCACTAACAATGGTTGGAGTTCAGTCAGCTGCAGAAACATCACTGTTCTGGAGATGATAATAAACACACCTTGTCCTCATGACTGCTTTTCATGTTAGGAAGAAGAAGCTAGTTAAAATAGTCTACATTAAGAACAGTACTGCAACAATCTGTTAAAATCTATCAATCAATCTTCTGTTAAACAGTCATCTCCCCTGTCACATTCCTTTAGAATCCTGGAAATTTAGAAAAGAGTCAAATGGGAGCAACTGCAAACATTTATTGACCTTTCATTCTTACAGTGAAACCATAATCAAATCTCATAATTTCTATGGCAAATATATCTCTTGGTAGTACAGCAAATAAGACATGCATGAGCAATTTTTTTTCACTAGAATGAACAAAACCCAAAAATATATTTTATTTTATTTTATTACAGTGGATGCTTACCTCAGTTATTCCACTCATACTGTCTTTTTTTTAGTATTGTTTCATTCTTAATACCCTCATTGTATTTTCCTTATTTTTCTTTTAATTACTTCTATGTTTTAAGTAATATTTTTGTTACTTCAAAGATGGTGAGGATTTTAAAATATGACACCATGTCAGGACCCTCTGCCTCTTCTTTTTTATGTCCTCCACTCTAAATTATAAATGCACTCTGCCTCCTTTAACCTAGTCAATACTCTCATCAAAAGATAATCATGTTTCTTTTACACCTTCCCCCAGACCTACTTTTTAGACCACTCTATTCAAAATTCTCTGTCTTTTGGAACTTAATTCATAGGATGAATTGAAGGAATAGTTTTGTTAACTGGTGTGTTTATCTCCAGTGAGGTTTTAAGGCAATAGAAAAATAGAGCTAGAAACCCAGGAAAATAATGACTATCTAAATTCCTACCTGTACTAATGTTATTTTAAATCGCCCAAGATGCCAACTTTGTGAATTTTGTGTATACTTCAGTTCAGAAATATGTGAAATGCTCCTTTTCCATATGGATTCAGTTTGAGCTCAATTTGTATGCAAAGCAAATAATTTGCTCATACTTGTAAAGGATATGCGTTATCAGAACACAACACCTGCAGGACAAAAGAGAGGTTAATTTCATTGTTGCTGTGAAGCAAAGGAGATCATTATGGAGCCTACAGTAACCAAGCTCTGTGAAATAGCTGCGTTAGTCATTAACTTTCCAGCACTAGATTTCATATCAGACTCAATTAACTACTACATAGCTTTTAATGGCAATATTTTTCAGATGCAGCTCTTGTTTACTAATAAGATTTCCCATCACAACCCTCTTTGCCATTACTTTGGTGGCTTTAATATTCAAGTCTTGAATTTCTCCACAGAAAATGGGGCAATGAAAATCACATTTGCTGAAACTGCTCCTTGAATTATGCTCCTAAATTTTAAAATATTTAAGTTGCACTTTTGTAGTAAAAGCCAATAAGCATGTAGAAGATAAATATCCTCTCTGCATTAACTGCAGAACAGACTGGATTGTCACAGAACTTCCACATATTTGACCAGAACATTCCTGTTGCATTTGAGACTTTCATGATCAAAACTCTTTAAATCAGAAATGTCCTTTAAGTTTGTTATTTTCTTATCATACTGAAAGTCAAAACTCAGAATCAAAGAAGTCACAAAGTTAACAGAACTACCGAATAATTTACATGGGTAATTAGCACAACATGCATATATTACCAGTAGCTGGATTACAAGATTGGATCACCCAAACCCTATTTGTTTATCAGTTTTGATGCCAGTCTCTGAGTTGCCCTCTGTGGTTAAACCATGACAATGCCTTTGTGTTGCTTGTATTATTGTTAGTTGTCAAGGGTGGGGGGTTTCTGTGCTATGGGAGAAATACAAACACAAATGGTTAAATTTTAAATCAGAGTTAGATTTTGGCTTTGAAATATACCCAGGCACACACAGGTTACCTGTGAGAAAACCTAGTTTGAAACCACTTGTGGAAGCAATGTTCTCTAATTTGCAAAGAACTACAAATAATAAACTTATCATCTATAGTCATTATTGGGCTGTGCTTGTTTTCACAACCCTAGAAAGCCTGGGTAACAAGGCTGTACTGTAAAGAACTATAAACCACAAAAAAACATATAGACACAGTGCACAAAAATAGTTAATGGAGATAGAGAGTGAAAACTTTCTGGAATGAGTGGTAAAAAGTTTTAAAAGCTGATCAAGAAATCATGTTTATTTAAATGTAAAAAAAAAAAAACAAAACCAAACCCCACCCCCAAAAATAAAAACAAAACAAAAGAATCTCAAAACAAAACAAAGAAAAAATACAACCAATAACCCGTTTCTGTGACTTTTTCTGTTCCATCTTTCTCACCTCTTTTGTTTTCCGCATCTTCTGTCCTGTTCTGTGTTTCACCATTCTGTTTTGTTATGTGATTGGGACTATAGGAAAGAATCATTAGTGAGTGTGTTTCATGCTGATTTAACTACAATCACAAGGCATTAATAATGACCATCAGCAGCATGTTTTACATCTTTTATAGTGACCATAGTAAGAATACTGGAATAGGGTATATTCATGACATCTCACAGATCCTGTATAGGCAAGTTCCTCCCATTTTCCATGAAATGGGGCATGCTGGGATTACTGCCTTTTTTGCACCACTGGGTGCTCTCTCCAGGCAGTGTTCACAGCTTGTTGTCATCTCACCCTGTCGTTGAATCAAAAACCTAAAGGAGCAATATCTGAATGGTATGGAAAGCCAAAAGAAGGACCTATGTTTAGTGAAACTGTCTGGTAAGGAGGTGGATTGCTGCACAGAACAATAATTATCTGAAGGAACATATTGATAAGCTCCACTATGGTTCTGTTTGGTAATATGATGTGACATCAAAGTGATGCATTGCATTCATGGCAAATCCTCATGCTATAAAAACATCATGAGGGATTCCCAGCCACTTTCTTCCTGTAAGCAAAAGCTATTCTAGCACAGGGCTGTTCTCAGTCATTACATGCAAGGTTGTAGGGGGGATACAGCAACACAAGACATGGTGAATGAGCACAGTAGAGCAAGTAATCAGAACACACTCCCTCTGCAGAATACTGAGTAGTGTGTGTGTTTGTGTGCTCCCACTTTAGATAAAGAAATATGCTTTTCTGATAGATCACTGACAAGGAAATATGTGTTGTTAAAGGGAAATGATCCACTCTGTCAGATGAGGAAACTGTCTCAGAGAAATGTTCTGCATTCGAAAACTATTTTGTTGAAAACCATGAGCAGTTTTGCTTCCCTGTCTCTTCTTGTGCACATTAAAGAATCCTACTAATTAGCAACAGAAACTCAATTAATCTCTTTCCAATGGTGTCATCCAGTAAGACTTCTCAGGTAGACTTAGTTAACAAAACAGATCTCCTGCTCTACCCCCTTTCCTAGTATTCTTTGCAGTTTAATGCTATGGGATATGTCTCACATTTCTATTGGAAGAATCATTTATTTGCTATAAAGTATAACCTGTACTAATATGGAAAAAAGATTTTAAGTGTGAAAACTTTATAGAATCACAGAATGATTAGGGTTGGAAAGGACGTGAAGATCTAGTTTTGACCCCCCTGCCATGGACAGGGATACCTTTCACCAGACCAGGTTGCTCTAAGGCCCATCCAACCTGGCCTTGAACATTGCCAGGGATGGAGCATTCACAACTTCCTTGGGCAGCCTGTTCCATTGTCTCACCACTCTCACAGTAAAGAATTTCTTCATTATATACAACCTAAATCTCCCCTGTTTAAGTGTGTCCTGTTTGAGTATTAAATGTGTTTGGTATAGGAGATGTGAAGCACCAGCAATAAACAAACTATATCAGTTTTGGAGTTGCCTGTTTACTGGGCATCCCAGCTGAAAAAGTTATCCATCAAACAACTGGAAAGGAAGAGTAAACCTCGATAGCAAAAATGTTTTCATTTTCTAGCATTTGGGAAGGAAACAATAAACCTCCTGTTGGTTGGGATTTATATTAAGACATTTCTTAGACTATTAAAAAATAAATGGGATTCATCCCCAGCAACAGGGAAAATGAGAAGTCGCATAGCAATTCATATTAATTTTATTGCATGTTTTCACTTTTCAAATTTGAAATTGTGTCCACTCTTTATACATTTATTCTCTTTCACTAGTGATGATTGGTTTTCTATTTTACTGGAGGTACCACAAATAAAAGATGGAAAACACATTATACGATCATAGAATCATAGAATGGTTTGAGACAGAAAGGACATTAAGTTCACTTAGTTCCAATCCCCCTACAATGAGCAGGGACACCTTCCACCTATCACTATTTGTATTGCTAGCTTGTTGTCTTGTCTGAACATTTGCAAGCTTGTTGGGCTTACAAGGATGCTGGAAAGGGACTCTTCATTAGGGACTGTAGCAACAGGACAAGGGGAAATGGGTTTAAACTTCAACAGGAGAAGTTTAGGTTAGATATAAGGAAGAAGTTCTCTACTGTGAGGCACTGGAACAGGTTGCCCATAGAAATGGTAAAAGCTCCACAGTGTTCAAGGCCAGGTAGGACAGAGCCTTGGGTGACATTGTCTAGTATGAAGCACCCCTGCCCATTGCAGGGGGATTGGAACTAGATCATCTTAAGGTCCTTTCAAACTCTACCTATTCTATGATAATAAAGTTCTCCAAGGTTATTCAATTTTTATACAAATTTAAAATATAATTTGATATTGGTTACGTCTCAATGTTTACACAGTTTTAACTTGAAGTTATTAAATGACCTCGAGGGTGAAAGGCCATTTAATAACCTAGTGATACATGAAGATAATTTCAAAATGTACAGTAGGTAAAATAAGAATGTTTCTGTATTTGCATGTTTAATTTGTTTCAAATAAAGAGCTTTAGTAATGATCTTCCTTTTTAAGTTTCTTCTTTCTAATCAACTGGTTGAACTTTTTAGTACTGGCAGTCAGATTCACCTTGAGCTAGGTCCTTCTCCTAAGCAATTGTGTAACAGGCAGCTGTCTGGATGTTTCGATGTTGCTTTTTATCTTGCACACATATCCTGTAAGATAGCTGGATATGAAACTAGGAAGAACTAGTTTCCCCATTCTTCCCTTTCAAATACCTATAGGCAAGTGCATACTGCTTATGTGCACACCAGTAATAAAGAAATTAATTTCGTTCAGAGTGTCTCACCTAACTTTTCCCTTTTTTCAGTGAAATTGCTGATGGTAAAATTCATTGAAAACTTCTCACTAATAAGAAGATGCAATATCCTAAAAAGAAATTAGAAACCTGTCTGTGTGTGACATGATGTATTTGATGGCAGTTAAACATCTTAAAGGATTGTCTTGATTCTTTACATCATTAACTGGATGACAGACTACTGCAGAAGTGCAAGTGGAAAAAAGTATATTTAGCAGGCAGATAGTACACTTGCAGATTTTGTTTTAACATTTTCAGAAGGAAACGTGGTGTTCACAAACTAATTTTTTTTTAAATGACAGTCACTGAACAATCTAGACTTTCATAATTTATTAAGAGGTTCCAAATTATTTGTTGGTGGAATTTGATCAACTATAGAAAGGGTTAGACAACAAAATGGCAGAGCCACTGGAGTTGGAAATTGAAATATTTTTTATGTCTTCCTCGTATGTTTGACTGTAAACTAACTACAAAATTTGGAATTTGAAAAGAATTTTACTTGCAGCAAATTGCCAGAGACTACTGAGATCTTCTCTGGCATAAGATGTCCAACATTTTGAATTATTTGAGAAAAACCCTACCTTAAAAAGACAAAAATACCTTATGCCCCTGTCTCCAGTCTAGTATTACAAGGACCTAAGGCTTGGTGATATTGTTGGTCTTTTCTTAGTATTGTCCTGAGGAACGTTGTAATTTTCTGTGTTGTTAGTGACTCTAATACAGCTCATTGGGAATTGATGTGTAATATGAATTTATACAGTAGTATAAAGCAGGGTACAAAACAGTACAATGTATAAGAGTGTGCAGGATATCACTTCATGCTTTCTTGTGACTGTGAAGGGATGGAATCAGTGCCTCTGAGGGATATAATTCATAGGAATTAGAATCCAAAGCAGTTCAGCATTCAAAATATCTCCTATTGCAGGTGTGAACTGTTTGAGATTTCAGCAATAATAAGCAATTGGATCAACTTTATCATTCTCTTAGCTTCAATTCTGAGATATATGATTTTTCAGCACCTTAAGATTCTCCTACATATTTATCTCGTATAAATCAAACATACACTAATCATAGAATCACAGAATATGTAGGGTTGGAAAGGACCTTAGAATCATCTAGTTCCAACCCCCTGCCATGGGCAGGGACACCTCACACTAAACCGTGTCACCCAAGGCTCTATCCATCCTGGCCTTGAACACTACCAGGGATGGAGTGCGGCATATCGAGACAGACTCAAGTTAATGCAGAGACTCAAGTTAATAAAGAGACTCAAATACCCATCAAGATTCAAATCCTTGTTTATTATCACCAAGACTTTTTTATCCCCTTGTTCGGTACTTTCCCACCCTGCATATACATACAATGTTCAATCTCATTGGCCTCTGTAAAACTCTCCAGGTAAATAGTCCAATCACAATGTTGCAGACCCTCTCACAACCTCCACATCCTCTGGCCTCCAACTGATATTCCCATCACAGCTATATCCTGGCCCATTCTCCCAAGGCTTGCTTGTTTACCTTTCCTGTCTATGTTCCAGCTCCATCACCTCAGGGCTTGTCAAGCACCAGGCCTCAGAGCTCATTCCCAAACTCTTTTTCATGCAAATCTTATCACCTTCACTCCCCAAATGGAGCATTCACAACTTCCCTGGGCAACCCATTCCAGTGCCTCACCACCCTCACCGTAAAGAACTTCCTCCTCATATCCAATCTAAACTTCCCCTATTTAAACCTTAACCCATTACCCCCTGGCCTATCACTACAGTCCCTAATGAAGAGTCGCTCCCCAGCATCCTTATAGACCACCTTCAGAAAGCGGAAGGCTGCTATGAGGTCTCCACGCAGCCTTCTTGTCTTCAGGATGAACAGATACAACTTTCTCAGCCTATCTTCATATGGGACGTGCTCCAGTCCCCTGATCATCCTCATGATCCTCTTCTGACTTGTTCTAACAGTTCCATGTCCTTTTCATGTTGAGAACACCAGAACTGCACACAGTGCTCCAAGTGAGGTGTCGTGAGAGCAGAGTAGAGGGGCAGGATCACCTCCTTCGACCTACTGGCCACGCTCCTTTTAAGGCAACCCAGGATACGGTTGGCTTTCTTGGCTGCAAGCACACACTGAAGCTGGCTCATGTTCATTCTCTCATTGACCAACATCCTCAAGTCCTTCTCTGCAGGGCTGCTCTGAGTCTATTCTCTGACCGACCTGAAGCTGGGCCTGGGATTGCTCCAACCCAGGTGTAAGACCTTGCACGTGGTGTGGTTAAATTTCATGAGCTTAGCATCAGCCCACCTCACAAGCATGTTGAAGTCCCTCTGAATGGCATTCCTTCCCTCCAGGGTATCAACCACACCACAAAGCTTGGTGTCATCAGCAAACTTGCTGAGGGCACTCTCAATCCTAATATCCATGTCACCGACAAAGATATTAAACAAGACCTGTCCCAACACCAATCCCTGAGGGGCACCACTCATTACTGGACTCCAGCTGGACATTGAGCCATTGACCACAATTCTTTGCGTGCAGCCCTCCAGCCAGTTCTTTGTCTGCTGAGTAGTCCACCAATCAAATTGATGTCTCTCCAATGTAGAGACAAGGATGTTGTGTGAGACAGTGTCAAATGCTTTGCACAAGTCCAGGTAGATGACATCAACTGCTCCACCCCTGTCCATCACTTTTGTAGCCCCATCATAGAAGGCCACCAAATTGGTCAGGCAGGATTTGCTCTTAGTGAAGCCATGCTGGCTGTCACCAAGCACCTTGCTCTTTTTTATGTGCCCTAGCATGCCTTCCAAAAGAATCTGCTCCAAGATTTTGCCAGGCACAGAGGTGAGACTGACTAGTCTGTAATTCCCCAGGTCATCCATTTTCCCCTTCTTGAAAATGGGGGTTATATTTCCCTTTTTCCAGTCATCAGGAACTATACCTGACTGCCATGATCTTAAGTCTGTTCTTCAATTTTGCAAAGTTTTTAGCTTAAAAATTACATATACTTTTTTTGGATACTTTGAAAGTTTTTGATTGAAGTTAAACAAATTATAGTCCCTCTTCCATTGATGCTTTAACCATAGATATACAAATAGATTTATATGTATGAAAAAAACCCTCTGAATAATGTCATAATAGCATAAAGCTGCTTACCAAAACAATAAATAAAAGGTTTGTTGATGTGATCCTATAGAAGCTCAATGTTTGCATACATTACTATTAGAAAATTTGCCTGGGTGCCAGTTGCATAGATGACCATTGGAGCATTGCAAACAACCACACTGCTGCAGTGGAAATAATGATATAGCAGGTTGAATATATCAGGCGAGTAATAATATCAAGAAGCTAAAAAAGTTATAGCTAAGAGAGGAGAACTGGAAAGGACATAGAAAGGTGAAATCAAGATTATATTATTTAGAAAGAAGAAACAGTCATTCATATTAATATAGCACTTTCTGTTATTAACTATGGACCAGAGAGAAATTTGCAGAAAATTAAAACAAAAAATAAACTTTTCCACCCCAAATTTAGAAATAATAGGTAACAAATAAAATTATTTTTACACTAATTTTCCAAATCAGTGTTTTATTTAAATCAACTTGGTGATTCAATTTATATATAGTAAAAAATAAGTCTACCTACAAGTGGGAGTTAAATCATTTAGATATTTTTCAAGACGTAATTCACACTGTATTACAGCTAGAGAAACAATAATTTTATTTTGTTTCTAGAAAATAATATTCAATTTAATGTTAAGATTTAGGTAATTTACCAAACAGTTTATTTGTGTACTTATAGGCCAAAAAACATCTTACTATAACATAATGAGCACATTGAAACATTAAATTAGATTGAATAAGACAAAATCCTAAGAAACACCACAGAAGTTTTATGCAAGACACAATACCTGCAATTTGACAATTTGGTTGATCGTTAAATTTCTCCCAGGAAAATCAGAGACAGATTTTAATGAACAAATGGTTGGAGTGGTTTTGTGAGCGTAACTAGTACACACTAAGGCAAAGTGAGCACAGTAAACCATTTTAATTGTGACAGGCTGTGATCAAATTCGTGTCCTTCACAACTTGTTAGCATCTGCAATGCTAACCCCTGGTAGGTTTCATGGTCCGTTTAAAAACAAACAAAACAAAACACAGTGAAATTGTCCAAAACATATTTTCCTCACCTAAAACATTTTTTTTCTAAAAAACTAGGGTTTTTACTGCCAAAGTCAGACAAAGAACTGAAGACTATCACACATACTAAGACTCTGGATTTGTAGATGGTGGTCATGGTGCTGAAACCACTTATGATTTTCAATTACATATGTTTTGTTTTATGATCATAAATTTGCTATTTCCATTTTTCATCTGTATGTGACCGCCATTTCACCTACTGCCTCTTTCACATTCCCATAATATTTGATTCTCTCCCTAATTTTCACTTACATCATCATTCATAGATTCCCAATATTTTTAAATGTCTACTGCCTCATGACTCTTGTATATTTTTATAGAGCCAATGCATTTTTATCTTCCTCTTTCTTTTATTGTAAACTCATCAGTTCTAGATAATCTAATTTTGTATGCTAGCCTTTTGGAAACAAATTATTTAAGCACAAATATATATCACTAACATATATTACTTTTCTCATACTTGTGTATATACAAAATTCATTATCAGCTGTTGCCAGTTAAGCAGCCAGGATGAAAACTGAATATGGAAACTTTTTAGGGGGACAGACATAATTTATTATTATTATTATTATTATTATTATTCGTTGTCATTATATATCAGAACTCCATAGTCAGTTTGTATGTATCAACTTCATAAGCATAAGCCACATCTTCATAAATGTAGGTGGTCCAGACAAGGCTGTGAAGACTTAATTAACCTTTCAGTCAGGAGAATCTTCATTTATATTAGCAGAATTACACTAAAAAGAAGGGGGGTAAAGTCTTTTTATGCAGCAAGAAGAGCTCAATATTTTTGGCTATTTAAAGATAACTTTTCATGTAGTATATATACTCCTATTTTTTTTATAACATCATCTGTTGTGTGTCATCTGTAAGTTATTTTATGATGATTTTATGATGACAGATTTCACCTAGTACCACATTTTTCTCCAGTATCTATGCTATCTCTGTGTCATTCTTGACAAAACTCTGCTCCAGAGAGTTCTTTAAAAATCTTCCAGGCCTTTAATCACTGCTGTTTGTCTTCTTAAACAAACAAGTGGTTCAAATCTTGCTTGATGTACACTGATGAAAAATGAATGCAGAATTCAACTGAGACAAAAATATCAATGCCAAGCCATGTGGTAGGATTGTCTTTCATATCTTACAATTGCACTGATGTGTAGAAATATTAGTGTGAAGGATACCTTTTAAAAATGCAATCTTTTCATTTTGTCCAGAAGTCCAAATTTTGAAAAAAAAACACCAAAACCACAAGTTTGGTGGATTTTTGAAGTGGTGGAACCTTTCTTTTGGTGAAAAGACAATATTTTAAAATAATTAATTAAATTTTAAAAAAAATGGTTTACTAGACCTGAACTTACCAACTGGAGCTGAACTTTTAGTGGCAAGACCAAAGGAAAAAAAAAAGTATACGTAGAATCATAGAATAGTTAGGGTTGGAAAGGGCCTTAAGATTATGTAGTTCCAACCCCCCTGCCATGGGCAGGGACACCTCACACTAAACCAAGTCACCCAACGCTCTGTCCAACCTGGCCTTGAACACTGCCAGGGATGGAGCATTCACAGCTTCCCTGGCCAAACCATCCCAGTGCCTCACTACCGTTACCATAAAGAACTTCCTCCTTATATCCAATCTAAACTTCCCCTGTTTAAGTTTTAACCCGTTGCCCCTTGTCCTATCACTGCAGTCCCTAGTGAATAGTCCCTCCCCAGCATCCCTGTAAAACAGTGTCCTCCTAGCTAAGACTCTTAGAAGTCTTTGCAAGCCTCTGGAACCCTTGGGGAAGCTCAGCTGTTCCCAAGGGGAAGAAGAAGCTTGAGGTCTTTCCTGGAGAGTGTCATCTAGTGGAGCTTCTCTCCTAAAAGGATTCGAACTTGCAACTAAGACCACACAAACTGAACAAATACTACCCATGGAGTAGTCAGCCAGCCAAAGGATGAAAAAAAGGTTCATGGGCAAAGGAGTTTTTGAAGTAACCCTTACTTTGTATTATCTTTATTAGCTGAAAACTTATTTTTATTTAAAAATAAGGTCTTTTCCTAATACTACTGACAGATAAACCAAAAATAGGTATTATTTAAATTTCTCTCCATGCTATCAGAACCTGTCTGACAGCTACTTGGAAAGCAAAGTTTCAGTAATACCAAAAGAACACAGCTGTTCTTATTTCAGTATACAAACATTGTTATTTCCAGACCTGAACTCCATACTCGTATTTTGGTAAGTTTTATTCAGATGAGAAACTTCACAAAGTCTATAAAATGAACACAATAAATCTGATAACATCCATAGAGGCTTTTGTCTTTACTTTTTAAAGGTGAAAACTTAATTAAATTGTACATATTTAAAACAAAAAGAACAATATGTATGTCATGTATTTGGTGAACAACTCCAGAAGAGGGGGTAGCATTAGCTATTACTGGTTATACTATTGCACTTGAAAATATGTGTGCATTTTTACAATAAGAAAAAGGAAGCTAAATCTTGCCATTTACTGTCAAAATTCCTTTCCCCACGCTATTGCCATGTTTGTCTTAAGCACACTTTAAGCTGCACTCCACTTTATATACCTTGTAATTTGTATCCGAGTCATCTCAGCTTCCAATTTCAAAACCAATCAGATCCCTATTCATTCACCTGCTCCTGGGTTATGCACTTATAACTTCTTCAGTGTTGTTTTAGACCCTTTTGTAATTTCTGACGGTTTTACTCTTTTGAATAGAAAAATGTAAGATTTCTTTTATAAACAAATGTAATTTTGTCTTCATTTTCATCTGCGTTATCAACAATTTCTCAAGTATATTCTGAGCATCCTATACTTTAGCAAAGCAGAAAATTCACATGTCTGCATTTGCACCCTGAAAGAGTATTCAATTTATAAATAGACATCATGGAAACAGTTGTGTACCAGATTTTATTCAAAGCTGAAGAAACCCTTTCTCCTAATTTCAGCATTCAGATTAGCCTACAAACCAAAAGCACAATTATCACTTTAATTACCTTTCCTTTGGAAAAGAAAATCAGACAGTTAGGAAAAAAAATAATTATTTATATTATACATTCATTTTGGCTTTAATATTTTAACAGCATCCACCTTTGAATAGGTCTGATAAAGTCCTTTCATAGGTGACCTAAAGGCCAACATTACCCCAGGAAAGAACCTCACAATATGCAGAAAAGAACTGATACTGGGATGACTGCTTGTTGACTTACTCTTTCCTACATGAAAAATCTTATAAAGGCTAAATTCTGAAAGAGTAAGACAAATTCAGGGGGTTTAAAGAATTTTGAAGTTTTCCCTTTTTTTGAAAGAAAATTTAAATGTGATATATCAGGCTGGTAGAGGGGTATAGATTTATTTTTTTAATGGTCAGCCTTGGCTGCTGCCTTAACTGCTTGTTGAAATATTATAGTTACAAAGATTAACCTTTCCAGACAACCTTTACAGCTATATTCATATCATAGCTAATATAGAATAGTTTGAAAGTGGATCATGATTTTACTCTTCCAGTCATGAATATCTTTCATGCTTTCAAAATGATCTTATACTGTTATGCCTTTTTAATAATATTGTGAACGAGATCTGATGTGAACCCAAAAGCCTGAGGAATATCAGTGCCTATGATCAGTATTCTGAACCCATCTGAATTTTAATCTCCCTTAAGTTTTCAAAAAGGCACCTTGTTTATGTCATGTCTCTAGTCATTCTCTAGTTCTTTTGAGAAGATCCTGGCTTCTGCTTTCTTCAGGCAACAGCATTAGACCATAGTATCTTATAACAAACACACTGTTATCACTTAATGGTCAGTTGTTGAACTTAAAAAGGGACAGAGGCAGGCTTACACATTGATCATTCACGACTGAAAAAGCAAAGTGCTAAATAGCTGGAGTAGGACCAACTGAAACACAATCTTATAAAAGACACTTACATGGGTGCTGAATATACCAGGTGGTCATTCAAAATTCTTAATATGAGACCAGCTAATTTTATACCTTTGCAAATTTTTTTACTTAGTCAGTTTGATCCAGATCAAACCCACCAGTATTTCTTGCTCAAACACTGAAATATTAAAAAAAAATCCTTCAGATTGCATTGACTTTCTGTTCTCCTCCCTTTCTAAAGCTAAGACTAGACTCAATATCTGTTCTGTGGTCTCTTTCATCCTCTCTCTGATAAGTGAATTCTTATAGTTACCTAACTTATACCTACCTCACGTTGATTTGTTAGGACAACAGCTGTAGGGTATAAGGAAAGGAATCCGCAAAACTGATATGCTCTTTTGTATACAAAAAATTGAAGTCAATTCAGGTATTGAAATATACATGTTTTTATATACAAGGTTTTCTCACTGTTTATACAGAGAAGTTTATACAAACAAGTCAGATTTTCCTTATTATTCCTGTGAACAGCAGCCTCATTTGAACATCTATCAGATATTACAGTGTAGAAAAGGTTTGTTAAAACTGAAACACTTAAGAACTATTGAAAATAAAAGGATATTTATGTTGAAAGAGCCTGTTAAATTTCAAAATGAAAAAGCATTGAAAGTCACTAAGGCAGAATAGTCTTAATACCTTTCTCTTGGATAAAACTGCAATGCACTATTTCACCATAGTTCAGGCTTCATAGATCCAAAAGAAATCAATGTTAGCTTCTTAGGTGACCTTTTGTAATCAAAATGCATTTAATTCCCTTTGCACGCAATTTTCAGTTTTACTGAGAAATTTTATTGATATTTACAAATAAAAACTTTGAGTCAATAGCATTTGTTAAGCATTTTGCACTATAACTAATGTGTAAAATATATTCTACATATAAGGCATTATAGTACAAATTAATCTTAGGAAAAAACATGCCAGTCAGCTAAGATGAAAAAAATAAGGCAGAACTTGTTAAGCTAATAGGATAACCTGGGCACAGTTGCTTGTGTAACATGCATTTAGTGACCATTCTCCTCAGTTCTAATTTCTCTGAAGTTTATTGTCATTTTGCTAGTTACTTGCCTATTCAGGTGCTTCTTCAAACTTCAAATACTGAGTCCTGAGTCCTATGTCCTTTCAAAGTCTGCCAGCCTAGAGTGGACTGAAAAGACTAGTTCCTTTTGTTCTGACTATAAGCACTTCCTTTGTAGAGCAGAAACCTTACAGACATGTTCCAACAGAGACAGCTGAGAGCTATCTGAAAGATGTGTGAACAGCATTACAATTACTTTTTCTACCTAATATGAAAGGCATTGACAATTAGCTTTTACTTAAGAGCTAAGCTCTGCCTTGTCTATGATGATAAGAGTTACTATATTAGTGTGCGTTTCAGCTCTGTTCTCATCCTCTAAATTGAGGAGTGTTTTACTGCATTTTCATTACTCTAGAGTTCATTCAAACTATGAGGGCTTTATATATCAGAACACAGAGGTAGGTTTATTAGTCTCTGAGAAGTCAATAACACTTTTTTCATATTTGTCTAGATGATTAGCAGTAATACTAATCACATACTTAGAAAAATTAAAGTTTTTGGTAGTTAAGAATACAACATAGCTAATGTAAAGAGTTTTGATATTGAATGTATATGTGAGAATATTTATAATATACATTAATATATTAATGAACTTGGTCATAGTGATAACACTCATTTTTTAAAAATTAAAAACCCTTTGTGAAGTCAGTTTAATTTTGATGCTTTTGAAAGATGACTCATGAGCTCACTACAGAAACACCTCACATTCTCTTTACAGTGGGTGTTTATTTTAACAATTAATATTTGTAGGGTATGCACTGACTCCTCAAGCTGCAAGACTTACTAACACTTTCATAAAGCTGTTATAATGAATTTTGTTTCATATTGATGAAAATCAACAGAAAAAAAGTTAATTACCTCATTACCTACATACTCATAGCTGAAGGTTCCATCCTGGAGAGCTAAGGGCAATGGCTTCAGTGGCTTTGGATCATAGGTTTATCATCAACAGTTTTTCCTCAAGGAGGTGACATGAAAAAGTTGTAACTCAGACATGATCTGGGAGATGTGAATTCTCTCAAAGAAACCTAGCAGCCACAACAAAATATCGTTTCATTCTACTTCTTGAAAATAAACTAAAATCTCTAGGATAGTCTTGTCACCAGCCTTTGAGAACTTAAAATCCAGGCGTAGTAATCAGAAACATCCCAAAAGTCTTAAATATTTTGTACATTAATATCTTTTCATTACTACATTTCTATCCAGATATTCATGAAACACCTTTCAAATCAACTAAGAATTTCAAGAAATTCAAAAAATATACTGATTTCTTCATACTCAAGGTGATTACTGTAATGTAGTTGGACTGCTCTTATAAATGTATGTATTCTAAGGAAAGTGTACAAATGTACTCTTTTCCCAGTTAGAAGTGCTGGATGACAGGCATAATGCTCCTAACATCTACTGGTCATTAGTCCCCATAGTATTTATTTGCTGTTAGGACCTTCACCATTATTTTTTACTAAAATTGTACTGAAAGTAGGGATGGAGCACAGAGAGCATTTTAAATACACATAATTTGAACCTCTGAGTTTCAAATCGAAGGAATCTGAGATATGCTCAAATTAATACATTAACTGAAATTCAAAATAAATTCCTGTGGTGGTGGTATTCTGGGGTTTTGGGTTTGTAGGGGATTTTTTTCCTGAACTACTTTAAATAATTGGAAAGTTTAGCTAAACCCTTACAAAGGCAGGTCTTTTTACAAAATCTGTTTCCAAGAGAACATGCATTCCTCAAGAACAGATGACATGTGAGAGTTACCTTATTTTTTCTACTCAAGATAATTTAACAGTACCTTGGAAAAAGTCATAGCTTAAAAATCTGTTCCACTCTGTTCTTAAATCAAAAATTTAACTGATAGTTAAATCATAATTAGATCCAAATAGTAGCTGTACAAAAGCCATAAGACTTGTATATTTTCAACTCTAAATCAGGTAAGTTTTTGTGGAATGAATAATAGTGTATTAAAAACAAGACCAATTCAAGATTTAATTTGTGTTCTTTTCTACCAAAGTGTGGAACATATAGTTCCAACTATTACTATTACTACCTCCAGTGGGTTAACCTTAGCTAGCAGCCAAGTACCTATCAAGCTGATCTCTTACTTCCCCTCCTCAGCGGGTCAGAGGGAGAAAATAAGATGAAAAATATCATGGATAAGCACAAGAAAATCACTCACCCGTTGCCATCATGGGCAAGACAAACCTGACTTTAGGAAGATTAATTTGATTTATTGCCAGTTAAAAGTAGAATAAGACAGTGAGAAACAAAAAAAAAAAAAATCTTCCTTCCACGCCTTCCCATTTATTCCCAAATTCATCTTTATTCCTCCATTTTCAACAGTTCTACTTCCTCCCCAACCTTAACAGCAGAACACAGATGGAGAAGGGGGATTGTAGGCAATTCAGAACACTTCACCTATGCCTCTGCCTCCTCATGTTTTTCCTCTCCTCCTTTCCAGGGGTACAATAATTCAGGGGCAGACTGCTTTAGCATGGCTCTTCCATGTGCCACAGCTCCTGACAGAAAACTTGCTCCTCCATGGACTTCTCTCCATGTACAGCAGCTTCCTCCAGGAACCTGCTCCAGCATGGGATTCTCCACTGTCTGCAGGATGGGTATCTGCTCTAATGTGACCCTCCATGGGCTGCAAGGGGACAGTAAGCTTCACTATGGTCTCCTCCGTGGGCTGCACAGGAATCTCATCTGGTGCCTGGAGCACCTCTTTCAGCTCTTTTCTCACTGACTTTGGTGTCTGCAGAGCTGTTTCTATCGTGTTTTTCTTGCTCATCTCTCTGACTGCTGCTGCATAGCATTCTTTACCCTATCCTAAATACATTATCACAGAGGCACCATCAGTGTCGCTGACTGGGCTCAGCTTTGGCCAGCAAGTGAGCCAGCTAGAGCTGGCTGTGCCCAACAGGAGGAACAGTCCTTAGTTTCTTCTCACAGAGGCCACCCCTGAAGCACCCCTGCTACCAAAACCTTGTCACATAAAAAACAGTACCATAATTTGAAACAATTTTAAGTTGCTTCTCATCCTCAAAGAATACTGATATCTGCTGTATCTTAGTTTTTTTTTTGTAAGACAGTGATTTCTGCAAAGGACTGGTTCAAGTCCAAGCTATAGGACTCTTTTAATGCATAGAATAATTTTAGGCATAGAGATAGAAAGTGGCTTCCATTGGAGCAGAGAGTTTCTCTAGCAAAGCTTCAGTGAGGGCTAAGGAAAAAAAAAGTTTTTTTAAATAGATCTCATTAAGTTTCTGAGAGGAATTTGTAAAATACTTGCTAATGTGATGAGATTGAACACTTTTTTTCCATGTGCTATTCTATACCTTTAATATGAATTGTACAGTTTATATCTGTGGAGTACAGATGGCATGGATAGCTGGGGACATTCACTGGTTAATCACTAAAAAAAAAAAAAACAAACCTCAGTTGATCAAAAGTTAAATCAAGGAGCTGGACTCAAACAGAAGGTTTTTGTGCATGTGAACAGCAAGAATGAAGCAAATTCCTGATGATTCTGGAACCACAGTTTAAGATAATACATATGCTACATGAATTGGCATTTCACCTTTCCATTCCCACAGGCCAACAGCCTTTTCCTGCTCATGCAATCCTGTGGTGAGCCAAACTGAGAATCTGATCTACATTAAAATTAATCTGGAAAAAAAAAAAGACTGTTTTACCTCTGATTGGTTCCCTGATCTAGTTCAATGAGCAGCAGAGCAAACATTTCTACTAGCCCAAGGGAGGAAGCAAAGCAGGGTGAGAATAAGATCTCAGGTAGAGAAGGAGGTCAGGACTGCTCCTTGAGGCAGCAGTGCTAGCTGACAATGTAGTTGAAAATGCAGTTTGAGGTGCTTCATATTTGCATTTTTGCACCAAAACCAAGTCTTTATATTCTGCTATTTATTGATTCTGATGTTCCCAGACAAAAAGACTACAGTATGAACATTTAGTTATGAATACTTTAAAAGTATTACCCAGATTTTCTGCCTATTTAAAATGAACAGCAAGATTTATTAATGAAGATGAAGATAGATCAGTATTTACAACAGAGGCTCAATTAAAAAAAAAAACAACAAACAAACAAAAAAAAAACCCACAGACCAATATGAAAATACCTAAATAAGATGATAATGCTCCATCAGTTCAGGCCAACAATCTTTATAACCTTGTTTTTAGCTTTTTAAGTTCCTGTCATTGAATGCTGTGGAAATCACCTCTCATGAAGTGCCCTGTTTTTAAAGGTATTTATGTGATATTTGTTTCATAGTTTTGCAGGTCACTGAACATGAGTAGCTGCTAGACATGAAAACTAGCTGTGCAGGAGTGAATCAATATTTTCATCTGGTTAAAACCTTTAAAGAAGTGATGCTTCCATGTAAGACTAAGACTCAATTTATATAGCTATAAACGGAAAACTCAAATCAGACTTTTTTTGAAAAACAGTTTAATGTACAGCCTTGAGTTCATAGAATGCTGCTGCACTGCAGATTACATTAATTTAGAGTTGAAAATCAGTAGATATACAGCAACTATTGCCTTTCATCTGTATAATTCGGTGAAATAGCAGTTGAAATGAGTTAAAGATACAGCAACATGTCATCTAGCAATGTTTGCTACCCTGTGATGAAAGATCACTTACATGACAAAGAAAACCCTATTTTTTTACACATTCATGGATCATAGACTCCAATTAAATACAAATAGCTTCAAATATTTGGCAAGTAAGCAGACTTCATAGATATTGCTTAAGAAAGCAAATAGTGGAAATCAATTCCAGGTGACCAACTGATTGTTCTGATTGTTTTGAGTTGTGGTATTAAAAAGAAATAGTATTTCCTCAACTGTGCAACAACTGAGAGCATTTCAGTATCCTGGGCTTACAAGGCAGCAAGATGTGATGTTTTGTTATAGCTGTCAACAATTTACTGCATTGCAGGCTAATGGTAGTGGTTTAGGACAGCAGTATTAATGCTAATGTTCAGAGACTCAGTCATTAACCAGAACACTTAGGTTCTAAAATAAGATATTAATTGAGCACATGGGAGTGATAAAATGTAAAAACTACTGTCTGTTAATCTTGATCATTGGTAGATTTCTGCTAGATTTTTATTTTGGCTGTTACAGCAACATAACAAAATCAGAAGCAGGCTTTTCATGCAGCAACATCCTCAGAGAATTGCTTATACACTGGACAGATGAATGCAACAAAGAAACGGCAGATATTTATTCCTGTTCTCTCTTTTACATATGCCTATAGAAACACTCATACAAAAGGATACATATGCATTTTGTTCAATAATCTCAAATATATCAAACATCCTGGTGCCTGATACCTATTTGCAGCTTGCTTTTAAATATTTCACATCTGCTTCATTAAAGTCGATTAGAAAAATATCCACTAATAATAATAAAAAGTAATAGATGCTGGAAACCTCTATAAAATGCTATAAACACTTAGATTTTGTTTCCTGACTGGAAGCACAAGTTATTTGATTCTCCCAAATATTGATATTCAGCTAGATATTGTCTCCTTCCCATATCTAAATTTTGGTAGCTATCCAGCAGTGAATAAACATTTCAAGAACACACAGAAGCACAAAAAATCACAGCATAGCTTTATATGATTAAGACTGAAAAGAATCCTTCTGCTTAAAGAGCATCTCCTCTGTATTCCCTTTTTTCCATTTGGATTTCCCTGAAACTGTTTCTTCCCTGTCACTGTGATTTTAGGTGAACCAAAATTAGCATTTTGAGACAGAAGTTCCCAAAGTTGCACCAAAATTTCCCTAAACAAAACAAGTCCCTTTAAAAATTGTAGTGCTGTAGGAGCCCAAACTGTGTTCTAATGGTCTCATCACTAAGCTTAATTACTCAGTTTTCCACAGTTAATGCACATTGCCTATTACCTTCAGGACACAAACTTGAAAATGCCATTCATATAATGTTTTTGTCTCTAGAAAACTACATGTACATTCAACAAAGTGCTGGGAAGGCTTATATACAAAAAAAGAGTGGAAAAAAAAAGCTTTGAAGGCAGTCAGTTGCTAAATATATTTTTTTTGGCTTAAAGTATCATACTGTGATCAGTGAACCAGAGGTACAATCTTGTACCATTAAAGTGAACCACTCTTATCAGATGTACCATCTAACTTGTAGGCATTTTGCTACCATCTGTTTTTGTCAGGGCTGAATGTTATATAGGAGAAAATGAGCCTTGCCAATTTGTGCACCCATCTTAAAAGAATTAGTCATTTGTAGGTCATTGCAGAGTCTGATACTATTTTTCTACCTGTGTGAATAAATTGGAAGATAACATTAATCAGTCAAGACTGATTAACTCAAAGGATGATGAAAGATCAGGGGGCTGGATTTATTTTCAATAACTGAAATACAGGTCAAGAGATTTCAGTACATCATCTCTGATGTTTGGATATTTTGTTTCTTGAGTTGCTTTGGTAGAAAGTGGAGTGAACAGACTGCAACAAGAACTGGTGGAAGAGCCTGGAGGTTTTGATACTGAGATGATGGTTTATGGGAAAAAAATAGAATATAAGTGGGAAGGTATAGTATTAAGGGACTCTTTAATGGTAAGGGGCATGAAGGATAGAGACAAAAGGTGTATCTCCACTTTTGTTTTCATATTGAAGTTTTCTGTATTATCAAATATTCCAGGTATTCACAATGGACATGAACCAGCACATAGGAAAACCTTGACTTTCTAATATAAGTGAGGGGTTTTCTTTGCTTTTCCAAGCTGGTTAAATGAAATAGTATTAGGGAAAATTCTTTCCTTTCACTTCACCTGGGGGCTTGAGCATGTCTCCCTAAACAGTTTATCAAACCAGAAAAAATTGAAGAGTATCCTGATACGATTTTAACACTTTTCTTCCCATACATTAGCTAAAACAAAGATTAAGGTCCACACTTTTGAAGCAGGAAATATTTTCTTCCTACCTGTTCTTTGACTCAGGATATAGAAACAGCTTGCACTAAATCCTTTTACTCCAGATTGTGTTAGAACTGAGTAACAGATGGGACCCTTTGATAAACTTTTTTTTGAGCCAACATTTCAGGAATCCTTGACTCTTTAGCAGAGACAATAATCTCTGGATCACAAGTTACTAATGAGGTTTAAAAAAGGAAAACAAAAAAGTTGAGTTGCTGATGCCTAAGCTATACTGCAATTTATTTTCTTGAGCTTCCAACTCCTAGACAATGCCACCTCCAAACATTCAAAGCATAATTATTGCCCCCATCATCACAACATAGCAAATAATAAAGTGCAACTATGAATCATGTAGCATTCTTTCTGTTAACAATACCTTTGTTATAAATCTATGTGAAAACTCCAACTACCAAAATAGACATCAAATTCTAGAAGTAGTACTTCTCTCTCTTTGCAAAAAGAGGGCTGCAACAATAAAGAAAACAAGAAAGAAATGTCTGAGCACTTAAGTAAGAAGCAGTATATCACAGCAGTTAAACTTTCGATCTAGCTCTTCAAACAATGACTAAGCACATCTTGGGTATTACATACTCCCCCTTTTTCTTTGCGGATAATATAACATTCAGAAAAAAAGACAAATTTAATGGAAGAGAGACTGTTTCTCACTTTCTCCAAGGAGGGCAATCAGTCCCGTGAACAATTTACTCTTAGATTGGCAATGAAGTCTGCTCCAAATTCTAGTATGCATTATTATTGTTCTACTAAAGTTGAATCAAGTCAGCATGCTCACTGATGAATCAGCCCAAAAATACAGGTTAGACATTTTTTTTTTATTTTTTTTACAAAAGACAGAATCTTTTTTTCAAGGTCATTTTTAAGGTAATTTCTTTCAAAGTAAGTTATTTATTCCAAATTCTTTCAATGTTATTAAAGGGTCTAAAGAAGGAAAGTGGTTCATGTATCTTAGGCTTTTTACTTACTGTACACTGCATTGTGTTGCTTCATCTGGAAGAAGCAACAACATGACATAGGAATAACCTTCATAATATTTTGCTCATGCAAGAAAAATACTGACTATAGTCACATGCTTATTGCACCCCCTCACCCATATGTGAGTTGTTAGGGTTTTTTTCACATTAAACAAGAAAAGATTAACATTAACACATCTGAAGGTGATTCTGTAAATTCCAAACAGAAACCCAGTGACACAGCTTCTGATATGTGTCATAAACCACTACTAGGTTCTTCAAAACACACTCTAAAGAATCAAACTTCAGAACCTACAGAGACTATCACCACCATTTGCCATTTGCTGTCTCAAACACATATTTTATTTCAAAATGTGATTTATTATTTTGTCCCCAGGCCCAGTTCTCATCCCAAATTTTATGATAATGCTTAGTGGTGAATATGGCATTCAGTTTTTTGCAGGCAATTTTCACATGAAATGTCATCTATAATGTAATATTTTCACACTTGTATTCCCAAATTACTTATCTAAAACAGAAAAAGAAAACCCGAAACAAACAAAAAAGAAGACAAACTCCAAATCATAAAATCATAGAATCACAGAATAGTTAAGGTTGGAAAGGACCTCAAGATCATCTAGTTCCAACCCCCCTGCCATGGGCAGGGACACCTCACACTAAACCATATCACCCAAGGTTTCATCCAACCTGACCCTGAACACTGCCAGGGATGGAACATTCACCACCTCCCTGGGCAACCCATTCCAGTACCTCACCACCCTAACAGTAAAGAATTTCATCCTTATATCCAATCTAAACCTCCCCTGTTTAAGTTTCAACCCGTTACCCCTTGTCCAAATACTACAGTCCCTAATGAAGAGTCCCTCACCAGCATCCTTGTAGGCCCCCTTCAGATACTGGAAGGCGGCTATGAGGTCTCCATGCAGCCTTTACTTCTCCAGGCTGAACAGCTCCAACTTTCTCAGCCTCTCTTCATACAGGAGGTGCTCCAGTCCCCATGTTTTAAAACAAAACTCATGCCATTAGTTCAGGCACAGACTTTCAATGCAGTCTTTACCCTGAAGATATTTTTAGACCTTCTAGACCCTCCACTGAATCAAAAGCAAAGCATATCAATGGCAAAAGCCACTAGTGCCTTTTGCTATCTACAGGTGAATATGCAGTACATGTGTGAAGCCCTGGATCTTGATTTTTTTTAAGTCATTATATAAAAAGATTTTGAAAATTAAAGAGATACACGTTTTACCCTCATTATTAGGCCTAAATTTTTGTTAAGTTCCTCTTGAGCTATGGCCTTAGGGATATGAACATTCCTTAGTCCACATTTCAGATTTTCAAACCTCAATGTCATTGCAGGAGTTGGCACATAAAAGAATTAATGCTAAATGTTAGAATAAGTTTCTCAATCAGGCCTGGAATCTGATATGGCCATTTTATATCTCTGACTACAACAGCTCAAAGAGAAAAAGACAGCTTTCATCATACTTTTGATAATTTGCAGAGTGCCATGTCTTTAGATGATTATGGTGTTGCTATCGTATGGGAAAAGCCCACAGAAATCTCTTTGAGGTTACAGCTTCACCTTTTTGAGCTGAGTCAAAAAGTCAGACTGAATTTGCTGAAGTGAACTCAGCATCATAAATATGCATGAATGAAATACTATAAAAATTATACTGTACATTCATGGCAGCTGTTTCACAAAGTAAAACAGAAGAAGAGGTATGTTAATGTCAGTAATAAATACAAATATTTGAATACTGGTATCAGAAGCTCTAATTCAAATTACCTCAATTAGCTCAATTAGGTAATACTATTTATAATCAGACTAAAACCAAAAGACAAATGGAAAGAAATTAAATTTGGAGAAAAATAATCAAATTAAATTTGATCATATACTTGATTTCTTTTTTGTTTTAAACATGTGGAACCTCTGAAAGTGTTGTTATTTAACCTTCTATTTTGTTTGAGCATTTTGTATCCAACTTTATAAAGGGCATATCTTCTCCAGTGAGACACTATCTCCACTCAGCAGAGAGGAGTAAAGGTTCAGGGACACATTTCCTGGATCCTTTTGTCCAGCCTAGCTTGTGTCAAGGGAAAAAAATATTTCTTGAAGGCATATGGATATCCAAATTAGTTCCTCTACCTTTCTTTTCATAACCTCAGTATAGGGGACATTTCAAGGATGCGGGAGATTATGAGCAGAGGAAAAGCCAGATGACATGCTTCAGTGATACTTCAATGATGTATGCTCCCTACTGAGCTGAAATGATTCAAATGAAAGTTTGTTTGAATTTGTTAAAAATTGACCTAAGAAACTGAAACAAATTGCAAAACATTTCCCATTAGACTTAGCTCTTGGACTTCTTATTTTCAATTATCGTGCATTTCAATAGTATTGAGAGTCTCCATTCATTGCTCATGACTCTGCCCTATAAAGAAACATTTTTGCTTTTTTTCTGTATACAGTTTGCCTGTCAATTCTTCTTTTTTATGCTCATGAATTTCTGTAGGGTGGCATTGGTGAATTTCAGGAGAATTTGACCCAAAATGATTAGGGAACTGAACTTTGTTTCTCCAAAATAAATGGGCTATATGTAAGTTAGCAGAAATTCATATAGATATGAAAAAGGAGCAAATAAGAATTAATATCTTATTCTTGTGCTCTTAACACAAGTTGTTCCGCTAAAATTGTTATATTTTTTTCTTAATTACATACATGTTGTCAAAACTGAAGGTATTGCATATTTATGTGCAAATAAAAACTGTTTACTGATCAGCTAGATTTGGCCTCAGGTAAACACTTTCAAATGGATTGAAAACACATTAAAACACATTCAAGCTGTTTCTGAAGTATGTGAATAGATTCTGACCTTATCTTTAGTAGATAAATCTATATTTCTTGAAAAAGAAGTCCAGTATACACTGTTTACTTCCAAATATTTAATTTGGAATTCAAAATCCTCACATCAGCTACCAGCTATAAAACTACACAATGGGTAATTGTAACAAAGCTAAGAAAAGAACAGATATTCCCATTTTTAAAATACAGATAAGCCCTCACATAACAACATTTTCACCCCTTGCCTAATATAGAATGTGTTGCTCAGGGGGTTGGTTGGGGTTTTTTTAAGATGTTTGAGATCAGGCACAAATATTGGTTAACGGAAGTAAGCTAGTATGAAAATTAAAAGGAGCTTATTTTCTTTTCAAGGTACGACATCTGTCTTGTTCTCAAACTGTGTATGTAATTTCTGAAGTTTGGAAAATCTTGATTCAGTCATTATATCTCTGGAGGTAAAAACTGCAACAGTTGCAATGTGGTTATATAGGATATATTAAACAAGTATCAGGTGTCTTAAAAAAGATGTAAGTAGCCAGGTTTATTCAATTTCATCAGAAGTACAGTACAGAAGCTATGATCAGGTACCAGTTAGGAATATGGAGTAACAGGGTGTGTGAATGTTGGGAACAGGAAGTGTCAGGCACTGTACCCAGAAAGAAGAGCAGAGGCTGAAAGACAGTTGAGAAGAGAGGAAACAGTGTGCACCATGTCCAGGAAGTGAAAAAAAGCCTTGACCAGGCATTGCAGTCAGATTATAAAACAAAAAATATTTATTACATTAAGGTTTGGGATAACAGGTAGTTGAAAGACTTACTGCGAAGAGTTACAAAGTTTGATAAGGAAACAGACAAGATAAACACTATTGCCACTGCCAATCAAAAGAGATTCTGGTGGATGACAAATAGGAATATTTTTTCACAGACACTCTGCTGGTTTGCTATGAAGCTTTGCTTGGGAAAGGCATTACCTGTGCTCTCTGAGATCCCTGACTGCTTGTGGGAAGATTCAGTTCTACACAGATGATTTTATTTTATTTTTTTTTTCATATACAAGGGCTTTAATGTTAAGTAAAATATAGAGATGAATAAATGGGAAAATATGACATTTTCTTCTTTCCAGATATACATATATTTAGACAAGAGAATAAGCTCCTTAGGAATCTTCTTTGAGGGAACAAAGGTAACCAAGACACGATACATTATCAGGGAAAACTCATACAGAATGTCATTCTCAGTTTATGGGAATTAAGAACAATCCTGTATAGAATTATCATCAAGAAATTTTCAGAACAGAATTAAGCACTACAGATATATATGATATGTAGTTATATGGGGGGTTATTTCTTTCTTCAACAGCCATTTCACTTTCACATAAGCAGAGAGCAGTAAGTCTAAATGCCCTATTAAAGGTCCAGAGATTGTGGAGTTTTAGTATGGTGGTATTTGCTCTCCAGAACGTAGAAATAATTAAGATGACCTGCATAGTTCCCAGATGAGTTAATAAAGATGCAGTCTAATTAAATCACAGTCCTTGCATCTTGTCTTTCCTTTCATGTCCAGGACAAAACCCAGTTCTTGTACATTTTGTAAACTCCCATGAAGAGAAAGATTTCCATTACATTTTAATTGTTACTTTCTGCAGACTTTGCCTTTGAGACTTTATAAATCTGTGTCATTCCTCTTTTACTGAACCAGTCAAAAGATATGTACCTTGTAATGAAAGATGTGCCCTTTAAGTGATTTCACAAGAACGGCATCCTTTATCATGATGCTGTGTTAGGGCACAACCATGGGCAAGATGGGGCATATTAATACTGATTCCAATGTCCTTGCTACCCGAGGGTTGCTTTCAGAGTGCTAAAGAGATGAAAGAGGTGATCAAAAAAGAGATTCCATTTCACTCTCTAGTGAAGGAACTTTCAGCTTGTTTTTGTGCAGTGTGTTTCTGATGACTGCTGACACTTGAATAAGGGAGACCTTAAAGCAAGACCACATCCTCTCATAAAATGTAACAAAGGCCACAAGGCTAGTTCATTTTTTTCTTACCATCTGACTTCATTCTACTGGCATTCTAACCAAAGCACCTCATAAGAACAAAATTTGTTACACGGAAAAAATACAACTAAGTCAGGAGGGAAAACTCTTCATAAAAGAAGAGGTACAGGAACTTGGCAGGGATATAGACAGCTGCATTTTTGTCCTGCTTGCTTAATAATGTAAACAACTTTTGTGTGTGACCATTCAGAAAACCCTCTATGTAGACAATGTATCTTGTCAACCATTTCCTGTGTGTGTAAAATGTAATTCGTCACTCTGTGGTGTCTTGGCAGTGGCCTTGTAACGAACACACTGAACTAATGAATATTTCATAAAGAAATGATTTATTAGCATTCCTCTGCCTTTGCTTTGAAAATAATCTATCCTTCAAAAGCTGAGCACAAAACCTATCTGCAGGTATGGAAAGTAGACTGAATCCCCTGAAGACAAAACCAGGATTTCTTAATAACCTCTGGGCCATATAGACTTATAAGAGATATTTAGTCAATCTTGTATTAATATTTTAGGTGGCAAGGAAATGCAGTATTAAGCTATTATACTTATTATACTGAATTTGGCTGTCAGAACTATGAGCTATCACAAAAAAAATAAAATTACGAACTCAGAATTTTTCAGTTTCATATATTTTGATGAACACATAATAAAATAGGTCACAGCATAGTACAAATATCTCTGGGCCTTCTGAGCTACCCATATTACCATACTGCTATAGAGCACTTTTCCTTCCCAGAACTCACCAGAAAATCTATCATATGGATGCAATATGAAGTTGTATTTACCTGCGCTTTTATCCCAACCACTAATGCCCTTGGGTACTATATTACATAATAACTGCTGTAATAACAAGTGGTTTTTTCCTATGATTGCAAATATTTATTGTGTGAAATTAATTTGCATAGTCCTGCATCTTACACAAAGATCTTCCTATGCTGAGAATTTACAGACTGACACACATTGCAATACAGGCACAAAGCAAACCAGAAAATCAAATGTGGTTTTGGTATCTCAGGCAGTTTGTGATTTCTATCGGTGGTACAGAAGTACATTTTAAGTGCATTTAATGCATCACACTGCTTCAAAAGGTATTTGCACTTTTTTTTTGTTCTCAACAGAAATCCCTTATTTGCCATGCTAATGCAATCCCAGTATTACTTGTCCTCTATGTGTTAGACCCAGAACTCCTCAGATGGATTATTACACCCTTATCTTCAGCTGTAGGAATTCATGCTTTCAACTCAGGACTCCTTTTATCCTGTGAAGATGGTAAATGATTTATGTCAGACCATTAGAAAACAGTACAGAAGTACTTCACAAGATCATCCATTATGGTTTTGTTTAAGTCTCCTAACCTTAAACTGTCTTGTGTCTTTTTCTTCAATGACTGGAAGATGCATAGCTCCAATGCACAGCTTTGGGATGAGATCAAAGGTGAAAAATGCATGTGTGTGGCAAGTTATACGGACATGAGTGGTTTCCCAGGTGATAGATGATACTGTTGTGATATTTTATTTTATTTTTTTTTTAATCTGCATCAATTAATCTAATAATTTGCAGTGGAAGAAGTGCACACTGTGTGCCTTTAGACTTCAGGGAGACAATCATGTATGTGAGGGAAAAGACTATTACAGGACTGACAATACAAACAGGAAAAAGTAATACTCAAGTATAATATGATATATGTGAGACGAGGATCTAGCAGGACTGTATGAACAAAATTCCTGCAGAGTTTGTCTCGGAATCTAGAAAAGCTTTCTTACCATGCTATGAATCTAAGCAAGAAATTTTAAGGATACTCTTCCTAGAAGGTGGTTGTTTTGCAGAGACATCCATTTAGGAAAATAAATATACCTATATGTCCACCAAGAGTGTGTACCAGCTATCATAAATAATAACTTATGAAATGCTCAATCAAATATTGGCATGATGTGCATAGAGAAATAAAAAAATATTGCATATTATCAGAAGTTGACTTTGTCAGACATCTCAGAAGAAAAAGGAAAAATTTTCTTCACTCCCTTTTGGGACCCATTCCCCGAAGCCTTGGTGGATGTTATTGGTTTATTCTATGATTACCACAAAAGGGGAAAAACTGTGATTCTGATTATATGACTTGATTTTCTCTTCAGAGGCAGTTCTTTTCCTAATTTAGAGATTGAAACCATGGCAGGAGTTATCTTTCACAGACTACCACAGGTGGATGAACATACTGTCTAATTTTTAAGGATTTGTGGAACAAAATGAGGTAGAGCAAAGAGGCTGAGAAATTCAAAGGGATATTAAAGTATAGGTTACTATATGCTGAAACAGCTAGTGATTAAGTTACATTTTTGCTGTACTTACCCTCCCTAGATAAACTGGCATAGAATCTGACTTAATCTCCCATCTAAATGAAAAATTGGAATTCTTTGAGATGTTATCATAGATTTTGGGGAGGGTAGCTCTGAACAAGAGGCTGAAGCAGTCATTGTCTATAATTACTGGATTAATAATAACTTATATCACATGGGGAATTTGTAGAGCAATATCTTGCCAAGGATTTCCAAAGATAAGTTATTATAAAAACTTATGTAAATGCTTACTTAAGGCTTTCAGTCCATCTTCTTAATTCTTGTTCAATATCAGCAGCTGCAAGATTGTTGTGAAAGTTTTTTGAAGTGATGGGAAAGGTTAATAAGATTACTAAATAAAAAGACTCTTTTGGGGCAAGGTCAGATGCAGAACTTGGCCTGCCAGCTTATGGAAAGAAAAGAGTACCAGGACACTGGACTTAGCTAGAAAGCCTCTTTCTATAGACGAAAAATAAAACCTGTTCTCATCAGTGATGTGAGACAAGATTATTTTGAAAGGCTGATTGGTCCTTCAACCCTATATTGACGCAGGTCAGTTACCTGCTGCTTGGATTACACAGTTTTGACAAACTCAGTTGGTAACATCACCACCTACTAAAATTGTAAACAAACCAAAGTGTTGAATTATTTGGGGTAAACTTAAAAGTTTACACTATTCAAAGGGAAAATCAGTCTAATGTAGTTAAAAAATAACTTGAGAGATAAAGGAAGAAATTTATCCCAGTCCCTTAAACGTGAAAGCCATTTCAGACTGACTCAAATGCCTAAACTCAGTCTTTCACAGGACACTCAGGATATTACAGAAGCTTTATGAAAAACTGCAATGATATTGTTGCTTCTATTACTGCACTATGTAAAAATAGAAGACTACTAAAATGGTTCTGGCTGAAGGTTTTCAGAGGCTTTAAGCAGGCAAAGTCATTCATGTCTTAATCTTTCTTGTCCCATCTTTGCTCTCCCAAACTTTCGAGAAAATATTTGAGCACATCTCCAATATTGCAGACATGTTTACGAAATCTGTGAAATACAGAGAAGGGAAAAAAAGCCACCCTGTCAGTGTTCTTAAGGAAAAAAAAAAAAAAAAAAAAAAACAAGCAAAAGTTTTCCATTTTAGAGAAAGTATACTTTCAAGCAAGAGAAGCATTATCTGATCAGTTGTAAATGTACCCATCTCTCATACTAGTCGTCTTTAATCTGGTTTGACAGAATGAAAAGAACATTTTCTAAACTGCAGTAGTATTGCATTCTGTTTCAAAAATTTAATATGGCTGTTGCTCATATCGAAGGTAAAATGTGCATATCAAAGTAGCAGATTTGGGTGGGGGCACTTTTCAAAATAGTAAATGGGCTGTTTACGTTCAAATTACGCAAATATACTTTCTCCGTTTCTTTCTGCCTTAACCTTTGACTTGTGTCAAGACAGACTTCAGGATATTTGTCAAACATCAAAGCACTCTAGCTCCTACCTGTATGATCTTTAAAAGAAATGTATTAGGCCACTTATTAATGCTAGATTGCATGTACAGATCTCAAGACTACAGAAAAGCCATGGAGAATAAGAGATGAAATCTTTTAGAAAGCTGAAGAGATTTCCATAAACACTGTCAGTGTAGTACAGTGGTGAGAGAAGCATTTTACAATGTCTCACAATAGCCACAGAGGACCTGATAAACAGAAGACCGAGAAGACTGTCTGAAACACAGGGGTCTCTATCAATTAATTATAAATACACAATATACTTGTATTTAAAAGTTAAAGCATAATTTACATTACTAAATAATAAGAAAAAGAACCAATTTCCTGAATGCTTACCATAAAGCTTAATGTTAGTAAAAAATAATAGATAGCATTGTGTAGACAGAGGATGCATTTTTCTTTCTGGTTTGTTGGTGTTTATTTTCCCACTCTGCAACTACATATATGTAAGCTTTATTGTCACATTAAGACTACAGGTACTCTTATTTGTTCTGTGACTTCATGAGTCTATTCACAGTACAGATGTGTATAATCTAGCATATTGACTTTCAACAAAAAACAAAAACAACAACAAAAAAAACCCACAGCTTTTTTTCTTACATGTGTTAAAAATTGTAAACATTACTGCTAAAACTTACAGATTTCAATTAAAGCATTTTTGGGAACCTATATCTGGTACTTAATGGTGCTACTACTCTACTGTCTGCTCTGTTTCTCTGTGTTCCAGAGTTTTCATCACCTCAGACTTCAATCAACTGAATTGTATCATGTGCTTTCATCAACATTTGCCCTGAGTAAAACATGGCTACTGAAAAGAAGAGCTTTTCCACATTTTGTCACTTTAGTTAAAGGGACAGAAATTTCCACAGAGGATCCGGGTGAACAGGAATATGGAAGAGTCACATCTTAAACTTCCTCTATTAAGCATCTTGCTTCCCAGTTACATGTGCAGCATGAACACAGAAGAGAGAAGAAATACACTCGAAGCATAATTGTGTTTGTTGTTTGTGGTGTGTTTGTGTGTTGGCAGTTTTAATGATGTCAGTATTCCAATGGTTTCCAGCATTTCCTTCATCTAATTTGAATTAATGGGAGCTGATTCCTCTGTGATTTCAGCTTCTTAGTTCAACTGCAAAAACCTAGGCACAGCAGGTTCATTGAAGAATGACATTTTAGCCTTAATGCCCAATTTTCTGCATTCCAGTGATTTTAAACAAATCCTTTTTACATGGCTCTTAAAAACTGTTATTCTGCACTCTACCAACATGAATATTGACTTTAATAGTTGAATAAAGGTATTCCTATGGACTGCTAAAACATTACCTTTAGATGTTATTTTAATGGGTTTTTTTCTGTATATGTTGGGTTAGGCATTAAGCAATGAATATATATGGCATTAAGTAATGAATATAAATAGCAATGCTTGGTGAAGAATACAGAATTTTTTAACAAGCAGTCCAAAAATTTTCATCCATTATTGTCTTAAAAATATATTGCAGGAAAAAGGAATAAGCACAAGAATAATGTGCATGTAATTTGTTAATGCATAAAACATTATCAAATGGCAATTGCTGACTTACGACTTGTCATTGGTTATACAGTTCCTAATGTATATGTTATACCTGAATTCTCTTTAAAAATGTATGCCATGGTGAATATTCATGTGTAAGTTCAAAGGATTTTTCGACTATTCTAAATTGCATAATACTGTATTTATTTAGTGTATTTATTTAGTACTCAGTTTTTCAGTAATATATTCACTGGATTTAAGAGTATAGGTCTCCAATCTGCAAAATTTCACAAGGTTCCAGGTAGGAAAATGCCTTTGAAAATGCTTATAAATATCCTTGCTGTTTCAATTAAATGTCCTGAACATCTTTACTTTTTTAATTTTTTTACAAATAAAAAAAGTAACCCCTGTGAAAGGGGTGGATAAGTAATTCTTCAGTTTGGTGCTCTGCTGAGTTGTACAGCAAGGAAAACATACAAAAGGACAGGTAATATCACAGACAAAATGTACACAAAAGCTAAAACTAGTGAACGACCAAAAAGCCCTCAAATGTGTCTTCCTTTATATTACAGGTGTGATGGTTGCAATTCATTTTAGTTCATTTTGCACATCTGAAATCTATTCTCTAGAGCTTGAGAACCAGTATAAATGCCTTTTGTAGTTAATTAAGAGAAATATGTGGGATTCTTTTAGGAAATCAGTCATATAACCTTTTTACAAGACACATCAAGATGGCATAAATCTTTCCTTTTCGTATTTTATTTCTCCATTGTCCTGGGTTCAGCAGTAGCAGTCATTTTTTCTCTTTCTTGGTAGCTGGTGCAGTGCTGTGTTTCAACTTTAGGGCTGGGAACGGTTGCTGATAGCAAGTATGTTTTGAGTTACTGCTCAAATGTTTGGTTTGTCCAAGGTCTTTTCAGAGCCTCATGCTCTGCCAGGGAAGGAGGTATTCCATACCACAGCACGTCATGAGCTGGGAGGTAACTGGGAGTTGGCCGGAAGGGGCAGGAGCTAGCTCTCTTCTGGGTTGGGCTCATTTTGGCGGGTGGTATCGTATTCTTTCTCCTTGTTTATTTCCTCTATCATTGTTTTTATTAGTGGTAGCAGTAGTGATTTGTGTTATACCTTAGTTACTGAACTGTTTTTATCTCAACCCGTGGTAGTTGCATTCCTTCGGTTCTCCTCCCCATCCCTTCCGGGGGGGGGGGGGGGGGGTGTGGTGTGCCCCCTCCTCCAAAAGAACTGTCGTGGTTTAAACCGATCCGCACAGCTTGCGTGGTTTAAAACCCCACCTCAGTCTCCCGCAGCACCACACACACATCTTTCCTTTCCTTATGAGATATCACTAAAAAAAAAGTAAGCCCTAGGGGCCCAGGACCTAAGGTAAACATTTTTCTTAAAGTACCACAAGCAAGGCAAAGAAAGGTTTCTAGGTGATATGAATGCAGTACACAGTGGAAAATATTTATCTTAAAAGTAGTTTCAAAATGCTGTCAATTGAACTAAACTGAGACATTAGGCAGGCAAGAATAACACTCAGCCTTGGTACAATAGAAATTTGGTGTTAAGTACAAAAGCATTATAATATTTATATTTTAGCTGATGAGAATTTTTTACAACAGAATCTCATCATATGAAGATTAAAGTCAGTAACTCTAGTGAGACAAGTTCTCCTAAGCTGCCACATCTGACAAGTTCATTATATGAGCATATAACATTCACAGGCTAAGGAGTTAAATTAAATAGTTGAAAATATTGAATGAATTGTAGATATTGCTTTGCTCAAAGTAATTATTGTCTCAGAATAGCAAACATAGGAGTGATGGACATAGGAACAGTATTTGATTCCTCACTGTCTTCCTCTTTCAAGGTGGTGTGCTTCTTCAACATTGTATAGCACAGTCTGGGAACTTATTTCATCAAAAATCACACAGATCTTCAGATATCTTGGAAACATGGAATGTGCAGAGGGTTTTATCTCCAGTCTTGCAGTTGGTAGAAGAATACAATAAAGCAAAGTAGTGGCTTCTGTGTTTCATTAACAAAGTTTGTATCCATCATGTTGTTTCACTTTTTGTTCATCTTTGTGAATATCTTATTTTACTACTGATGCTGTTTTATTTTCTGTATGTGCCAAGTCAGTACACTTTAGACCTTTGTTTTCCAGTTCATTAATAAGTCTGAATTCTTATAAAATGAAATAACAAAAGAGATGTACAGAGTCAAATCTTTATAATATATTTGCATTCATTTTTTGCTAGAGAGTTTTCTCATTCTAGAGAGCCTTTTTGCTTTAAGAGAAAGTAATAGTAGTGCATTGCTATGGAAACCTTTTCGTCCTTGTATTTTTTCCTGCTGGAAATATTTCATCACCAATTATGTGGCATTTTCTGTGGCTTGGAATTTCACAAGCACGCCTTGCTTTTACCTTTACTTCTTGTTTTGACAATTTTATTGTTGTAATATATTTCTCCTAAAATAATAACTTTCTTGCTGCATATAATTTGGGTTTTTTACACCTAAATCAATTCAAAGCAGGAAAAAAAATCATCTTTTTAATCTTCATATGTTCTTTTCAAACATTATACAACTTATTTCCAATGCAAGAAGAATGATTAAATATAGCTATTGTTCCACTGACAAAAAAAATACAATAAAGTAATATTTTCCATTTCACTTACATTTTCTAAAGACTAAAAGCTCTTACCAGAAAGCCCCCTTTTGAGCTTTGTTCTTCTCCCAGGCTTGAAATGAATATAAATGAATGTCATAGATTGTGCCAACAAACTGCTGAAGGAATTCAATCTGCAAAAATAAAGATGCTTTACTGTGCCGCTGTGCCCATACTTCACATACAACACAAGCTCTCGTGTTCTTATAGTATGTACAGGTGCACGTGTGCATGCCTGTAATGTTCTGAGATTCACTGTAAAGCATCTTTGGTTATTCTACATGATGGGGAATGTACAGGATTCTGACTTCTTGAAATAAATGTTTATTAAAGTGAATTAAGGTTCAGAAAGAGACAATAGAAAAGGATGAACTATACAGAGAGTTGATGAACCAAGTCATAATAAATGTAGGCTTCAGATGTTCTCAGACTAAATACAAATTTAAGAGGGATTTTTCCCTATAATAACATAAAGTATTTTTAAAAGACACGTATACATATTTAGATGAGTATATGTTAATTATGCAAAATTCATGTATACATAGTTATGCTTAAAATATTCTTCTTATATATCAAGGTATATCTATATATAAATTAAAATAAAATATGAATCATCAGATAAATATCTCTTACACATATAAAACCTATTCTAGAAATGTTAGCTAAAAAATTGAATTAAATTCTGCATTATATTTATGACTGATATATATGACAAATATTCCAGAAACCTCAGTGTCATTCAAGATTCTATTAGCTTCTCTACCTCTAAAGTGCTCTGCAGTGGTGTGTGGAAATAACTGAAGCAATTCATACAGCAGGGATGTTATATCCGGGTTAATGCTGGCCTCTGCCTCATATAAGTGTTCCTGCCAAAATATAAAATGGGAAAGTCTGAAATATAACCATTACAAGAATTTCAGTAGTACCCTTCTGGCACAAGTTTGCATCCTGTCAATGAAATGCTCATTACTCCTACTTTAGATAAATAAAATAAATCATCTCAAATCTTCAGTTTAAACTAATGTTACTTAAGTTGATCTTGTTGGACCAGGTAAAGGAACAGTCAGATGAAACAGTACCAGCAGAACTTCTGGGATGGCAAAAGAGGAGCAGAGACAAACAGGTCTCTAGTAGTAGCATCTTTAAAAGTAGTTTCCTGCTAATTGAATGCCTTTCTATAGCTGTATTTTCTGATGAGGCAAATTTTATTTATCCACCTGAGATAGCAAGTACATACCTGAGTTGGTTTTGAGAAAACTGTCTCATGTCTCTATCAATAGAATAGAATTGTGCCAATATTAGGAGAAAGACCAAGTTGGATGCACCTTTGAACAACCTGGTTTATTAGAAAGAGACCCTGTCTGTGACAGGCGGGTTGGAACTAGATGATTTTTAAGGTCCCTTCGAACACAATTTTATAACTTTATGATACTATGAAACTATTCAGGAAACAGAAATTCAATTCCTTATTTTTTAAGTTCATAATCATGTTTTCCTCTTAAATACCTAGCTTTTTAAAAGTTCTGTGAAATAATGTATTTTTCCAGTCTGACTTCAGCTTTCAGAATTTTTTTCTGGACACAGAAATCATATTTTGGGATAAAATCTGAAACGTTCTTTTTTTAAAAAAATGTTGAAATATTTTAACATTTCACTTAATTTCGTTGTTTTCTAAAAATTAATTAGCAGGTTTCAAAAGAAAATTTTTATTTCTACAATAAGATTATACAATAAAATGCTATACTATTGGTTTCTTAGAACAGATTTTTAAAGCACTTGGAAAATTGCTGCAAGTAGAAAACAGGTAGAATAACTGAACAGGTACTTTGTACCCATGGACACTTTTACATAAAGTTGTAACATTGTACCTTAATGAAGTTATGTTGCTGAATATTAAAAGGCAAATAAATTTTGTAAAAACATAAATCTAGCAGGCTCATTTTAGAGCTCTGAATTCATTACATTTATTGCTGCCTAAAGACAGAATGCATCACTTGCAATGGAAGCCAGCAGTGGCATTTATCTTCCATCACTTCCAGGCTAGCATCAGATTTTTTTACTAATGTATGCACTACCTTTCTTGGAACTCACAAAAGACAAATGCATAATGGCAAAAAGGTGCAGCACATGCCAAAAATAGCATATTTTTAGTACAGATATTCTATGTTTAGGTATAAGAAATGCAATACTTCATATTGTCTCTTTCATCACAGACCAGTAGGTGGAATCTGGGACATTACATTCTTATAGTGCATTATTTACACTGCTTTATATATGGTAATGACTAATAGAAATTAATGGGCTCTTTAAAGCGATGTGAGATCACCCTCCACAGGAAATGTTGTAGAATGCAGAATTTCTTTATATCCTGCAGATTCCAGTAATACCTCCATGCATTGCTATACTTTTCCAAATATTGCACAGCATTCTTCACCTGTGATATATCCTGTTCAGTTGCTTCACATTTACCAATTCTGTGAAAGCAAACAACCCTTTCAAAATAATGTTAGCCTTTCTATTCCCAAATCTCTTAAAAGACATGTATTTGAAAATAGATAGAAAACTGTGAAACAGAATTTTTCATACCTCACATTTTTTGCAAGGTTGTTGGTCATAGACTTCACCAGTTCACCCTTCCCTGATATAAGTCCTGTGGAGGATAAACTTTTTTGGAAAATCAGTTACTACTCTATTTCCTTCCCTTCCCTTTTCTAGAGCTCTCTCTCCACACAGTTGTTTCTAGAAGTAACTGTGGATATGGCTCTCCCATGATTAAACAACTGCAGCATTTTTTTGCTGTAACACTCTGGTACTTCAAATTATTTTGTTCCAAGCAGACTATAATGTTTAGAAGTAGCTATCTGTCAGCCCAGTTCTTGTTCTTAAACTGGACCCATGACGAGATTTAAGCAAGGCATCTGTACTGCTTGGTAAAGAGACAGAGGCACCACATGCGTACCAGCATAATTTTGTTGGCTTTTCCCTCTTCTCTACCTTGCAGGGACAGTGAGCAGAAGATACAGAAATATAAACACAAAATCAGAGCAGCAATTCTCAAACCTGACTTGTTCAGAGACCGGTATCCTGCAGACACCAGTGTTGTATGCAGGAGATAGGAAGCAGCAGCTGGAGGCTTTGCACCAGGCCCTGAGCCAGCCTGGAGGCAGGCAGGATGCCAGCTCCACCTTACCTCTCATCTGGAGGCTACACAAAGCCGCTGCTGGCTCTAAAGCTCCTGCTGCTCCTTAGGAGGCAGAGAAGCAGCAGATCTCCACAGCCTCCAAAGAAAAGACAATGAAATGGATAAGTGGCAGGTGTGAGATGGGCGATGTTACTGCTTTTTAACATGCCTTTTGGCACTAGCAGTGCATACCCTGTGCTTTGAGACCCCTTTTAATACACATTCAAATGAATATAATTTATTGCTGTTACTTTTTTATGCTTTCCTTTGAACTATCAGGCCATTGATCTTCTCCTGTTTCAATCCTGTAGTTTATCATAGAATCATAGAAAGGTTTGGGTTGGAAAGGACCTCAAGATCATCTAGTTCCAACTACCCTGCCATGGGGAGGGACACCTTCCACTAGACGGGGTTACCCAATAAAATAGTGTTGTTTGAATTTCATAGAGGTATGTATTTTGGAGGGGGGAAAGTATGTATGCCTTTTATAAAAAAATTAACATTTTTTTAATCTTCAAAAGTGTTCATAAGTTTTATTAAATGAAATATCTTTTAGAACAATTTCTTTATTTGTATCGTTTGATATTATAAATATTTTTGAAAGCTTTGGATTGCTGTTCCATCTTAAAGTAAGAAAACTTTAAAATGTAAAACTATAAGTAAAAATCTTGTAAACAATAAATATGTTTTTTTCATATGGAACATCAATTTTTATCATTATTATAACTGTATATGTTATTTTATATTTTAGGGGGGTTATCCTCAACATTTTGTGTCTGGTAAAGAATTTAAAAAATTGCTAAATCTTTAAGAAAACATTGAAATTCAAAATTATGTATGGGGTGAGTTATAAAGAACAAAGTGAAAGCTAGAGAGAGCTGACAACTTGTAGCTGAAATTTATTTAACCTGTCAATTCAGGCAAAGTTTGCATTGTTGAATTTTACTAAAAGAAAGAGAATAAGAGAAGTCAATGAATAAATTTAAAGTTTGTTGACTAGATGATGCACTAAAGTACCTACCCAGGACTCAGAAAAATTACTACTGACCTTGTCTTCGCACTGCAAATACAAACATAAACATTACTTTCAGTAATAATATGACAAGCTGAAAAGATTCAATAGGCATGAGAAACTCACAAATTACTGTTCTCTACCAAAACTAATCTTGTTATTTACATTATGGAATTCACATTTTCTATCATTTACAATTGTGTTGTTTCTTCTCATAACTCTGAAATGATTCTTCCCCCTTCAAATATGGATGGCTTGAGAAACCATTGACTTCTTCATTTCCCTTGTACATAAACTTGCATTCTCTCTGATATTTTCCAATCAAAGAAACACCAATATGCATTGCAACATTTCAGTAGGAAAGCTATAGAAACTTGAAGAGAAGCAAACTTTGAGGGATAAATGACAACTGCTTATTTATGCTGCTCTCTTTAAAGGCGTTTTAAATTCTGTTCAGGGAACACAGGTAAAAATTGCTTAGTATGAGATTATATTTGCAGTGTCTTAGTTTCCAGTCTAAAATTACACTCCCTAATCAGTAAATGAAATTCGTCCTGTTTATATTTTTGTGGTCTGCTAGTGTAATTATATCTGAAGTGTGGAAGAGTCCACATTTCAGAGCTTTCAGCCCAAAAATGAATTTCACAGTATCTAAACCTTTCAGATCAAACTGTTCATACAGAGCTCTACAAAAAGATTGAAAACAACGACTAGCACGTATCTGTGGAGGTATCTTCCTTTCTAAGAGGTTAGAAATGTATAACACAATAACAACAGAAAACTTGATTCTACATAAGTCAGGCTGAAACTGCTTGTAAAACTGCTTTTTTGTGTTTACCACCTACTCCCTGAAGATAAGAAGATTGCTTTCTAAAAGAAGAATTTCATCAGGGTCTCATGTGATTTTTTTTTTTCCCATCTCTACTGCTGCATGTTTAATATAGCAGAGAATTGTCAAGCAAATCTAAAACTGTGTAAGTCCAGAAACAAAGATAATACAAATAATTCCCTTCTTCACTTATATATCTATAACTCCCTTAACAGTATTTTTGTCACTGTCCAATGATTATACTAACTATAAAGAGAAAATGATACTGCATGAATAAGGTAAGGAAAAAGATTAAAATTTAAGCGGTCAATTTATCCACAATATAACAGCAAGGGCAGACATACTGCAAGTCATATGCATTACTCAACTTTGACACAAAACTAAAAAACTCCATTAATGTATGTTACTTTATGGAAATTCACTCCTATAAACTGTAGCAATGATTTGTAGTAAAGTAGCAGTGATCTGAACTGAAAAGTGCACTAATCATGATTCAATCTCTGGGTGCAACTTCAGCAAACAGCAAGAAACCACTTAAATGGGATTTGCTGTTTCTCTGAGGAGAAACTGTTTTCATCTTAGTAAAAGATTTCTATTTTTATTTCTGTTTCAGTCTGAAAGATATTCTGCTGGAGTATGTTTCCATTATGCTTCTTTTCACTCATTCCCAACATAACAATTTTAACTACCTGCCCTCATGTCAGGTATGTGAGCTGCAGATTCTGCATTAACAACCTCAGGACTACAGGAAGGGTTTCATGCTCAGTTCCAGACAGCAATGGCAGACTCTACAAGATCAGGATGTCAGGAAGACTGTTCACTTAGCACCAAATAAGACAAATGCTTCAGATTGCTACTTCTCAGGTTTTTCAAGTTGTATCAGCCCCTATCCATGTAGAGTTAACATTCATGAAGCAGCTTGAAAGGCTGTAAAGTGTGCCCTGATCCAGAGCATGACCTTGATTTATTTATAAGCTCAGAGAGAGCAACCTGATTAAAGTTTGGCCCTATGACTGAAACATTCTCCTGTATTTTGCAGTTAGTAAAAAACTAACAGAGCTTTGTATAGTAGCTGTGCAAATAAAAGATTTTTCTTTTTTTTAAAAAAAAAATAGACAACTAATCATATCATCACCATAATTATGCAATCAGAATCAATCATTTAGGATGCAAATTTCCAACTTGAGTGCTCTGGAAACCACTTGGTCTCCATCAGGAGTTGCTATCTCCTGTTGTAACTGAATGTATTTGCCACCTTAGGGTTCAGTTACAGCTATCGTCTTGAAACTGGAGTGATCCCTGAAGAAAGTTAAAATGATAGATACTGTAGAACATCAGATTGTAAAGGGACTTTTGTTCATTGAGATCATTCCCTTGCTAGTGCTAGTGCAGACAACCACATCATATAATCCATTGATCAAGCTCCATTTTGAAAGAAGTTACTCTTAAGTTACTTTTATGGGGTTTGTTGTTTTCTCTTCCTTCTCCTTCTCCGGCTGCGACTCATCCTTCTCCTTCCTTATACTGCAAAACCAAAATTCTCCAAAAGGACATAGTGTTTTGATCTTGAACATTTCAAACACAGAATTTCCAACATATTATTGCTTTGTATAATCTCATTTTCCTTAAATTTGGTTTTGTTTATTGTGGGTTTTTTTTAAGAAAGGAAGGAAGGAAGAGAAGAAGGCAAAAATACTCAAATTTCAGGTGAAAAATTTAAAAAATACAAATACAGTTGTATTATGAACAAGCTATTTTGGAAGTGCATCCAAAGACTGTTCAATGTGCAAGGCATATTGCATTATGAAAACATGCAACTTTTTGGTAAGTATCTCAAAAAAACAAGTATTAATATAATCTGATTAATTAAGAGTCCATGGAGATTTCTTTTTGAATAATAACAGACTACTGAAATCCAAATAATTTTCATTCCTGGCTGAATTATATATGAACATGTCTGTATCAGTATATGAAAATAAGTGTTGTAGAATAATTCACCAAACATAACAGTTATTTTCATGGATTATTTCAGGTTTAACTTTCAGGTTTAACTGTTTCAAGTTGAACTTTAGCAGGTTCATTCCACCATTTTAGAAATGGTTAATTTCAAGTGTGCTTCCAGTTAATTTTTTGTGGTACATATGGATAATCAGAAAGTTCAGATGATTTTACAAATATCAATTTTGCAAATGCCAAACTCATTGTGTTTGTTGTCATGGTTTTCTTCCTCTGCTATTGTCTTCTATATGTCTAAATATATTGTGCAAAACCAGGCTGTATTATACTAACCTTCTCAAGAGTACTAACTATGAAAATAAATTCTTGCTTTAGAATGTAAGTTATTCTACTTGTAAAACATAATGTCTTCCATAGTCAGCATCTATCACATAGTTATATCTACATTTTTATGGGTATGTTTTATAGAATTCTAGCAAAATTAAACAAACAAACCAAATTTCTTCCATCTTTATTTAAATGGAAAACAAATGGTATCATACATATGTACCATTCAGATGAATGTGTTATTTTGAATTCTGGTGCACACTCATTTCTGTTCAAGCTTCGTGATGCATTATGTGGAGACCTAAGCACGTTTACCACTGTGATGAATATCGCCTCCGAAAATGAAAAAAAGGCAAATAGCATAACCATGGACTTCAATATCTTCTAATTATGCTAGACCTGTTTTCTGGCATTAGACTTCTTTTAAATAACCTACCAGTACTGCAAAACAAAAATAAAAACATAAGAAAGTTTCAGCCATATGTTGTAGCGTAACAGTTTATGCAACAGTTCAAGAAATTGAGAGATATAAATAAAAAGGTATATGAATTAAAATAATGGTGAAAGCTACCACAGAAATAAATTGTGAGGAAAGCAGGATTCTCACTCTTTTGATACATCATAATCAAGATATGAGGCCAAATGCAAGTTACTGTGTTCAGTACAGAGATTAATTTAATAGACCATGATGATGGGTTCATGCTTGTTCTTGATACTAATGAATCCAAGCCACTCAGTTTATTCCCCCAAATCAGGTAAGTAGGTTACCTGAGTCATTAAGCTCCCCTCCATGTTGATTTGTCTTTTATAAACATGGATAAAATACATGTACAATCCTGAGTTCCATGCTATACCTTTTGCTCTGGGGCAGTGCAGAGCTTCATCCTAGTGGGGAAAAAACATAAACTAATTGTAATTGAAAGAACTTCAGAGAGACCTGTTCCTTTTTGTGTATACTTCTTTAACAGGTCAGCAAAATAAGTCTGAAACGGATTGGATTGTCAATGCCACTTGACCTTAGAAACAAAAGGAGTCACACAAAAAAATAAAACAAGTTTGTGAGTTGTGTTGAACTCTGAGTGAGACCAAGCACACTGTGTGTGCCTGAGTGCAGCACAAATGGAAAATGTTATTAACCTGTGGCCTTTTGTATAATGTGCATGTAAAGAAAGAAATCCCAATGAAATCAAATAAGATATCTCATAATACAGTAGCACTTTAATTTATAGATGCATTTTTTGTTTAAACAATCTTTGTTTGTGGCTACATAAAGTCTCATCATAGTACAGTTCCCTAGTTTATACAGAGTTTATAAATTGTGAAGGATGTATTGTAGGATTTCCGCTTACGTCATGTTGAAGGCTAAGACTAACTGTGAAAGCATCCACTGGTCCCCAGGCTACATGGCGCATAAAGGCTGATCTCTGTGCTGACGAAAGCTAGACTTCACTAGGCTATGTAAGCTACTGCCATGTTTTGTAAAACTTTGTGGAAGCCTCTTTCAGACTGCTTGTGGTGTCTCTCTGAGCTTAAAACCTATTTTTTACCATATGTATGTTTCCACTACTGTAATGGGTAATTAATAACAAGCTATCACTTGAGGGAATGGGGGACACAACTATTTTGTAATAAGCACAAGGTCTCCACAGATGAGCATGAATTACTATGGAGAGTTAAAAGAACTAGATGTTCGTGATTAAACAATAGTTGGTGCAAATTTCATTGCTTCTAAAGATGTAGTGTGAGCATGTGGTCTCATAACCATAATGGAAAGTCAATTATTCCTACCTTCTTTGTATAACACTAGTCAGTAAGGTAGGCACAGCCTGTGTGAGGACATTTAAAGTTTGAACTATGCTTTGAAAGACAATATGGCGTTTAGTATATAGTGAGGAACAATACAGACATTTGACTTTCACCCTTATATCTACTCATAGCTAAGGAGTGAACCTTTTTTTGTCCTTGTAGAAAATGCCTGCTATATCATTTCTCCATAGGTAAGTAAATAAATTTTTTAAAAAAAGTATTTTAATGTAATTAATACTAGCAAATTTTTAGCAAAATAGAGGACATAATTATTCTTCACAGGAAGATACGCATTCATAAATATCTAATAAAATTCACATTTTCACAATCTGGAAAACAATTTACTGATTGCTGCACTACATTTTCTATGCCTTGAATCTCAAGCAGTATTGGGAAGCCTAATTCCATCAAGAACTTGCCAAATTTAGGAACCTGGCTTGATAGAACACAGGCTGGATTTCCAGTCTCAGTCTAGGGCTGTCAGGGTTTCAAGCCATATTTCTATACTCTTGTCTGACCAATAATCATATCCCTTTTTCCCTTTATCTTTCTGATGAAGTGCCTGTGTCCTAAAATAGTTTCTAACTTTGCAACCAATTCTACAGTCTCTCCACACACAGATGCATTTTAGTTTAGCCCTTTGCCTTCTATTTCAGCATCGATTCAGTGTACCCCTAATGGTGAGCTTACAACTCATTCCTTTTGGTATTTCTATTAACTTTGTTTTGCTTGGGTACATATAGTCTGAAAAATCCTAAATGAATATAGCCCTGTGAATAGAGAATTAAAAAATGTCAACTAGAGATTATGTTCCTGTTTGGAATAAAAAGGAAACCTGTAATAAACTTGCTACAGAAGCAGAGTCTGATGCTCAGTTATGAACCCCTGAACTATATTGCCCCATTTAAAAACATGAGATAGTGACAAAAGCAAAGCACTTTAGTCATCTTGATATTCAATGAATGTGCTTTTGTGGAATTGCAGTGTTCTTCAATGTGTTACCTTTATCACACTGAGGCTTGCATAAAAATGAAATGTCATACTCCAATACACTTCTAGTCAGTCATACAGTTTATTTTCTTGTCCCCTGATAGAGTTCAAAAATTTAATAACCGCCCTTTATCCTTGTCTCAGTTCTCTTTCAGTTTTCTATTCAGATTCCCTTCTTTCATGACTTGCAGGAAATGCTTCTTCTTCCTATAGCAATCATAATAGAAAGAAAGAGAAAGGGTGGTATCAGCCGCCATTTAGAAGTGTACCAGGGGTAATCAGACCACTTCAGTGGTCAGAAAAAAAATGTTCATTGTTGTTCTGCCACATTCAGGTTAATGTGTTCTGACATTTGGTGGCTAAATTAATTGGATAATTTAAAAGGAAATGTTTATTAAGACTGTGTTTCACATATTGTGTGGAAAAAATATGATTTATCCTTAAAAGAAAATAATAGGGTTATTTGGAAAAAACTTCTGATAAGAACACCATTAATTTTCATCTGATCAAAAAAGTATGATGATGAATTTTTGCCTTTTTGGTTTTGTTTCTGTGACTACAAGAATGAATTCGCAGGTCACCACATGACTGCTAAATGAAAACTGATCATCAGTTCTGGTATCTACTTCTTCCTGTATGTTCCCAAGTGAAAATGAACTGAATTACCATTTTCTCTGAATTGAAAGTACCGAAAAAAAATTGCTAGAACCACTTGCTACTATGTCAGATCACATATGTGCTTATGTGGCAATAGATACATCAACCACCAATAGCAAAGCCCTGATCCTTTGAAGTGCTGAGCAAGGTTCATCTGTGAAACATTAACTAGCTCCTTTACAGCTTTGAAATCTTAGCTCAGATTATCACTAGGCAACAACATATTTTTGTACAAGTAATATTAATATGGGCTGGATCCAAAACCATTTTAAATTAATGTAGGCTTTTCTACTGATTTTCATGGGCCTTGAAAACAAAGAAATCTTGTATTTCTATGCATTTTGCAAGAAGAGTGATTAATGGAAGCACAGAAGGACAGAACATGCTGAAGTACTATTTGGCTAAATTAAAAAAGAAAAGAAAACACAATGAAAAGGAAGGCAGAACTGTGAGGAGGTGAGCAAAAGGGAATAAGGGAATGAAATGAACTACCAGCTCTAACAAGGTAAGGGAATGTTGAGGCTGTTGAAAAAAGATAATAAATTTTTGCAGTTGAAGTAGAAAGTAACATGAAAATTTAAGCAAAACCGGAACTGAGCTTACAGTACAGGAGACAAACCAGACAATATAAACAACCTGGAGAGAGAAGGAATGTGCAGTACAGAGAATACCTTTATTTCAGGCTTGAGTTGAACATGTTGCATGCTACTGGGCTGATCAGTGGTCAGTGAGCACTACAGGAAGGAAAGATGGGACCTGGGAATTTTAAATGTAATCTGATCATCTAAACAGTAGCTCTCTTTTCTGTCATGTCAGGCATTGTTTTAAATCTCTGGCCCAGAAAAAGGTACAATAGAGGTTTGGAAGCTATTGCTCAGATTTTGAAATTTCAGAGCAACATTTTTTTGATGACACATCTATTTCTCTTCAACTTGTACTAATTTGGATTACTGTAGCAGTATAATAAAATCAATCTTTGAGAAAATCAATTGTATTGCAGAATACTGTACTCAATGTGATGCATTCTGAACATAAAAATTGACCAGAATTTTATAAGAATTTTTTTCCCAAAAGCTAATTAACTCTGCATCACTCTTGAAGGATTTTTTTGTCCAAGTAAATATCAATTCATAAGAGACTGTCTGTCATTAGAATTACTTTTGTATCATTTCCTGTTGCTAACATATGTTCACAGAAAGCTGGTCCTTACTGCTCTTCTGGTAGCCATTCAAATCCCAAGACTGGATACATTGGGTGCAACTTCACTGCTTTGCCCAGCTGGATTTTGCATGCATTTTTGTTCTCATTAGACACCTAAAACAAAAAGAGGAGCATCGTGGTATTCTAAAGTTACTTAGAATGAAATAAATTTCATTACAGATTCTTCAAGTTATACAGCACAATTATTTTGAGGAAAGGAAAATAGGAATCCACAGTACCCTAATGAAGGAGAGAAGAATATTTCTAGTTAAGGTGTTCCGTATAGTTTTCAGAAGAGTTCTCTTTGATTCATAACTCTGTTAGAAGTTTCCTGTGTGACCTTAGGCAAGTTGTTTAATTTCTCTGTGCTTCTTTCTTCTTCATGTAAAATGTCATATTTCTCACAGCACCATTTTTCACCAAGGAACTGGCAGAATTCATCTTAACTGTGCAAGCTCCCAGCCCAGGGAAAGTGCCAACGCATCCGGCTAAAATAATAGCATTTAACTGAGGAGAAAAATAAATTAGAAGACATGGTATTTCTGGCATTTCCACTGCTAGCAAACATTCTGTCACGTTCCCCCATAATTACTTTAGGTTGTCCATTGCTGACATTTACTACAAATAACAAAACAGCACTAAAACACAAATATGAAGGTACAAAACTAAAATAAATAGGATACCTTGCACCACAGTGTTTACTAAAAACATTGCTTCATTTCTTGAACTGTTGCTTGTGTAGCAGATACATACAATTATCCCATTAGGTTAACAAACTGCTGTTCTTATTAATTAAAGCAAAAGTAACTTATGAACATTACAAGATTCATTTATTTTCTTCTAGTTTATATGAGAAATCAATCAAAATGCTGCACTAGACCCTAGTGACTTCTTGATCTGGACTATATGGCACAATAGTGAAAAAAGAAATGTCCTTGCAGTGTACTGAGTGGATAAGGTAGCTGTAGTCACAGAATCACAGAATCTCAGAATCCCAAGGGTTGGAAGAGACCTCGAAAGTTCATCTAGTCCAACCCCCCTGCAAGAGCAGGGTAACCTAGACTACCTCACACAGGAACTTGTCCGGGGGGCCTTGAATATCTCCAACGTAGGAGGCTCCACAACCCCCCTGGGCAACCTGTTCCAGTGCTCTGTCACTCTTACAGTAAAGAAGTTCTTCCTGATGTTCACATGGAACCTCCTATGCTCCAGTTTACACCCATTGCCCCTTGTCCTATCACTGGATATCACTGAAAAAAACCTAGCTCCATCATCCTGACACCCACCCTTTACATATTTGTAAACACTGATGAGGTCAGTGTCATATGTTTTCCTACATAAGTAGAAGTTGTCTGAGTTAGAAAAACATTTGCATCTCAAAGCTTTGTACTCAGAGGTACATACAGTTGATTATCACATGTGTTACATTTTCTTCTTCTTCCACCATCACGGGGAAATAGCAAGCACATTGTTGCATGCTTAGGAGAGAGCCTTCGTTTGTGGTTCATGTGCCCATAACCTCAGTGGACCCAGGAATCCACAGAGTCTTCTTGTGCTGTCACATGCTCAGTGCAGATGGCATCTTCAGAGAATACATTGTCAGACACACACAAATCCATATTTAGCACCTCCAAACAACTTTTTTTCAGTAGTTTGTAAGTTAGCCAATGGCAGGTGTCTTTCATGCAGACAACAAAACAGCTCTCTGAGCTTATGTTGATCCTCTCTTCTACTTCTCCAGCTCCCCAACTCCGAGCGTTTGCTGAAAGTATGAAAACATTAGTTTTCTTCATCCAAACTAGAGGATTTTTTTAATAAAGAATAACAACATTTTTACCATCTCTAAAGAGAAGTTGACCTGTTTTATCTGAAATTTTAATGTTCAATATTCAGCCAAAAAATGTCTCTTTCAATCCCACCAGCAGCATAAGAATAGGGAGGATAAGCACACTGTAAATTTAACTTGCAAATGTATATTCAAATGTAAATTTTTAGGAACATTTAAACAGCTTTAATATCGATTGTCCCTGCTACATCCTAGTTCTTTCAGAATAAGTTTCCAAACTTTTAAGGACAAGTGAATGCTGTCCCTAGTCTATGCAGACTGACAATCTGGCTCAAGCCACTTTAATCTGTGATAAAATTTGAAAGCACTATGTGATGTTTCAATAAAATGAATGACTGAACTGTCCTACTAATCGTTCTTATGAGCTTTCTTTTCAAAGCCAAAATTCATACCTGTATGCGGCTTATAAAGTATATTAAATATGTATTTTAACCACTCAAATATTTTACAGTCAAATGAATAAGCTTAAATTCATACACCCTCAATTATATATGTGCCAATAACTGTTACATACAACCATCTTTATGAAGGCTTCTTATTTAGGTAACAGTCACCAGTGAAGAGTAAACAAACTTTCTAAAATTTAACAACACTGTGATTCCAAATTAGTTTTTCAGTTACTCGGTTGTTGCATTCATAGAATTTGATTATCTTGGTTCAGAAATCTTTAATCTATACTGAATATTTTTTTCTTCTGAGAAAAAAAAGTATCTCCTTATGTCCTTACTAAAATTGTCAATTTGAAAGAATCAGCAGCGATGAAGAATGCGGATACTGAGAGTCACAACTCAAATGAAATATTGTGATGAAATGCATTTTCATCCCCTTCCTCTCTTCTTATCAAAATGGTACTAATTTATGCTTATGAAGAAATACTTTTTTATTATGCCGACCTACATGCTGAAAAGAATCAGAATTTAGCATATTAACTTTAAAATATTAATTTATATCTTACTTTGAGCACATTGCATTTCCTATTTACACTGAAGATTCGTGTGATAATAACTTCTTATAATTTAGATATCAAGCACACCTGAAGATTTTTTTAAATATGGAAGTACAAGACTAGAAGGTGTATAATTTAAACAGATAAAGTAAAGCTAATCGTATTTATGTACATATTTGGGTGAAATACGTGCGTGTGAAAACATGGGCTCAGCAACATCAAATTGCAAAACTCTCACCAACATCATCAGTGATTTCAACTGTTAACACAACAGCTATTAGAAAAATTATTTCAGTTGGAAAAAGGAATGAAAACGTAAATATGCCATCTTGAATCTACAACACAAAGAAATCAGTTTTCAAACATTGTCATCTATTTGCTATGTGAGTTTAGACAAGTTAGCTAGCAAATTTTTCCTTTCAAAGATACTGAAATAGGAAGTTGAAATAGACAGTAAAATGTCTTTTCACAGGAAATATGAAAATAATCCTTATTTGGAAAACAGTCATTTAGAGTAATGGGCATTTATCAGTTGAATAATAAGCAAAACATTTCCCAACACATATTACAATTTAGGTCATGTTTCAAATAAATATACTTAGTTAAGTATCTATGTCATTACATATAACTTACTGCTCTCAGGATATGTGCATGCGATAGAAAGTAGGACTATCTAGAGGCTCCTGAGCTAGCTTCCTAAAAGCAGTAATAGAATGAGCATTAGTTCAGCTGAATATACACACCCTGTTTTTTGAGATACTTTATTCAGCAGGCTGTGATTCATGTAGTCTTGAAGTCTACTCTGCTAGACCACTAGTGCCAATCAGACCAGAGGTAGCCCCCAGCAATCAAGGACCTGTCTTCTCTATCTTGTTTTATTAGTCAAGGCATCTCCTGAGGCCCAAATACAAAAGCTAGTTCTCTGGTTTCTCTACAAGACTGGTGCGTCCCAATGACTGTATCACCCAAATCACGTTGTCGTGGTTTAAACCAAGTCCCCCAACTCCCGGAGAGTTAGGAAGGAGAATCCAAAGAATGTAGCCCCCACGGATTGAGATAAGAACGGTTTAATTGATAAGGCATAACACAAAACCCCTACTGCCATTTACTACTACAAATTATAACATTACAGCAAACAGCAAGTGAAAAGAATACAACACCCCACCAGCCACCGACCCATAACTCACTCCACCCTGCCTGGCCGAGCACCGCGTGCTCCCTCCTCCATTTTCCTCCAGAGCTCCCCCCTCCAGCCCTCTCCTTCCCAGTATGCATACTGGGCATCACGTGCTATGGTATGGAATACCTCATTGGCTAGCCTGGGTCAGGTGTCCTGTCTCTCCTTCCTCCCGGACTCCCCTCCTCCACCTGGCTGGAAAAAAACCTTGAACAAAAACACCCTCAAAACATGCTCAAACCATGACACAGGTATTTTTCATCTAAAGTGGAATACATTGCTGAACACTTTAGCATTTCCACAGAGATGAGAAAATTGAAAGATATAGCTGAAATAGTCATTATTTAATATCAGAATGATTATAGTAGCCAAAGATGGAAAAGACTTATCACATCAGCTGTTTCACCTTCCTGCATTACAGTATGTTCTTAGAGAAAATATATGTCTTGACTCAAGATCAAATACCTTCCATCTCCTAGGTACCCGGATGGTGAAGAGCAACCGGATGGCCAGGTACAAGTCCATGGCCACATCCATCCCGCCCTGTTGCAGGAGCCCACCCGTATTACAAGTAATTACTATAAAGTACAATGAGACAAGAACCTTAGCCCAAGGCCCCCACCTGATAAATACTAACACAGCAAATACTGGCCACAAATAAGGCACAACATGCTGAAACTGTGAGATCAAGAGCAACAAAACTGAGAGCAAATAAATCAGCATTGTGACGAGTGACTACTAATCCGATCAGATCTATCATTATCTCAACCCTTTGAGCCCCATGTTTGGCTCCAATAAGAACTGTCATGGTTTAAACCCAGGCCATAAATTAGAACCACACAGTCTACTCCCCACCCTTTTCTTCCCACCCACACCCCCCACACACACATTGCCCCCAGCTCCAGGAGGGATGGGGAGGAGAATCCAAAGAATGTAACTCCCACAGGTTGAGATAAGAGCAGTTTAATAACTAAGGTATAACACAAACCACTACAGCTACCACAAATAATAATGATAAAGGAAATAACAAGGGAAGAGAATACAATTCCACCCACCGAAACCCAGCCCAATCGAGCAGTGAACCATCTCTTCTGGGTAACTCTAAGTTACATCCTGGGCATGACGTGCTGTGGTATGGAATATATCTTTGGCTAGTTTGGGTCAGGTGTCTTCTATCTGCTTCCTCCTGGCTTCCCCTCCACCCTGGCAGAGCATGACACCCATAAAGTCCTTGGTCAGACTAAACATTTGAGCAGTAACTAAAAACATCGGTGTTATCAGTGCTGTTCCCAGGCTGAAAGTCAAAAACACAGCACTGCACCAGCTGCTAAAAAGAAAATGACTGCTACTGCTGAACCCAGGACACATCCAAAGACCTAAAAGAACTGAAGTGAAGAAAGCTACTGAAAGGGAAGCTCTCTAGTTCATGATTCAGACAGAAGTGAATGTGAGGTGTACAGTCTTGCTGAAGGTTTGAACTTGCAAAGCTTTCTCCTTAGTTGAAAGGCAAGAGCACTCTCTTTCAGGAACAGTCAGCCTAACTGTTACATTTCCTCATAATCACATAATAAATTTCTCTCATCCTTACAAGTCTTTTAGAAAAGTGCATGATGGTATCCACTCACAAATTATTGGATAGTCTCTGAAAGAATTACATTCCTGCAGCATAAAAGAATCTCCACAATACAGGTCAAGATAGAAGATATTAAGTTCCTTTACAGATGCCATTGGAGAAAAATACAGCCAGACTTAAATAGAATAACACAAAGAGAGCAGAAATAAAATATAAATCCATTTCATGTACATTACATAAAAATGTATCAGATTATATGTAGGATGCTGCAGAGATATGCTAATGTAGTGCACTATATCATCAATGTAAAACAAATAGCTAATACTATAAAACAGAAGAAATAATGCTTCACTTAAAATTCTCTGAGAGGAATATTTCAGTGTGGTAATTTACAAACAGGCAGTCATGATAGCACATATTCAAATACACAGCAGGTTTCATAATGAATCAAAATTCCCCTGATAAATACACACTCAGAAAACTAACTCCATCGTGTCTGACATGTGCAAAGCCTGAGAACCTGGCTTTGTGTGGTAATGACTCCATATGCATTTGATAGGATAGAACCAATCAATTTACTTCACATATATTGATGAAAGGCAATTAACAACACACAGTTATTCACTGACAGAAGCAGATGTTGATGATTATACTTTAATGTCCAGTTTTACGCTGCTATGCCACATATCAGGAAAGAGAAAATGATTGTAAACAGGTGGGTTGTAATGGTCACTTTCTTCAAAAAAAAAAAAACAAACAAAGGAATATAAGATGTAAATATGCTTGCTGCATGTAACATGGGAAATGGAGCAGATGCAATAGCTCTGCATCGCATATAGTAGAGGATGTCAGTGACAGAGTTCTCTAATGGAGGTTTCAGTTTTGTTTTTGGAAGCTATCAGACTTAGAAAGGAAGATTAAGCTGACACAAAATAATTTTAACTGTTGTGGGTTTATTTTCTGCAACTTTTCATTTTATATTTATATTTCTAGGATTTAGCTTTAAAGCTCTTCAGCTCTCTCTTATTGGAGGATAAGGGGAAAATCAGCAGTGAAGCAATAGCTGAAATTAAGCACACAATGTTATGAATAATTCCACAAAGTCACCTCTATAATCTGTTGACAGATTCCTGGCTGTCATACAAGCTGACTCCCAGTAGGTCATTGCAGAGCTTTATATGTGGGCCAAAGAATACTGATTATTCAAATGTCTGACATTTGTGGACAAGATTGTATGACTGGTCATTCTCTGTGCATGCATGTTTTGTGTCTTTAGTATCTGCTTTAGATAAACAAATTTTTCTTATCATCAAAATCTCCACACACAGCTTTGAAGTAACGCATCAGATGATGCTTTTCTTCAGCTTGGTGGCAACCAAAAATCATCTTTTTCTTCTTGGAAGCTATCTGACAGTCCTCATTGAAAAAATGAGTAAGAATATCAAATTTACAGGATGGTTAAAATTGAGTGTACAGTAGTACTTATAATAATTATGCTATGCATTCCAAAGTAGCTCTAACTATTCACAGTTTAATAGACTTTAAGGACAGAAAACAGCACTAAATCTTTCTCACTGCATTACATTTTATCCCATTATGTCTACATTGAACTCACTGACAAAAGTCTGACTAAATCATCATCTCTTTTCAAACAAACTATGTTTTCCAACAAGGCAACTAGGTTTTACCAGGACCCTGGTAGGAGAAGAAGCTGACACACTTCTTGATTGTTTACTCCAGCAGTTAGTTGTTCTTTTTCTAAAAAAAATCACAGGTCTGCTTAATATGCTTTTAATTTTCCTGGTTTCAGTTTCCAGTAACTGGTTTTTGTTTTGCATTTCCCTGCAAAGTTGAATACCTGTTTACTAGGCAGTAACACATATGGCTCTGATTATACAGTGTAATTAAGTAACTTCATAATCTTCTTCATAAAAATAAGCAGATTGATTCTATAAGTCACAGGCATAAGATATGCTTCCACTTTTGTTTGAGAAGCTTTTGCACTCCTTTCCTTGTTTTGTTTTGGGTTTTTTTTAGCATCCTTCAAGCACTGTGTACATCAAAACTTTTTGCACTCTTCCGGTGTGTCCTGTGCCAAGTTAAAAATTTTGCTTCCACTCACTCACTGCTCTCCCATTTTTCATATTGGCATAACAAAATTAATGTCAAAATTTCAGAACAATATTGAAATTTAGTCTTTTTGAAGGAGTGTATAATGCCAAGAATGGATGAAACTGTGATTCCAAAAAAATGGAGGTTGAAGGTTGCAAGGGAAGTCTAAAATTCCATGTAACATACTATGTAAACAGGAGTATGTGCTATGTCAGCTGTAGCAAAATTGTCCTTAACCAATTTGGGGAACTTTTTGCTAGCAACCACAAGAAAAGTATCAGCAATACAGCACATTGCACAGTGATATACAAAGAAGAAAACTTGTGACTGAAGAGACAACAAAACACAACCCTTAAGTACCATGGGAAGCACAGGTATCAGCAGGAAAGTTTCCCACTGGTTCCCCGTGCTTTTGATTAGGCCTTTTATACATATACAGAACAAACAAGATCTATGTTTTGGAGGTCTTGACTAAAATTCTTGAAGTCTTTAGTAGCTGGGTGAAACTCATTTATCTATCTCAGTGTGATAAATGAACACTAATATTAAAAAAGAGAAAGATCTTTTGGAGCCGCTTCCAGCATCACAGGAAAGCATTGCTTCACGTAGATATTCTTCTGATTTAAGCTTTTAATGAAGAGATGCTTCTTCTTTTTAATGGTAATTGTCTTGCTTGGAAAATTTATATTTTCCTCTCAAAGTGTATTATATTAAAATAGTAGCCTCCTTGTAAATGTAAAACACACATAAAATACAGCTGCACTTGTTGATCAATACAATGTATACGGATAGTGAGATACTACTCTTCAAGAAAAAAAATAATGAGAAAGATGTTTTTGGAATTACCTGCATGGAGAAAAGCAAAGCAGGGCGGCAGTTCTACTAATGTCAGCATATATACTTGCTCAGTTCATGAGAGGCTATGCCATTTTACATAAGTCATTATCAAAAGTGCACCTTCATGTATAATTATACCTGAGCACTCAAACAGCAATATGTCTTCTTGTATCCTGTCATCTGTATTTTGTTCACATTTAGAGTTGTCTGTAAATGATTCTCATTCAATGACATCAAAATGTTTTGCCACTGTTAAGCATAAATCTCATCAGTAGCTGAGGAATCATCAACAGACTCTGTTAAATGGACTGCACTAGTTTCTTTGCTTTGAATATATAAAAAAAAATGCATAAATAGCAGAAAGTGAAACATAGAATCATAGAATGGTTAGGGTTGGAAAGGACTGTAAGATCATCTAGTTCCAAGCTTCCTGAAACAGGCACGGACACCATAGACCATGTCACCCAAGACTCCCTCTAACCTGGCCTTGAACACTGCCAATGATGGAGCATTCACAACTTTTTTGGGCAGCCTTTTCCAGTGCCTCAGCACCCTCATAGTAAAGAATTTCCTCCTTATATCCAATCTGAACTTCCCCTGTTTAAGTTTTAACCCACTACCCTTGTCTTATCACTACAGTCCCTAACGAAGAGTCCCTCCCCAGCATCCTTACAAGCCCCCTTCTTTATATCTAAATTAAACTTCCCTGTTGCAGTTTAAACCCATTCCCTCTTGTCCTGTCCCTACAGTCCCTAGCAAAGAGTCCCTCTCCAGTATCCTAGTAGGTCCCTCAGATACTGGATGGCTGCTATGAGGTCTCCAAGTAGCACATCCAGTATAATCAAAAGTTTTGTCATATTGTAAATATTCTGCTGAGAACCTGATGGAAGGGCAAACCCAGACCTTGAGTAATGAGTCTGTTTCATCTAGGTTGCCAAAACAGTTATCTTACTTAACCTTATAGAAGGGATAGCTAAAGCTGCTATTGTCTAATCATACTGTGGTCAACAATGTCAGCTGAGCAGGTAGCTTAAGACCAGATATGATTAAATAGAAGTGTTCATTAAAATCATCTGTATTCAAAACTCTTTCTTGCAAGATCATCAGAGAAGACCAGGATAAAATCAAGAAGAATGCTTTTACTTTTTAACTCTTCCTTACTAGGATGTTGAGCAAAGCTGACTGATGCATACAGCACAAGTAATGGGACTAAAGTAAGAATTCAGCTGATTTCAGCTTGGTATATGTATAACATATGTATGCATAGCCATCTCATGAATGTAGCACCCACAGGTGGGGACTGCTGATGGTTTTTCAGGCTATCATGATCTCCTTTGTGTCTGACTCAATTTCAGTCAGAGTTGAAAAGCTAATTTTTTTTTTTTTTTTTTGTATTTCAACAGTGTGATGGCCTTCATCCTTCATTGCACATACATTTACCCTTCCTTCTGAAACTATAAATCTTGTGGAAAGGTTATGATGGTAAACTAAACAATACATTCCCACTTCACATATTTCCTTTCACAGTTTTTACTGTACATGCAGTTACTGTTATTTTTATGCATTGGTTTTAATGTTCCCTAAAAAAATGCTGACATGCAAATTTCACCATGTAAATACTTATCCTTCCATTTAGACATGTAAGAATGTAATTTTAAAAGATATTTCAATTTGAAACTCTGCTTTTTGTAGTTCTAGACATTTGTAGTTTCACTATATGCAGTGATTTCAACTAGATACCACTAAACTAATGTCAATACATTATATGTTAATTGCACTATGTTGCATTGTATAAATGGAAAACAAAAAAAGATATATTTCTTCAGATGTCAGCCTAGCTATGAGTTCAGCATTGAAGTTTTTCCCTTCCTTAAAAACACCATGGATGTTGTAACTGGGCTTACTTGTTCTAGAGTTAGATGAAGTGTCATATTTGGACATCATCTGAAGCATTATTTTCATGGTTGGCTAGTTATTTTCTTCTCTTGGCTTCAGTCTGCAGACTGAGAAGGATTAAGAAGAATATTATAGGTGCTTGTAAAGTTGGATTTGTGTTACTATAGAAGATGGAGCAGTGGATGGCAGACAGCCAGCAAGAACATAAAAGTGGATGTGTTTGATATGATACACAGTAGTGCTTGAAAAAATACACAGCTAGGCTTGTGTTCCCCATTTCTGCTGCTGAGAGCCACTCTGCTGTGACTTACAATATTTCCACCATTTAGGAGAATAGAAGTTATTTTCAATGCTATTATGAAGTGGAAGTAAAATGACTGCAGACTTGTTCATCTTTGAAGCCCTTTGCATGCATTGTTACTAGTACAATAACTACTGTTTACATACACAAGGAATTCATTTAGGGAGAGAATTCATGACTCAAAACATAATCCCAAAATTCTCACAAAAAAAAAAATTAATTAGAGAAAAAAAAAGACAGACTAAGAACACAGGTGATGAGACTGTACTTTTTTCTTTAGCCTGATTCAATATTTTGGAACCAGGTGGCTCATCTCATCATCTCATAATCTGTTCTTCATGGCCTTTTTCATTACCTACTTGCTGCCACAGCAACAATTTTTCATGTTGATGTTGCATGAAAATGGATAATATATTTTCAAGTTTGTAAGTGACATTAATCTTCAATTTTTTTGCTTCTGTCATACCTGAGTATGCTTACTTTTCTCTTTCTGAATAAATAGAAAATTACAAACTGTTTTGCATTTCCATAAGTATTGATAAAGCTATAGCTACAGGAGTCACTGACCAGTTTGAGTCACATAAGTGGCATTTGATATACTTTTATAAATTTTTAGATGTAGAATACAATCACACAAGACTCATAACATCAAAACATCAAAACAAAGTATTGTATAAAAAGGTATGCTAAAACCTGAAGACTGAAATATTAATTTATAAAGTAGCTGGTTTTAATACCCCTTGGGTCATAAGAATGTTCTGCATGACATTCCTATGCACTGGACCATTTTTCGGTCATAAATCTTCCTGTTTCATATGAAAAGTCTGGAAATGATAGATTTTCAACACAAAAAAACTTCTGAGACCCTGGGCTTTGTGGGTTTCAAGGCAAATGCTTCTCGTAGATTATTTCAAATGACTGGCTTACCAGCAGACTGCTTGGCCTGTTTGAATCTGAGAATACTAGTTGATTTTCCTTAACCCTGACTGGCTCAGACTTTGTGAATAAATTAGCATTATGATTTGTGCTAATGGTGACAATTACAGTGCATATCTCTGCATTGCACAAGTCCTTTTATGGTTCTAACAATAAGTATTTCTATGAGCTTTGAATGTGTCTTCAGAGCTTTATTCTTCATCCCTTATGTTTTAGCATGCAGATGAGAAGTTTCTTAGGAATTACTGTCAATGAAAATCACTGTAATAGTAAGTATGATCCAAATGTCCAATGCTCCAAGGCACTGGAGTGCAGAGGTCTTTTTTGACCTAAACAGTTTTGGCAATGTTTTGGAAAAAGTATGCAAGTAGCTTGGGATAAATTGAGTTTTGATATTCTCTAAAATGTGTGAGCCCTTTCAAAAATTCCACCATTAATCCTTAATTTCTGTATCTTTCTTTTCTAACACTATCATTCTTTACTGGAATGAACACCATGTGAGTCCTCTAACTTAGCAAAGGCTGCTGGCATGACATTTCTGTTTTGGTCTTCCTTTAATTATGTTTCATGCTGACCCTCTTGTGAGAAGACAGCACCAGGAAACATAGCTTTGATGGCTGTGTTTACACGAATGTTTGGTAAGCGCCTGTCAGCCCTTAGCACTATACAAGTCTGTGTAACACAAAAGACAGCCAGGGAACCCTGGAGCTTTTGCCACCTGAAAGCATAATCTGTGTGTTTTGTGCATTTCAAATGAGCATAGAGATTGTTCTTTTGTAACTCAAAATGCGATTTATCTATTATTTACTTGAAGAATATATTAATTAGAAAATATGGTTGTTACTTTTTATAAAATGCAGCTTTGAGTAGCATGGTCAAGATGTCTTTTATTGCATGCTTATCTTACTAAATTGTCTTTCATCCCACTGGATAAAAAAAGCAGACAGCTAAAATTGAATCATTAACAAGACCATTGACTACATCAAGATGAGTATTGAGCAATTACTTGCAAACATTTTGACAACCTCTGATTAGATTTTTCATTTCAACTGTGTTTTCAAATCTTTTAGTCTGTTTTCTGCAGAAATTTCAAGAACCAAATCTTTGTTATCACTTGTGTTAGAAAAGTTAGCAGTTAAGCTGACTTCTGGCCAGAGTGCATGAATACTACTCCAAGGTTTATCAAAAAACAGCTGTGTGACCTTGAAATAGATGAGTCTGTTTTCAGTCTTCAACATGTGTTGCACTGGCTCAAACATGAGTAAATTTACATATAATTTAGTTTTGAATCCAGAAAGTGCATAGCCATATTTTGTCATGTACCTGAACATAATGTTCACTGACACAATCTACTGCTACAAATATGGGTTCTGGTTTTGAAATAACTTAGAATAAGCCAGCAGAAGTTCACATCTGTTTATTATGAATTATACCAATAATGTACATGTGCCGGGCTTAGTACTGAACTTAATACAGATCCAAAACTGACAAGATAGTTAACAAAAAAAAAAAACATTTATATCTAAGATCTTCAAAGATAAGACAAAGTAAACAAGTGCTCAGTTGCCAGGCTGCCAAGGGTATCAGACTTCTTTTTTGATGCTGCTAGAAATTAGGACTGGCTTTTGCAGCATCTTTTAAAGACCAAACATCCAAGATCTCAAGAGTACAGCTCTCTTGTATAGCAGTTGTCACTCTCTTTCACTTGTCATGCATAGAACTCTGTCCACAAAACAGAATAACAAGCTCAGCTTTCCAAGGTCTTATTACAGCTCTCTATCCTGCTCTGGCCATCCCTTTCATAGAATCATAGAATCATATAGAACCATAGAATAGTTAGGGTTGGAAAGGATCTTAAGATCATCTAGGTTCAATCCCCCTGCCATGGGCAGGGACACCTCACATTAAACCATGCCACCCAAGGCCTCATCCAACCTGTCCTTGAACACCACCAGGGACGGAGCTTTCAGTCTCCCGGGGCAACCCATTCCAGCACCTCACCACCCTAACAGTAAAGAATTTCTTCCTTATATCCAATCTAAACCTCCCCGGTTTAAGTTTGAACCCTTTCAAGATCACTGCTTGAGTGGATGCTATACATTCCCTTTGACTTCTCAGTGCATCCTGTTTCCTCCATATATGTATAAATCACCATAGAATCATAGCGTCATAGAATCGTACAATGGTTTGGGTTGGAAGGGAAAGATCATCTAGTTCCAATCCACCTGCCACAGGCTGGGATGCCGTCCACTAGACTGGGTAGCGCAAAGCCCCATCCAACCTGGTCTTCCAACCATTCCTTCCAGGGATGAAGTATCTACAGCTTCTCTGGGCACCCTATAGGTTTCTTTTGTTTGTTTTTTTTTTATCTAATCTTAATCTATCTTCTTTCAGTTTAAAGCCATTCCACGTTTTCTATCTCTACATGCCCTTGTAATAAAGCCCCTCAATAGTTTTCTTGTAGGCCCCTTTAGGTAGTGGAAGGCTGTTAGAAGGTCTCCTAGGAGCCTTCTTTCCAGCAGTATGACCAACCCCAATTCTCTCAGCATGCCTTCAAAGAAGATGTACTCCAGCCCTCTCTTCATCTTCATGGCCCTCCTCTGGACTTGCTCGAAAATTAACCACAACATTGAGTGGCCAATTCTTTATCCACTGAGTGCTCCATCCATCAAATCCACGCCTCTCCAATTCAGAGACAAAGATGTCATGCGGGACAGTGTCAAATGAAGATTGAATATTCACGAGGAAAAAGATGTGTTTTGTGACTTTATGTTAGGTGCATTGCCAGCTCTTAATAAATACTTTTTTTTTGAGCAAATGATAAAATTAATTTGTTTATGGGCACTGTTTAAATATAGGAAAGAAAGAAGTATGTAAATGCATGACTTGGTATAAATTATTTATCTAGCTCTACACTCTATTCATTTTTGTAAGTCAACATGTATTGATTGCTTGTTTATTCTGTAGGAAAATTGGATACTGAGTTTTATGGGATCATGTGCATGAAGAGCATTGTATTTTTGATTAATCCTTCATACAGCTATTCTTACAATATAAATATAACAAATTCAGTATCGTCTATGGTGTAACTCCACTTGTTTCAATCTGGAGAACAGAAAACACAGTACTTGCACTGAATGAAATCATACAGAGGAAGATTTGAACTATTTTTCATTATTTAAGTGAACTTTCAGACTGTGTGGCTGGAGAAAACAAGTTTCCATGGAAATTAGATTAAGTAAGACTGTTTTACTATGAGATATGTTTCTTTGCTTGTCTTTGTGACAATTCATTCTCATATTCCACAGTTTTCTAGGGCCAAGACAGAGGGACAGGTTAATTTCTTGGGCTTTTTAAGGACATTTACTTCAGTACTTCAGGAAATAACATTGACCCTGACTTTGTTTAGACTTTGTTGACTACAAACAGAATTCCTTACGTTGCCATGTATTAAGACAAACAATGTGAGACAGCACCTCCTTTCTCCCACATACATGTCAAGGGAAGCTCAGCTGAGATTTGTACAAGCCAACAAAGGGGATAGAAAGGGTCAGGCATAATTTGCCTGACCATTTTGATGGCCTTTTATGATGGGGCTAAAGAACTGATGGATAGGGGCAAAGCAGTTGACATTGTCTACCTGGCCTTGTGCAAAGTGTTTTGATACTGTCCCATACAACATCCTTGTCTCTAAACGGGAGAGATATAAATTTGATGCATGGAACGCTCAGTCGATAAAGAATAGGCTGGATGGCCACACGCCACTCTGTTGTGGTCAACAGCTCAATGTTTAAGTGGAGATGGGTAATAGGTGGTGTCCCTGAGGCACTGGTGTTGGGACCATTCTTGTTCAACATCTTTGACTGCAGTGTGGACAGTGGTATTGAGTTTAGCAAACAACATTAAACTGTGTGGTTCGGTTGATACGCTGGAGGGAAGGGATGCCATCCAGAGGGACCTTGACATGCTTGTGAGGTGGGCTGATGCCAACCTCAGGAAGTTTAATCATGCCAAGTGCAAGGTCCTGCACCTCGGTTGGAGCAATCCCAGGCACAGCTACAGGCTGGGCAGAGAAGAGATTCAGAGCAGCCCTGCAGAGAAGCACTTGGGGGATGTTGGTGGATGAGAAAATGAACATGAGACAGCAGTGTGCACTTACAGCCCAGAAAGCCAACCGCATCCTGGGCTGCATCAAAAGGAGCATGACCAGAAGGTCAAAGGAGGTGATCCTGCCTCTCTACTTGTGGTATTTCACAATACAGACTCAAGTTGATGCAGAGACTCAAATACTTATTAACACCAAGCCCTTTTTTTCCCCTTCTTTGGTACTTTCCCAACCTGCACATACATACAATGTTCAGTCTCATTGGCCCCTGTAAAACTCTCCAGGTAAATAGTCCAATCACAATGTTGCAGACCCTCTCACAGCCCCCACATCCTCTGGCCTCCAACTGAGATTCTCACCACAGCTACATCCTGGCCCATTCTCCCAAGGCTTGCTTGTTTACCATCCCTGTCCTTCAGTGTTCCAACTCATCTCTTCAGGGCTTGCCAAGCACCAGGCTTCAGAGCTCATTCCCAAACTCTTTTTCATGCAAATCTTATCACCTTCACTCCTCACATCTATTCTGCTCTGGTGAGACCTCACTTGGAGTATTATGTGCAGTTCTGGTGTCCTCAACATAAAAAGGACATGGAACTATTGGAACAAGTCCAGAGGAGGGCCACGAGGATGATCAGGGGACTGGATCACCTCCTGTATGAAGACAGGCTGAGAAAGTTGGGGCTGTTCAGCCTGGAGAAGGCTGCATGGAGACCTCACAGCAACCTTCCAATATCTGAAGGGGGCCTACACGGATGTTGGAGAGGAACCCTTCGTCAGGGATTGTAGTGACAGGACAAATGGTAACAGGTTCAAATTTAAAAAGGGAAAGTTCAGGTTAGATATAAGGGAAAAGTTCTTTACTGTGAGGGTGGTTAGGCACTGGAACAGATCCTGGCAGTGTTCAAGGCCAGGCTGGACAGAGTCTTGAGTGACATGGTCTAGGGTTAGGCATCCCTGCCCATAGCAGGAGGTTGGAACTAGATGATCTTAAGGTCCTTTCCAACCCTAACCATTCTATGATTTTATGATTCTATAAGAGACCTCAGTTAGCATGAAATGGCAAGCAAAGTAGAATTTGCAGAAGCATACATATCTAACTCCAGACTGCAGAAAAGTTCCTGTTGCTCTACTAGATGCACCACTTTGCGTATTTTTAAGCCCTTACTCTTTCAGAAACAAAAGATGACAGCTGCTCCTCTGTGTTAATAAATTCTAGGTAATTGTTTTGTCCTTTTTATTAAATAAGAGCAAACTAGGTTAACAGCTTTGCCAAGTAACAGTTGGTTAGTTCATACCTTCCCATCTCTATGTGCCGTGTACAAGATTAATTTAAGCATGCAAACATGGATGCAAATCCACTTGTGTCAATTAGAGAAGAAACCTCTGAAAAAAGAGAGAGAATGAAAAAACTAGGCAATGCTAATGAAAATTTGAAAGTTCCACTCTGTGCTTCAGGTGTCATTGATTAGCCTGCCTAGCAAGAAGTCCCTTAGTGTTCCTACTTTGAAGCCAATTGGCTTTTTCTTTCAGAGCAGGTTTTTCTGTGCTCAGTTCTGTTCTCAATTACACTGGTATATATTAGGGGCAACTCTGCTATCTTCAAAGGAATTCACACCAGTGTAACTGAGATTAAAATTTGCCCCTTGGAATTATATTTAAAAAAAAAGGGTTAAAAGGTTGTAGGGATTTCTATAAACTGTGTGAATCAATTCTTAATAAAACATGTTTTTAAGACAGTGTTAGTTCCTTATACTGTTAGAAACAGTTCTTTGTTATTTTTAAAACCTATTTTAAGTTGATCACAGATTTTTAAATTGGCACATGCGCTTGTCAAAATATGCTGCTCTAAAATTAATTTTCTTTAAGGAATGTTTCCCTGAATATTGCAATCAATTAAAAACATGCTAATTTACACTCCCCAAGGCTAGATATCTATATTTAATCTTTTCAATACTTTATAACACTACCAGCAATTTTCCTCTGCACATTGGAGTAAATACAGGGAAACGTGGGAGCAGACTTCAAGTAGTCTGAAATGCTTTTTCTTAAACAAACAATGAGAAAATTGCTAATTAATATTTTCCATTTTTGTGCACAAGCTGTGAAATTGCACTGCTGGCTGAAACTAATGAATCACAGAAACTCCCAATCTTGAGGGGAGTGAAATACACTAAAATTTAGTACTTGTAAGTCTCAATGACATAATTTTCACGAACAATGAACTCATCACAGTCAGAAATATCCAAATATGCACTCATGCTATAAGTTGCAGGTGCAAAAATGCAAGTGCAAATTTTGCTGGTAGACTTGGATATGGAGTCTTTCAGAAAAAATGTGTTTTATACATGGAAATGTATACCATGTATTATGTCTCTTAATTGAATACTAGTTTGAATACACATACAGGACCTTGTTTTCAATTGCTTGTCATTTTACCAGACTTGGTTTAGTAGAAATTTCTCTCATGACCAATCTCAGTTGATTTTGGAAACACCATATTTACAGTCTAATCTGTGTAAATCTGAGCATAGCTAGATAGGGCTAAGGAAGACTTTCCTTGTAATTCTCATTTACTGTTGGCGAAGAATGATAGAACTACATTTATGATAAAATCATGCAGGGAACATTCCCCCCATTGGAACATATTCATCTCTTAAAAAACTCTTTGGTGCACTTCTGGATCTGGGTAAATTATGACTCTCCCACACAATTGCCTTGCACAGTTGGGAATTACAGCAAGCCAAGGACTAGTCATGTTAGGCACTTTGGATGATGTCACCCTTGTTGGAGGGAAAGACTGCAATAAAATGGATGTGGGATGCTCTGTTCCAGCTGGCCTCGGTTCTCAGAATGGTCCAGGGAATGTTCAATTTATGAGTATATATGCAGTCTGTGGTGCCAACAGGAGGAACTGAAAATAGTTGTCCTATGCTGTCAGTGCCCAAACTGCCAACCATGGGTAGTACAGGTCAAAAAATTGCCAAACTATCAGGAAAGCCTGAGACAAATGCTTTGTTCCTGGTGTTGTCTGAAGGGGAAAATAACAGGATTTAGGTCTGGAATCTTTCTTGGGTGAAGAATGACAGCAATGCTTAAGGCAGTAACCTTTGATATGTAGGCAATCAAATTTTGAATTTATGATTCGTGCCAACTAATAGAGCTACTTAACAACTATGTGAAGAGATTATCCGCAAACTGCTTTCAGTTTATCCTGTTGATGCTGTTCCAATTTGTTCGAAAGACAAAATTGTTAGGGGCAGGAGAAAGAAGGGCCTGGAGTGGTGCCAACAGCAGACTGCTGAGCATTCTGTTGCTGTGCTAGATATTACAATGACCTAGCAAAAAAGGTACAGTCTAGTCTTAAATAAGGCTTAATTTCATATAATTTCAATATTGTCCACAATAACTAGCACATCCTTCCTTACAGATAATGTAGGGTACAAAACTAGGTTTGAAAGGTTTGTATACACAATCCCATTTATTTTACTATTTTTTGTATGTTCATTTGTACTCTTCAAAGTGCAACTACATAATTTGTTTCACAAAGGACTTTCTTCAACTCTTTCTAACACACAAATGAGCATGTGTCTTTTTTCATACAGTTAGAAACTTTAAAATTATTCTTCTTGACTTAAACTTCTGCAAGGTAAGCAAGAGACAGCACTGATATTATAGAAGATGTGGTTCTCCATAGCTATGGAAACCTGCTCCTGAATTTTGAAGGCCCACAAAAAGTCATCACTACATACTACTCATGAGCATTAACCTGCATGCCTATTCTAACTGCAAATCCATCAGACATAAACCTAATCTGAAACAGTATATAAAGATTCTAAAAAACAAATCTGATGCTTTCTTGTCCTCTTATTTCCAACTTCATTTTATGCCTGCACAAGATGGCTCAAAAAAATAAAATATCCATATTCACCGAATCCTAACTGAAGTGAAATTACTCACATTTATAGCAATTACAATGTTAGTCATACTGTAACAGAAAACACCTGTCCCATAATTCATTTTTTGTTTTTCTGCCTCCTGGCTTTTAAGATACAGATTTTGTCAGTCTTTTCTTATGCCATGAATAATACTTGACTAATCATAAAAGTCAGCAAAATCCTTGAGGCTGAGCCTCAATGAGGCTGAACTCAGAACTCACACAACGATTGCTTTTGCAACCCAAGTAGTACTTACGAGTGTTTTATCTTAAGCAAATGAGTGAATAATACATCTTGCAGAGAACCTCTCTGATCCACTGACAAAATAACTCTTTCTGATCTTTCAATTAAAAACTCTGAGGAAACACAAACTCATTTGCAAATATTGTTTAAAATTTAGCAAGTGTGAAATACGTACGCAGCATTGTTTCTAATTCCAAATACCACAGCACCTTTTATGTAAAAACAGTGAATTTTCCCAGAGACACACACAGAAAACGAGAAACAGGAATCTCACCTTGCAGTAACAGTATTCAGACTTATGGCTGAACAAAAGCTGGAAAAGTTAAAATCTCGTTACATTGAAAGAGAAATTTTGAGACAAGAATATCACAAATTCAACATGATAAACAGATAAATTTTTGCATCAACTTGTTCATTTGACTTGAAAACAAAATTTTTGTTTGTTTTCACTGCATTTAGTTAGTTGCATTCTGCTGAGGAAAATCTTGAGTCCTATTTACATAGGAAAAGTTACAGTGCTTTAAAAAGGTAGAAATAAACTTTGGTACCATATGTTTAGAGAAATTAAATCATTCCTATCACAAATAACCTACACACTTCTGTTTACTTGCCTTCTGGCCAGGTTTGGCTGTATTTAACTTGGTTTCATTAAGAGTTACAGCCCAAATTAAAAATACCATTTTCCAATAAATTTTGTATTAATTCACTGAAAAGAAAGTGTCCAACTCTTATTTTATGGTTCAACTCTCATCCCATGTTTGAGCTGCGAAACTGTAACAGCTGAAAGACAATTTTTTAAAGAAATAACTCTACGGTTTAAAAGATATGGGTATTATCTGCCATTTTCAAGCAGAAACGTGAAATGCTTAGTTGATTTATTATTGTGTGAGACATCAGTTTTAACGGTTAGTAGGAAGGGTAGATACTATTTTAATGACGCATGTTATAGATCTGCTGCTTTCAATATCTTGTTATGTCATATTTTTTAATTTCCCTGCCTCTCTCAGGTATTTCTTAAGAGTCCAACCCTCTTCTTCAACACTCCTATTTTTTTGCCTCTTTCTGTTATCTAAAATGCAGGTAGAAATACTTCCTGATCACATTTCCTTCCAAGTTACAAATTAGTAAAATCTGCATATTATCACAATAAGAATTTTACATGCTTTAATATATTCAACAACATTTACATAAAAATCTTCAAGTAAAACCTGGCTGAACTTTGAAAATAGCCTTTAATAGAATCTTACAAAACATGAATAAGAAAGAGGTCAAGGGTGACCTTTCTTCAGAATGCTTGTCAGATTTTAGAAAGCCTCTCCAACATCTTGACACCTTTCTCACACAGACTATGACACGCTGTAACTTCACTAGGTTTTGTATCTGCAAAGAGTGGTATATAAAAAAAAAAATCATTTATGGCTGTCTTGTTTTCAGCTGTAAAAATGCCCTGTGGATCTGAACAGAGCAAAACACTTTTCAAGCAGCAAAGGTAACAAAATGAGACATGAGAATTTTGGGAGGTGTCAGTGCAATTTTAGACGTCACTGGTTTCCACTGAAGGGTTGTATTAAGGGTTCTTTGTTGTCTTGTGTAAATCAGTTTTCACTAACAGAGCAGATGTACCAAAATGTATCTGGCGATGAAATGCAGGAGAAAAAAGGCAGCAGGTGCTAGCCTTCCAGTATCTGAAGGGGGCCTACAGGGATGCTGGTGAGAGACTATTCATTAGGGACTGTAGTGATAGGACAAGGGGTAACGGGTTGAAACTTAAACAACAGAGATTTAGATTGGATATAAGGAAGAAATTCTTTACTGTTAGGGTGGTGAGGTACTGGAATGGGTTGTCCAGGGAGGTTGTGAATGCTCCATCCCTGGCAGTGTTCAACGCCAGATTGGATGAAGCCTTGGGTGATATGGTTTAGTGTGAGGTGTCCCTGCCCATGGCAGGGGGGTTGGAACTAGATGAGCTTAAGGTCCTTTCCAACCCTAACTATTCTATGATTCTATGATTTATGTCACTAGAAGAGCAGTCTTTCAAATGAGTGGTGAAGCTCAAAAGTAACAAATTCAATGGTTTGGGTTTTGGGGTTTTGTCTTTTTTTTTCCATAAGGACTACAATCTTTTTTTTTTTCACTTATTTATATATATTTCTTTTGCACTTTCTGATACTATCATGTGGTGTGCTGAAGCAGAATAGGTGTTAGGTTTTACTCTAGAAGCTGATGTATGAATAAATAAGTGAATTAATTCTATACAGTGCTGCTTAAGTTTTCTGAGGGGACTTTCATGCTCAATGCTACTATATTGTAGAAGTATACTCCTGAACTCCTTCCTGGCAGTACATGACTTTGCAACATTTGGGGAGAATCACCTTGCATTATGAGTCCATAAAATGGTTAATGAGAATAACAGATACAGCTAGGCAGGTAAAGGAGGACTGAACATGTGTACTGGGAGAGAAGTGATATGTCTTCCTATCTCTGTCCCTCAAAAAGCTTCAGTTCAACAATAGTACAAAAATCCACATTCTAAAGGGATGTGCTATTTCAAGTCATACTGCTTAGAGGCCATCCTTTATATATTTATCCGTACATACCTGCAAACAGGCAGCAGACATACATGAATGACTCCTGCTTTTGGTTAAGCAGCCTTCCACTGACGAGTCCAAACCTGTAAAAGGGCTCAAGCTCGTTTCTGGTACTCACTGTGAAGTAAACTCGTTTAAAAAAATGAAAAGCAGATTTTCCTATACAATATCAACACATAAAAGTTTTTGGCAGTTAATTTCTCAGCTGTTTTCCATTGTGCAGCTGATTAGAAGTAGCATAAAGCAGGAAATCAGGATGTAGATCCTGAGGAAAGTGGGATACTAAAAAAACCAAAACCAACAACAGTGAAAAAACCTTCTAACTGTTTTTTTCTTTCCTTTAAGAGCACTTTTACCAGTGATTTAAAGCTGAATGCAGGTTCATTATGTAGTAATATAATAGTGAGAGTACTCACGTTTCCTTCCTTGTTAAAAATGCTGTCTTATACATCCTAAGCGTGACAAACCCTCTTAACATCACTTCACAGTTCTCAAAACATAGGAATTCACAGTGTCATATTTGACAAGCAGTGCAGCATGGAAATTAACCCATTGGTTGCTATTAAAATTGTGATTTCTAACCACAGAGGCTAATATTGAGGTAAAGGAGAAAAAGTCTAATAGGATTATAAAATGACCTGTACTTAAACTTTTACGTAAGAGCTGCTGACCTTCACTGGAGCTGAAAAAAAAAAATCAAAAAATTCAATGTTTTTTTAGATGAGCCTCCTGTATCCGTATTTAAAATCAGGCTTTTCAGGCAGAAGCAGAAATGTCCCAACTTTGTTCAACTTTATGAACCTGAGAGGTGAATTCCATTTGATGAATTTGAAATGGACATTGTTTTTCATACCAGCTAATAATGCTCAATTTTGAAAGCGATTTCTACCTCCTAAGTTCTGTGTGAACCATCTGCAAGTCTTACCAGCTGTCTTACAAGCATTTTTTGGGATGTTTTACTTGACTGTAATGATCTCAGATTGGTTTTCTATTATTAAATCCTGCTTTTAGAGACAGGGAAATTAAGTGGTTAAGCATTGAAACTTGCTTAGTTCAGAAACACTGTGCAGACAGTAGGTAGGCCACAGTAAAGCTAGGTTACCATAACATTTAGTATTAAACTGTGACAAAGCCAAAGGTATTTTCAAATGTGGTTTCATTAGAATATAGTCAGCATTTGCTGAATTAATTTTATTACTTTTTTATTAAGATTCATAATATGAAAGCTTTGAAGATCAGTCATGTCCTGGGAACACATGTCCTGTGGAAAATCTTGGGAAGACTGTCCATCTATCTACCACCACAGCACTAGCTGACAATTTTTATAAGCTCAGACTCAGATTTTTTGTGTTAGCACTATACAATTCTGCTTTGTAATCACCTGGAGACTGTTTCATTTCAGTTATTGGGCACTGCTCATATGCAGGAAATCAGAGGATAAATGAAACTCACAGTGGCAGACCACCTGGTAGGAGGCAACGATCAGCCCTTAGTTATATTAACAGTTGCAGTACAGTGCCTATTAATTGCTTAGTGGTACAACAGACTTGTTTTTCCAAGGAGCCATAGGAGTTTCTAATTCATCTTGCTCACCCCATCTCCCATCCCCCAGTTTTGGGTGACAGCAGAGGTAGAGATTTCCTTAGAATACAAGGCTTTAAAATAAAATGAAACATAACCCATATGTCATGTTGTAAAAAATGCAAAATATGCTGGATGTGTAAAAGCAGCACACCAGGCCATATGCTTCAGACAGAACAGCTTGCATACGTCTAGGCCTCTACACTGACACCAGGAACTGAAAACAGTGGCTAGTTAACTCCACGCTTTTCCACTTGTTAAAATTTGTTTTGCTAAAATCAGGTTTATATCTGAAGCCATGGGAAAAAAAAAAAAAAGAAAAAAGAAGGAAAAAAAGCCCCATCTTTATCAAAAGCTTGAGGCTGATGGTTGGCTGCTTATTTTTTGTGCTGCTTTGATCACTCATGCTGTGACCAAGTGAAGTGGAACTGCAAGATTTTCCAGGATAGTAGTGAAAATCCAGACGTTCAGTCCACAGTGAGAAATAAGGGCCCAGTGTTTAGTATCAGGAGACCTCAGTGATGTGCTTTGTGCAGAAAGGGATACTCTGCCTGGTTTTCTCATCATCCCAAACACATTCCTGGCACATCCTAAAAGGCTAATTCTTTTGCTCAAACCCAATTCCCACAACATTATCGTTCACACAACAAAACCTGCATGAACACCGCATTAAAGGTCTGTTTCAGTCTGGCAAATGCCAGGAAATTCTAGACTCATTAACCTTCCTTATTGTGCACAGTATTATGCAGGTCTTTGAGCAGCAGGATACTTCATATACAGTAACCTATGTGGTATAAGAGCTAAAATATGCACAATTAAACAGGTTAATATTTAGCTTTAACCTCTGTGTTTTTAAGATAAAACATCAGCAGAGCGGTTGAAAGCTCATTTTTACATGTGAACAGTGCAAATGGCAGGGAGTTTGGAACTAGATGATCTCAAGGTCCTTTCCAACCCTAACTATTCTATGATTCTATGTTTGCACATTTGGACTTCCTGCAAAAATAGGCTTTTGATGAAAACATATAATTCAGAATATGCCTAACCTTGCTATTGTAAATCATTATTGAAAAGTGACAAAAAAATTAACCAGTAATTTTTTCACTTGTTTGTGTCTTAGACCCCTCATAAAATCAAGTGACCATTTTCAATAGTGTGCAAACCAACTTCTGAAATGTTATGAGAATTTTGCAGAATCATTTTCCTCAATTAATGACTGTCGAGTCAAGACACATTTTCTACAGGACATAGGACTTTATGGTATTACAGCATCTTCTGGTTTTAAAGCCTTGTTAATCTGCTGTTACTGAAGTGAAATCCTAAACTCTCAATTTACAGTTGCAAAGTTCATTTTTGCATTCCATCTTTACTTCACATTGAGGGAAGGCTGCTTTTTTCCCAGAAAGAATAAAGCAAACCTGATTTTGTTTGGTTTAATATTTTTTTCCCTTAAATTCATGGCTAAATCACACATATTTTTCCCACTGTAGCTGTGTCAGTGAAAGTTTTCTCCATGCCAGCTTCTTGTCACTATGTCCACTGGGATGTTTCCAATTTACCTACTAAGCTGCTTTACAAATAGTCAGTTTCAGACTGAAGTGGATCAAAGGGTATGCCTACAAACAGGTCACCTAGCAGATCTGAGGGAGAACTACAGCCTTAAGAGGAGTGGAGATGTGCAGTTGCAGTTTGGGTGGCTAAGAGAGGAAATCCCACCAGCAGACATGTTGAATCTTTTCAAGAGGACACATGATAAGCTTTTTCCTCTGTAAAATCCATATGGTGCTTTCACATTGCCAAAAAAGTTTGAAAGTATTCAGAGTGGAGCTAATCTTAACTGTCAGGGAGTAAGCATATAAATCACTAGACTCTGTCCAGAAGAGGACTTCTGTGTTCTCAGACTCTGCCCACTGTGCAACAGCCAGCCTTAAACATGTTTTATGTATACCTTTGAAATAAAGACATTAAGCAAAATAACAATCTATTCAGTCATAAGAATCCTGTCAGGAGATTTAACAAAATATCTCTTCTGTTTATACACCGATGGTCTAATATTCTCTTGTTTACCTAGATGTGTGTTTAGTTGCTAGGTATTGCTTTGATTTTTGCTGAAAATATACAGACATACAGAAAAGTGAATTTTTATACTAGACATCAAGTATTAGATTTATTTTCATCTCTTAAATAAGGTAAATCACACCCATTTTTTCAGTTACTTGTGTTTGTATGGGTATTATGCATTCTGTTTGAACAAATAAATGAATTACCATTATAAATATTAATGTAGCTAGCTGATTTGATTTTCAAAGCAATTTTCCTTGTAACTGCAGATGGAATTCAAACAACTTTGTCAAACCTATCTAAAAAGACACTAAATCTATCATTATTACTAATGTAAGTCTAGAAGTTTCTTCAAATAATACTAACTGTTATTAATTTAACATTCCATATGAATATCACAACATGTGAATTTTAAAAGGTCTTGTAGCAGGGTAACTCACTACCTCCTGAAAGTAACAGATATAGCATGCAATTTACGTTATGTGCCTATATATTCTAATGCTATCGGTAGAATTGTATCACTCTTAGGACATAAGTATGTTTTTTCCAGGTTGTTTTACTTTATATTAAACAAAATAACAAAAAGTTCACCTTGTTTTATTACTAAGTGTCTTAAAATAGATTAATATTTGCTGATAGCTATGTTGTTTTGTCAGCAAAAACTAGTGATGCATTAGTTTTGACAAGTATATTTTGTGCATCATTCATTATATTCAAGGGTTCCAAAAATTATACTGCTTAACCTTTTATTATGGAGATATGAACATCCAATTGCCTTGTGTTTTAAAATCTTCAAAGTTGTTCTGAGAAAACAGATTAAACAGCTTCCATATGTTATACTGTAAACAACACCAGCTTTTTTCTCAGGAAAGAACGCTCCTCAATATAGAACCCAGTTATCTCTGTATTTTCCTACACCTGTATTCCCTGAACACTGATTTTTTTTAATATGTTGTTATTTACTGGTTTGTTATTCTTTTTTAATTTTCTTATAGGTGTTCCTTAACAGTCTATGAAGATTTGCTTTCCAATATTTATATATTTGGAAGGGAGCTGAAATAAAATTAATTTAAATTAAATTCAAATGTTGGGCAAGGAAAGATAAAAACATAGAATCATAGAATAGTTAGGGTTGGAAAGGACCTCAAGATCATCTAGTTCCAACCCCCCCTGCCATGGGCAGGGACATCTCACAGTAAATCATATCACCCATGGCTCTGTCCAGCCTGGCCTTGAATACGGCAAGGGATGGAGCATTCACAACCTCCCTGGGCAACCCATTCCAGTACCTCACCACCCTAACAGTAAAGAATTTCTTCCTTATATCCAGTCTAAACCTTCCCTGCTTAAGTTTCAACCTGTTACCCCTTGTCCTGTCACTACATGACATGAGAAAGTCACTGGCCCTAACTAAACTTGCATACCATAAGTTTCAAGAAAAATAAACTAAAGCATGCATTGCAATTATGCTGAATACAGCTATTCCTGCTTTGTCCAGGGAAAACCAGATATCATATGTGTTTTCTGAACTGAACATGCCAGTTAAAATGAAATTTAGGAGATGTTCTGTTCTTGCTGCAGATGCTGAACCATTTATAGCATTGCTTTAACTTTGTCTAGATACAGTGGTTACCATCCCAATTCTTCATTCCACTTCTCTGCCATAAATTTACACTCCTACAGCAGGGATGTCTGAGCAGGCTGAGAAAAGTATGGCTGCTGACAAACCATCATAGTTTACAGACTGTTAAAACAAACCAGCTCTAACTCTAATATACTTCACATTAACATGCCTGGCAGGAGACAGGAAGGCTGACTACAGTAATGGAAACTGTTTCATCTGTCCCAGATTAATTCATTCTATATGAGTCAATGCCTTTAATGTCTACAAACTATCCAGTCTTCCTCTCCATCTCAGGTGGAGTCATGGAAAGATACAGAGTCATAAGTTAACATTTCTGAAAACACATGTTTAAGGAAAGCTTTAACATGCTTTTTTTTTTGAGAGGAAAGATCATAGTTTTGGAGAAAAGTTAATTACAAATTAACTTTTTCACTGCATCCAATTATAAAAGTAAACTTAGTGTTTGAAAATGTCTCTCACAACCAACTTTGTAATATTACCTTTCTAAAATTATTTTTCTCTTTGTGGTTAGCTAGATCTTTTATTTTCTCTAAAATCTGATCTGACTGTCATCTCTTTTCCTACCGCAAGGTACAATTAATGCTAGTTAGCACTATAATTTCTTGATACCAAAATAAAGTTTAAGACTGCTCAAGAGGTATATTTATTTTAGCAGATGTTTCCTGTGTATTTCCTTGTATAATATTCAGAGAGTGCCTATGTAATTTTCTGAGACCTTTAAAACATGGATTTGAGCCTCTGGAACCTGGAAAGTTTAGGAACCACTTCGTTTACATGCTCTTCTTTTTCTCGTTTGATTCTGAACAAGATGCAGAGTATTCTGCAGCAGGCATTGCAACCTGGTTGATTCTTGATACAGATTTGAGCATCAGTCTACAACTGTTCTAGCTGTACAATTTGCAAAAGTAACCAACATCATTCTCTTTCCTCTTGTTTATATTTTTATATGTGTATGCTTATATTTCTGTATGTGGCATGCTGTAGGAGAAAGAGCAAAAGAAGTTAAGGGAAGAAAGTGTTTAACAAGAATTGGGATTGGCATTTCTAAAGAAATCTTTGTAATGCACCTATTTACGGCTTGCTTTGGGGATTTTTTTGTTGGTGGTGGTGCTGGTTATGGGATTTGTTTATTATTCATAAAAATAAAAAAGCTTTCAACAGAAGAGTAAAACATGCTGAAAATATTGTCTCATACCTGAGCTTTACCAGCATACTTCAAGTATTAATAACTGCTACACTGTTCCTCCACCATTCATGACATGAAATAGAACAAGGAGTATTTTTCTTTCATCAAGATCTCCTACATAGGGTTAAAATTTGATACAACATATATCCCATATATCCATTTTTATTAATAGCAGTCATACAACAGGTGTCGTGAGTTCATTCTTAAAACCACACAGAGTTCAGTGCAGGAATAGCAGGGGACTACTTTCGACTTTACTATGTGAAATCTGAAACAATCTGTAACTTCTGTAGTTCACTCAGTTGGGAAGTTCAGGGACTAGAATTTCACAAGGTTCCTCCATGCTCTTTACATGTTTCATGTAGTAGGGTGTGAATTAAGAAGAATGAGTGCAGCAGGAATTAGCTTTGATGAAACACAACAAAATCTAGCCCTACTGCACTCACTAAGAGACAGGGAACTAGACCCTAAATCAATTCTTTACACTTAGCCTGGTATAACATAATTCAGAGAAACAGCTTGCAGAACAAAAATTGCTATGAAAAGACTATGCAAGAAGATACTGTACATCTGTGAAATATCTTCCTCTAGCACAAAACTGTCAGAGGTAGCATGCCCTGATGTTTCATGTGAGTCGACGTCACACTGAAAACTGTTGCCAGGACACACACAGTTCTAAGAGCAAGTAAGGGGCAATAACACAGAGTCTTTAAGAAAAAGTAGCACATGTACAGATTGCTTGCACCCAGGGGTCAAATGACCCAACTCAAGATGCCTGCCACTGTAGTGAGATACAACTGTTTTCAATTTAAAATAACATGTTTGAAACAGAAAATGAGGAAGTAAAAAATGAAGGCAAAATTTGTCTTCATGAGGAAAAAAAAATTATCAAAATAAAAGGTTATTTTTCATATTAACTCTTTGCTACAGAGAAAGATGAGCAGTGCACATCTATTTGCTCAAACTGTTCATTTAGCCTTTAAGCTAGAAAACTGAATGAAAGATAACATTATTTACAAAGTCAGAGATATCTCTCAGAAAAGGGGACTGGAAGATATTTAGCTGTATCAAGCATTGCAATGAAAGAACATTGTTGAAGGTTAAAAAACAACAAAAAACCAAACAAGAAAAAAAAAAAAACAAAAAATTTTTTTTATTAAAAACAAGAAAAAAATCCTCCACTCTTAGGTAAAATAGATACATACAGAGAGTTCATCTATATCTCATTGAAGCACTATGGAGAATTTATCTTTCAAATTAATTCATAAAGATGAAGGACTATAAACAATATGTTTAAAAATCATGAATTATTCATTAAAATAGGGGTAAGAAGCAGAAGGCAGTGTAGTTTTATAACATTCATTGTTCTTAATTGCGATAAGAAGGTATTCAGCTTGAATAGCCTGAAGAATATTGGAAGTATATATATTTTTAGAAGACATAGAGGATTGTCATCTCAGAAAGATATATCTTTCAAATATTTGACATTTTACACAGTTTAGTTAATCCCCAAGACAAAGAATGCCCTTATGAACCTTCAAGTTAAGGTATGTGTGTAGGTATAATTCATAAGTACTTCACACATCCAAGACTGGCAGCAGACTCTTAAGTCTAAAAGATTCTTTCCAGCCTTTTCCTGAGATTGTTGGGAGAATTTTAATAAGTAGACCCAGGAGGCCTCGGGATCCTTCTCCAGCCCACTACTGGATATAATTTTACCAAATAAAACCATAGTGAAATGATTCTTTAAAAGCAGTATATCAGCTTCTTTATGATATAAAATAGACATCAGGAACAATGACACTGGAAACCACTAATACACTAGCATAGAAAGGGATAAACAAAATTCTTTCTAATCTGATGAAATATAGTCTAAATAAATCCTAGAAAGGACTCTTTCACTGGTTTGTCATGGGTCAATTTTATTTTGGAAAAACAAGGGTACTTAATTTGTTCTAATGTTCTAGAGAAGGAAAAACAAGTGGAGGAAATAAGAGACATGACTGAAGTACCAGATAGGAAACAATATGTGAAGCTACCTTTTATATATGTCCTGGGTTCAGCAGTAGCAGTCATTTTCTCCTTCTTAGCCAATGCAGTGCTGTGTTTTTGACTTTCGGCCTGGGAACAGCACTGATAACACCAATGATTTGGTTACTGCTCAAATGTTTAGTCTGACCAAGGACTTGTGAGTCTCATGCTCTTCCAGGGAGGGGGGGAAGATGGGAGGAAGCAAAGACAGGACACCTGACCCAAACTAGCCAAAGAGGTATTCCTTACCACAGCGAGTCATGCCCAGGATGTAACGGAGAGTTATCCAGAAGGGCTGGCTCACTGCTGGGTCAGGCTGGGTATCAGCTTTGGTACTGTATTCTCTTCCCTTGTTATTTCCTTTATCATTATTATTTGTGGTAGCTGTAGTGGTTTGTGTTATTTGTAGACATTGATACTGCTTTAACTGAATGGAAACTTGCTATTCATGTTGAGGTATAAGACTGAATAATTCTGCAAGTAGTATATACTTCTCCTCTAGTGAGTTAAACCATCTTAACTTTAAAACACTTTAGGAGAAAGGATTTTAATTCTGTAAGATTCCATCTATGCTTTCTGTTATGGCTCTATATTATTAAGGTGTAGTTTAAGGTACAGATAATATACCTCAGGTATTATTGCTGAAGGTCATTCAAAAAGCCTGCTGTGTGTGCCTTTTTTTCTTTTTCCCTGAAACAGCTATATGTATTTGGAAATCAACTTGTGAAAGCAAATGGAGTAAGAGCACATAGGCAAGTACCATTGTACTTTAGCTTTGATCTGGTATATCTAAGTACTACTGAAAATCTCAAAAAGAGGGCTAATCTCATGAGATTTCCCAAAAGAATTTCAAATTAGAAGGCAATGAGTTAGGAAGACAGCAAATTCACACATGCAGATATTTTATTGTCTATTCTAACTGAATTTTATTTTTAAGATGTGAAGGTAGTCTATGCTTTTTATAGAATATAAATCTTTATAACTTTATAGAAAGTATCTTTTTTCATTGTAAAGCTATTATGATCTGTTGCAGAGTAAATAGAGTACATTTCGGGTTTCAATTTGCGATTCTGCCACTAGCTTACCCCACAACTAGTAAAAGGTTTTGCAATCTGAATGGAAATACGGGCCTTCATGTTGAATGAAGACAGAACTAATCTCTTATGTAAAGTGATTCTATAATTACTAACAGAGAGTATTCTGTAACATGTAGGTATATTTATTTGGAGCATTGGATATTTATTTGCCAACTCTGTTGCATGGGAAATTCTAACTGAAAATGCTATTGCTCTGAGTGATCTTCTATATGGTCATATTGAAATCAGTCACGGGAGCAACACTATTTACTATTTCATAGAAACATTTTTACAGCTTGTTTTACTCCTGATGGACATCACTGGGCTTCATCATGCTTATAGAACTTATTTGCATGAGATGGCATGTAACTGCAGCAGCCAGAATGGCATTCAGATAGTACTACGTCTCCACTCATGTTTAGGTGTGCCAAGTATCTTTTTAGAGACTCAAAAAGAATCCGGCTTTTGGTGATACTGTGTGTCTGCTCATTTCTAACCATGTGCATTTCACACCTCACATTTTCTCTTATTATAATAAATACCTGCATACAGAAACAACAATCCCAGGCACAGCTCCAGGTTGAGCAGAGAAGAGAGTCAGAGCAGCCCTGCAGAGAAGCACTTGGGGGATGTTGGTGGATGAGAAAATGAACATGAGACGGCAGTGTGTGCTCGCAGCCCAGAAAGCCAACCGCATCCTGGGCTGCATCAAAAGGAGCATGACCAGAAGGTCAAAGGAGGTGATCCTGCCTCTCTACTTGTGGTATTTCACAATACAGACTCAAGTTGACACAGAGACTCAAATCCTCGTTTATTACCACCAAGCCCTTTTTTCCCCTTCTTTGGTACTTTCCCAACCTGCACATACATACAATGTTCAGTCTCATTGGCCCCTGTAAAACTCTCCAGGTAAATAGTCCAATTGCAATGTTGCAGACCCTCGCACAACCCCCACATCCTCTGGCCTCCAACTGAGATTCCCACCACAACTACATCCTGGCCCATTCTCCCAAGGCTTGCTTGTTTACCTTTCCTGTACTTCGATGTTCCAGCTCCATCGCCTCAGGGCTGCCAAGCACCAGGCTTCAGAGCTCATTCCCAAACTCTTTCATGCAAATCATATTGCTTCTACTCCCCACATCTACTCTGCTCTGGTGAGACTTCACTTGGAGTATTATGTGCAGTTCTGGTGTCCTCAACATAAGAAGAACATGGAACTGTTGGAATGAGTCCAGAGGAGGGCCACGAGGATGATCAGGGGACTGGAGCACCTCCCATATGAAGACAGGCTGAGAAAGTTGGATCTGTTCAGCCTGGAGAAGAGAAGGCTGCTTGGAGATCTCATAGCAGCCTTCCAGTATCTGAAAAGGGCTTATAAGGATGCTGGGGAGGGACTCTTCGTTAGGAACTGTAGTGATAGGACAAGGGGTAGTGGGTTAGAACTTAAACAGGGGAAATTTAGATTGGATATAAGGAAGAAGTTCTTTACTGTGAGTTTGGTGAGGCACTGGAAGGGGTTTCCCAAGGAATTTATGAATGCTTCATTCCTGGCTGTGTTCAAGGCCAGGTTGGACAAAGCCTTGGGTGACATGGTTTAATGTGAGGTGTCCCTGCCTGTTGTATGGATTTAGTTAGCATGAGTTGGGCTTCTCTGGGAGTGAAAAAATACTAGGCTTTGGGGAGGTTAGCCAGGGATGGCAGTGGGGAAATGAATCTGTAACAAAAAATAGGATGTAAAACCACATTGAAAGGAAATTGAGGTTGACACTTAACATAAATAGATGTAACTTGTATTAGGTAATTTTGTGTGAAGCCAAATCAAAAGCTTGTTGGCAAGGCATATTAACCAATCGGCATGTAACTAGTGTGCAGATTTATGTATAAAAGACTATGTCTGATGCTTAATAAATGGCAATCACTTGATCATATTGATCGTCTCTGCGTTGTCCGTGACTCCTGTGTCAACACCTGCCCATGTCAGGGTGGTTGGAACTAGATGATCTTAAGGTCCTTTCCAACCTTATTTTATGATTCTATGGTTCTACAGTATTGCTCTATGACAGTTTCATTTAAAAAATCTATCATATTCTCATATCTGTTTTTGTTGGTTTCTTGTACAAGTAAGCTGAGTTAAAACTGTTCTGTTTGTAACCTAAATTTCCAAATTCTGACTTGAATTAATGGTTTATATACAAATCCATTTATACTTTTAGAAGTATTTTAATTTTGAATCATGCCCTTGAATGTTTCAATTATAATTCAAGACTAATGGGTATGAAATACTCTTGTGTTAGTGAATTCCAGCCTAAGTATCTTTAGGAATGTTTTGTATGCAAAGCAAAGATATTAATTTTATCATACTAACTTTGCCACATTATACATTAAAATAACATAACAGTCATGGTCAGAATCTCTATAATAGGAAAAATATGCTTAAACGTTTGCCTAAAATTTCTATTTCAATGGATATTAGCATTTCAATATTTATATTGTCATAGCAGTAGCTCTGCACTGTACAGAAAGAAAATTACAGGGAAAAAGTTCTTGTAGTGTATGTTCACTCAGTGAATTTACAAGTTTGATTTGTTTTGGTTTAGTTTCAACCTAAAAAGGAAAAATAGCTTTCATTTCCTTCTTTAAACTCTGGAAATGGTCCTAAATTGAAAGAATATCAGGGAGATAGCAAAGTGCTGAAACTATAAGCAGATCACTTCACCTTTTGCAAATGCCGGATTATTTTTTTTTTTTCTTACTTTTTTTTTTCTTACAGGTGATTTTTTAAAATCAAATCTACTGTCTATTTGCATTCAAAAATTTCATTGGATTTTACAAGATAGGAAAAACTGGACTTCAGTTGACAAGTTCAGTCCTGTACACCAATAAGCTCACCTTCTGAGCCATGGCTTACTTCTAAGTACAGAATGAGGAAAAGTTAGGCATGAATTCAGAGACAGCATAGGTGGATGATCTCAAATAAGGATATGTTTCAAACCATCTCCTGCACAGACTCTAGCAGTTTTCCATGAACTCCAGCAAGGTGCCTCTCTGAAACTGGTGTTTAGAACATCTAAACTGCTTCCTACATTAACTTTTAGCAGGAACCTGAGATCTTTGTCAGGTAGATAAAAATAATTTTGACCCTGTGTCTTTGGTTTAGGTTCTTTCAGTTTTCCTTTAAAAAAAAAAAAAAAACAAACAGAATTTGCTATTCTGGTTGACTCATAGTCATTTGATGGAGAGTTTTTTAAAATCTATTTGGTTTGATTGTTTGTTGTGGGTTCAAGTTTTGTTGCTAACTTTATATATTATTCACACTTTCAAGTGTCAAAATTGAAGTTAACATCTGGCTAAATATTTCCAAAAACAGTCATGCATGTCAATCACAATATTCTTCCTAAGGACAATATAATGGTCATAGTAGACCAAAACTTATATAATAAACGTAGTTTAAATTACTAAATATATGTATGAACAGGAGATATAAATAAATGTCATTATACACATTGCATCAGAAATACCCTACCACTTTTACCTTCACCTATCGCAAAATCACAGAATGGTTAGGGTTGAAAGCAAACTTAAAAGATCATCTAGTTCCAATTCCCCTGCCAGGGAAGGGACACTTTCCACTGGAGGAGATTGCTCAGCACCCGATCCAACATGTCCTTGAGCACTGCCAGAAATGGGGCATCCACAACTTCTCTGGGCAATTTGTTCCTGTACCTCACCACCCTCACAGTAAAGGATTTCTTCCTAATACTTAATCTAAATCTACCCTCTTTCAGTTTGAGGCCATTACCCTGTCCTGTCACTGCAGGTGCTCATACAAAGCCCCTCTCCAGCTTTCTTGCAGACCCCTTTAGTACTGGAAGGTTGCCATAATGTCTCACTGGAGCCTTCTCTTCTCCAGGATGAGCAAGCCCTTCTCTTTCAACCTGTCTTCATAGCAGAGGTGTTCCAGCTCTCTGATAAATTCATGACCCTCCCTTGGACTCACTCCAACAGGTCCACATCCTTCTTATGCTGGGGGGCCCCAGAGCTGAACACGGTATTCCAGGTAGGGTGTCACAAGAGTGGAGTAGTGGAAGAAAATCACCTCAAATAAAAAGTAGCAAATATGAACTCTTCAAATCTGTAAATTTGCTGTATGTGCATTCTGTTTTGTGAAGATATGGAAAAATGTTGTCATCAGTACTATCTGCCTGTTATTTTGTTTGTAAGTAATCACTAGCTGATTAGCAAATCAATCAATATTTTCTGAACAAAGTGATTCAAATAATTTTTAAATAGTCTAATCAGGCCTTCATCCAGTTCATGCTTCCTCAGTGTAAGAGGGAGTTGAAATGACTATGTCAAAATCCCTTATGAAAGGACTTTCCAAGGCACATTATACTGACTGTTTTCTACTTTTCTTCAAAACCTGCCATTTTAACATTAGGGGCAATAAGGTTGGTCAAGTTTGATCTAACTGGTAAATTCATATCTCTATGATACTTTCTTGTCTGTAGCATGTTTGGAAATGGTTAAAGTACACATTATACATTTTTTCCTGAGGCTGAAGCCCTTGATCTCTGGATCTTCTTTTTTGCATTATGGAGTATGGGTATAATGTTAGCCTTTTTAATGTTAGCTTTAGCTGGCTAATGTGAGCCAGCTACTTGGGCTGGCTGACCCTTCTAGGATTTATATTAGGAAATTTTCACCAACAAAGCACAGAATCTTCCTAGCTTGCTTGCACTACACTCTATTGACTTGGTGGATGTCTGGATCCCTCATGTAGATGAGGCTTTCCATAAACAAACAGCAGAAGTTCTATGGCTGTCAGCCTTCATTCTCTGCATCCAGTTGAGAAGACGGTTAGTAACGATCACTACATCAGTGTTTTTTCCCCTCCTAGCAATTATCCAGAGTTTTAACAGACATATTTTCGCTTTATACTGGAGATCTATGTAGTCAAAACCACAAAATAGAACACAAAAAACTCTTAAATAGTGAAACCAGATTTTTCTAGTCCTTTCATTTCATCCTTAAGTAACAGTACATACACAATTGTCTACATAAGTCAGCACTATGAGTTGGATTCCTGTAACGTTATATGTCTTACTGTGATAGTCTAAGGTCAGTATTTTGTTTGGTTATGTGAAAGTTGTTTGAAAAAATAATTATATTTATACATAAATGCCTAGAATAACAGCAAAAACCCAATTTGTTTTGGTATCTTTCATTTGTTTAGGGGGATCTAGGTAGGACTGAATGGATGGGAAGTTAAACATTGAAAGCTAGAAATGTACTGAAGGGAATTAGCCGACAATTTGCTGAGAAAGTTTTTGAAAATTCGATTTAATTTCTTTTCCTGAAGGTAAAAATGGTTCAGAGGAAGAGAAAATGTAATTCTTAGGCATTTGCATATTACCATATTTACAGAGGGGTGGCATCTTTAAGTTTACTTGTTAAAACCTTTAGGACCAAGACCACAGCAGAAAACTATTCTCACAAATAGAATGATGTTCTGAGTTATCTGGCAAAGCAACATGAAGAAATATTTCCTAGATATCTTGTCTGATATTATTATTAAAGTAGAAGTAGTATTAGTGTCATCAATAACTACAAACCAATAGCTTTATGTACTCTACCTTCATGGAACCATAGACTCACATAATAAATAAATCAGACCGTAAGGGGCCTCAGGTCTTCTGCTCCAACCCCCAACTCAGAGCAGGTCAAAACTGCATCAGGTTGTTCAGGGCATTGTCCAGTTGATTTCTTAATATCTCTATAGACAGGATACTTGTTCTAATCTCTAACTTCTTATGTCATGTTTTTTTAACCCTGATATATGATTACAACTTTACTGGAGGAGTTTACTTCCATAAATCTGGAACTTTATTAGTATAGCTTTATGTTCTTTTGAACTGAAAAGGCAAAACAATTGCCTGGGGTAGTCTAAATGACCAAGACATTTTTATATTCCTACATTTGGTCTCTTAGATTCACAGATGTGAGAATCATAGAGGGAAAAAAATAAACACACACACAGTTGTCTCACAGTTTGAAAGACTAATACACATGTGCAGATGATGTGAGTCTTCTCTGCTTATGGTCCAAATGAGCTCGACAAATATATTCATATATTACAGCATAGCTAACCCTACACATATTGCTCAGGGACAATGGGAAGGCATTTCACTTTATTGTATCACCAGCTGTAGACAAAGCCTTGTCATTTCTGTCTGTCACACATTTTCTTTGCCATTTTTGAAATCACACTTTAATTTAATCTCCATCTGGGGCGGAAGCAGGGGTGTTGTAATATTGCAAGAAAAACTGCCTTTTTTGGTATTTTTAGCTTGACTGGATGATGAGAGCTCTGAAAATGCAATAGCATAGGCTGATCTTTTGATGGTAATAGAGAAAGTTTGCAGATGCAATAGGCTGACCAACTGCACAGCAAAAAGAATCTTAGGATGACAAGTACTACATTAGCACAGCTCATATGGGAAATGACATTTTTCTAACAGAGGTAGATATGCTGCAGCCAAATAGAGATTCTTCAGATCTGTTCTTTGGCTTTTTGAATATGTATCCCTCAATTTTACACATGTCATTAGCACATTTGGTGGAAAACAGAAGAAATGGTAAATCAAATTATGCCCCAACATACAAATGTAAATTAAGAGTTTGGTTTTGTAAATGAAATTCAGTAGTCAAACAGCTTATACAAAAAGAATGGGAGATAATTGTTCATTGTTAATTATGCTCACGAGGTTGTCCTTAGAACAGGCTAGCAGTAGAAGTAAGAAAATATCTGATTTTTATTAAATATTCAGCAACAACACTATAATATTATTGACCATTGACCATTTGATAATTTGCCAAATTTACAAGTAGGAATGTACATTTTCCTGTGTCTTCATCAGCATAGAAATGGAGGCACAGAAATAATTTCTATTTAACATGGGCACTTTTATTTATCAGTAAAGTCAAGAACTGAATGACAGTGATCTCAAGATATAGTTGCTGATTGTAGGAGATATGAACAAACTTTCAGTTCTTTAAGGTTTTGGTGGCTGCCTGCAATGAACCTGCTGGACCTGTGTAAGCTCCACTGCAAGTGACTTGGTTTCTTTTGTTGAACCTCTCTCGTGCTCTACCAAAGAACAGTAACTGCATATTGAAGAACAGCCCTTCATCTCTTGTAACATGTAAGATATGATTTGAATTTATTTGAAATTATAAGTTTAATGAAAATTAAAAGTACTGCTTCAAAAAAATGAGTAATTTTAAAGTGGAATACCAATATAGAGAACTGAAAACCAACAAAAATTGTGTTCTGAAATATTTTCAAATACTTCCTTTGACCCGTTTATATAAAGTATTCAAAATCAAATATAACCACACAACACTGTTTTACCAAAGCCACTTGTTGTTTAGAAGCTTATTTCAATCTTTATATGAGATCTAACACATTTAACAATTTCAACTATATCTCATGACAAAGGTTTGAATGAAAAGCTCTCTATATCATTCCTAACCAAAGAAAACAGTAATTAAATAGCAATATTTGCAAACTATATGAGATATTAAAAAGTTATATGGATATGGTCCTGGGCAGCCTGCTTTAACTGACCTGTCTTGGTCAAGTACATTGGACAAGATGACCTCCAAAAGTGTCTTCCAACCTACATAATTCTGTGAATCTCTGACACTTTCCAGGATAAAATATCCAAGTAACTGCTCTCTATTTTCCCCTGTTCTAGGATTTAAAGCCTCTGTATGGTTGATGATTTGTGTTTGAAAGGACAATGTTTTCAAACCTTTTCAATCTTCCCTAGCATGGTCATCATATGAGAGTGATTTCAACTTGAAGGAGTCTGACTAAATAATTCTCATGGGTCCCTTCCAATTTGCAGTACTCTATGATTTTATTCTATGGATGCTCACATCTTTGTAAGGTGTAGTCAATTTTTTATTTTTTCAAGCTCCTGTCACTTTTAACACATCTCTAGAGATTCCAACAGTAGCTTTTAATAATTTCTAACAATCTAGTTATCCTTTCATTCTCTGCAGACAAATTTTTTTTAAACCACATTTCAAATTTCCAGTTTCCTCGCTATGCCTCTGAAGCTGGCAGTGCTAAACGTAACTCTGCAAAAAAAAATCCACATGAACAGGCTAATACTAATTAAAAGGACAAGTCAAATCCAGAGACATGTGAACTGCTTCATCTAGAAACCTGATTCAAGCTCCATGTCAAAGCTCATATTTATGTTTTTTTTTAATTCTTCTTTTAAAATGAAGCATCTACTCTGTGTTAGGAGCCTAGTTGCCTTCATCAGTTTCTAGCGAACTTCATCAGTTAGTAGCGAAAGAAGGCAGATCAAGAACACTGACTTTAGAAGGGATTTTACTCTATTGACTTTCTATTCTATTGAGGGCATTAATTTAAGCACTTTGGCAATGTGGAATGAATCTATATGCATGAATCTGTGTTAGCTGCCCAGAGCGATGGAGAGTACACACCTCTAATGTCACGAATCTGAAGAGAGGCTGACCCTTAAAAACCACAAACATAAAACAGCTATCACTAAGATCTTGTGTCACAAGTCAGCAATTACAACAATGTTCTAATTAGTGAGAGAGAAAGTTTTGTAGCTTCCGTCTGAGGAACTGCAACCTCACATCTTTATTCTTATCAGAAAATAGCATAATTTAGGGGTTACAGCAATCCTCACTTCTTCTGAAGAAGCTCACTCATGTCCAATTGTGTCATTTCATGTCCACATGTCTTCAGAAAGGAAATCTGAGTTCTGTTTGTGTAACTTGTATATATTTCATTTAGTGATAGGGTCTTGTTAAATGCATGAAAAAAACATGGTAAGAACACAAATTATTGTCCTCACCTAAATGAGGTGATTTGAAACATGATATGAACAAACATCTTACCCTTGCTGACATTTTACAGAATTAATGTGTATGATCATACTTAGAAATAATGCAGGAACCCAAAAAGGTAACTCTGGGACTTTATAAAACCAAAGACAACTCCTTTTTTAGCTGCTACTACCTTTTTTCACCTTAATATTTCTCTTTTTGACAGCTGCAACTAGAACTTTTTCAGAACATTTCTCTCACTATGATGGACCCCTTCTTCTGCTAGGACTCAGTGACTTATTTGGAAGTCTAGTAATAACATTTAGGAATCAATTCAATCATAGAATAATAGAATCATAGAATAATAAGGATTGGAAAGGACCTTAAGATCATCTAGTTCCAACCCCCCTGCCATGGGCAGAGACACCTCACACTAAACCATATCACCCAAGGCTTCATTCAACCTGGCCTTGAACACTGCCAGGGATGGAGCATTCATAACCTCCCTAGGCAACCCATTCCAGTATCTCACCACCCTAACAGTAAATTTCTTCCTCATATCCAATCTAAACCACAGCTGTTTAAGTTTCAACCCGTTACCCCTTGTCCTATCACTACAGTCACTAATGAATAGTCCCTCACCTGTAGGTCCCCTTCAAATAATGGAAGGCTGCTATGAGGTCTCCATGCAGCCTTCTCTTCTCCAGGCTGAACAGCCCCAACTTTCTCAGCCTGTCTTCATACGGGAGGTGCTCCAGTCCCCTGACCACCCCCGTGGCCCTCCTCTGGACTTGTTCTAACAGTTCCATGTCCTTTTTATGTTGAGGACACCAGAACTGCACACAGTGCTCCAAGTGAGTTGTCATGAGAGAAGAGTAGAGGGGCAGGATCACCTCCTTTGACCTGCTGGTCACACTCCTTTTGATGCATCCCAGGATACGGTTGGCTTTCTGGGCTGTGAGGGCATACTGAAGCCAGCTCATGTTAAGTTTCTCTTCAACAAACACCCCCAAGTCTTTCTCCGCAGAGCTGCTCCGAATCCCTTCTCTGCCCAACCTGTAGCTGTGCCTGGGATTGCTCCAACCCAGGTGGAGGACCTTACACCTGTCATAGTTAAACTTCATAAAATTGGCATCAGCCCACCTCACAAGTGTGTTGAGATCCCTCTGGATGGCATTCCTTCCCTCCAGCATATCAACCGAACCACACAGATTAGTGTCATCAGCAAACTTGATGAGGGTGCACTCAATCCCATTGTTCATGTCTCCAGCAATGATGTTGAACGAGACCAATCCCAACACCATCCCCTGAGGGACACCACTCATTACTGGTCTCCAGCCAAGCATTGAGCCATTGACCACAACTCTTTACATGTGGCCATCCAACCAGTTCTTTATCCACCGAGTGGTCCACCTATCAAATTGCTGTCTCTCCAATTTAGAGACAAGGATGTTGGGTGGGACAGTGTCAAACGCTTTGCGTAAATCCAGGTTGATAATGTCAACTGCTCTACTCCTGTCCATCAGCTTCCTAGCCCCATCATAGAAGGCCACCAAATTGGTCAGGCAGGATTTGCTCTTAGTGAAGCCATGCTGGCTGTCACCAAGCACCTTGTTTTTCATGTGCCTTAGCATGCCTTCCAGGAGAATCTGCTCCAAGATTTTGCCAGGCACAGAGGTGAGACTGACTGGTCTGTAATTCCCAGGTCATCCATTTTTCTCTTCTTGAAAATGGGGGTTATATTTCCCTTTTCCAATTGTTGGGAACTTCACCTGACTGCCATGATTTATCAAATATGATGGGCAGTGGCATAGCAGCTTCCTTCACCAGCTCCTTCTGGACCCGCGGATGGACTACATCAGGTCCCATGCCCTTCTGCACATTCAGGTTCTTAAGATGGCCTCGAACCAGATTCTCTCCTACAGTGAGCCTAAGGTCTTCATTCTCACAGTCTCTGCATGTGCCTTCAAAGACTGGGATGGTGTGGTCAGAGTATTTGCCAGTGAAGACCAAGGCAAAGAAGTCATTAAGAACCTCAGCCTTCTCTAAATCCAGGGTAGCTAGCTCTCCTGATAGCTTTGGGAGAGGGCCCACATTGTCACTAGTCTGTCTTTTATTTGCAATGTAACTATAGAGTCCCTTCCAGTTATCTTTAACATCCATAGCGAAGTTTAATACTAACTGGGCCTTGGCTTTCCTAACCTGGTCCCTAGCTTTCTGGATAACATCACTTTATTCTTCCCAGGCCACCTGTCCTTGCTTCCACCTTTTATAAGCCTCCTTTTTTCTTCAGAGTTTCCTCAGCAGCTCCTTATCCATTCAAGGAGGTCTCCTGGCCCTGCTGCTGCACTTCCTTCTAGTTGGGGTGCAACATTCCTGAGCTTGTAGCAGGTGATCCTTGAATATCAACCAACAGTCTTGGGCCCCCCTGCCCTCTAGGGCTATATCACCTGGAACCTTACTAAGCAGGTTCCTGAAGTCCTATTTCACAAAGGTAAAAACTGATAAACAGAAACCAAAAAGGTCTGCTTTTTAGGTCCAAGTGTTTGTCTTTTGATAATGTCTTTTCTGGAATGGAAGAAAACAGATGTCCAGGAATTAAGCTCCTTTGAATATTTTCCTTATGTGAGAATCAGATTCTTTAACTCCTGAATATATAGACAACTAAAATATTCAGAGGAAAGTGAGACAGAAGAACAACAGTGATAAAGGAATCGCAATGAATTCCATAAAAGAAATGTAGAAATAGTGCAAATGTTTCACTTTCACAGTTTAGTCTCAGTCTGAAGCTTTATAATCAAAAGGAAGACCTTTTTATCAAGTAAAAGAAAAATATCTGGAACAAAAAAAAAACATTCAAGGCAATGTTTATTTTATTAGAAAATAAGTTATTGCTATAAAATAGTTATATTCAAGTATTGTCACTGTTCCTTCTAAGATAAATACCTTCCTAGCTTTTATTGCAAGAACTAGAAAGGAAAGTTTTACCAACCCAACAGGTAATTTACAAATAACATTTCCTGAGATGGTGATAGGGTGTGCCCCTCTGGGCACCCTAAATCTATTGATGAGATCAATGACTCATGGAGCAGGAGTGGTTTGGCTCTATTTCTATTTCTATTTCTATTCCCTCCTTTTCTTGTGTAGTCATCAAGATACTGTTGAAACAGAAACCTATTGCACATCACTAATGACTCACTAATATTTTTATTGCTATACTTTTCATTTTTTTTAATGAAATAATTTATAAATGCATATGGGAATGACATATGTCTTGATAAATAAATTTTAAGACTATTTCACAGATGTTAATTATTTTTCTAAATATTGTTTCATTAAACATTATGAATGGTGCAGAAAATTAAATAATCACTACATTTTAATTTTAACAAACTTGTCTTCTGCTCTTGGCTTTATTTTCTCATGCCATGTTAAATCTTTTCTTCATCTTTAATCCTATGTGAATAGTACATAAAAAAGCAGTGCTTTAGCTAACTGGGTAACTGAAAAGGTTTTATATGTGATGAATAATGTTTATATAAGATCTTTTTTTTTTTATAAACTCGAATTTAAGGATGTGATTATTTTGTCAGGCAGGGAAAAGAGGTAAATATCATGCATGGTTATTTCCAGATCTCGTCCTTATATCTTATTCTGTTTTCCAAAACAAGTGAAAATCACAAATCTGATAACTTCATGAAATTTAACATAGCTTTAATCAGCCTGGAAGTGAAAACAACTTCTCTTCCTTCCTTATTCTTAGGCTATGTAAAAGTTATGCATCTGCTAATCTTTTGCAGTCTCCAGTGTTGTTACCCTCTCATTGCCTCTAAAAAGTGAATGAACAAAATAATGAGAGGTAAAACATATAAAAATCTAAAAAACAGTTCAGTGAAATTCTTCTCAACAGCACAAAATAAAGGCTAGTCAGAGAAACAGACATATGGTCTGGTTATATTTTTTTAATGTTTTAAATCTGAATTTGATTTAAATTTTTACTCTAACAGGTCCAGACAGCCAAAACAGTTGCCAGCTTCATAATAAAGTGCCATATAAGTATAATCAAGAATAAATTACATATATACACTGTAAACTGCATTGTAGCATCTGATGAGAGTTTGACTGCAAACTTACTAAAACTTGAAAATTCCAGAGTATGTCTCATACCATTTTTTTAATTAATACAGGTTTTTAATTGTGCTTTAATCTTTTATGTTTCATACTAAACTGGTAAAAACACACCACTATACTCTTTTAGTGGTGTACTATTAGCTGGCATCATAAACATGGACAGTAACATATGACTTGTTCACTTTCTTCCCAAGACAAACGTGGTCAAACAGTAAGTGATAAATAATGAATGCTATTATTTTAATTTTCCGCAGGAATTTATGATCTGGTATATCGGTAGAATTGCACAGAAAAGACAAAAACATTAGCTATTACTAATCAAGCCCTAAACAATCAGACTTCAATGGCCTGAATAATTAAATTCTAGTTATTGATTTATTTGTTGCTCTTATGTCATCTCTGTGCACTATGAATACCTTTATTCAACATCTAAGTTCATTTTAATCTCAGCTTTTGATAAAAGCTGAGATAAAAGGATGCTTGAGCCACAGTATGTATCCGCTGACTTAAGTCTGGCTTGGGTAAGAACAAAATCTGCTGATTTTGGTTACAACAGAGTTGCACAACTGGTCATGGCTAAACCCACACTTCAGTCAATAGCCAAGAGCCATCAGACCCTGTCTTTTGACCACAGATCAGGTTTGCATTTACCACAGCATGAATATCAGTGTAATTATCAGTGGTGGAAGGCAATACATAACACGCGCTTTTCTTGGCTGATGTTACATTTGTTATTTCTGAAAATTTTAGACCAAGCAGTGTCAAAAAAGTCCTCTTTTTCTGATGAATATATCATATTTTTGCATTAATACCTAGAACATCTTTCTAATTACATAATGAAAAATTATGACTGCAAGTTTTCTTTGTTTATTTGGAATTTACATAACTTGCAAATGTTTGTCATTTAATGAGATATATCTTTGAAGTATATTATTACAAGATTAAAAATACACATTCATGAAACTCATAGCTACTTGAAGTATAGTGACTCATTGCACTGGAAAGTTGTTCTAGAAATAGCATATAAACTGTTGATGCTTTCAGGAACACTTTCAAAGACATTCGTTTTTCCTGACAATATTTCTGTAGAGACCTAAAAGAAGGTTTTCATCTCTTAGCATAAGTGGAAGTACAAGACAGAAAATATTCCCCCTGTTTTTTTTCTAGTTTCGTTTTAGGCAGAAGATTCCATGATTGGCTGAAATTATATCAAAATCTTAGTCAGATCGCAGGAGACATCTCTACCAAAGTTAATATTTTCCTCAGAGTATAATATCAGCGTGCCTCAGGCAATGCTGTGTAACCCCTGAAGCTTCTTACCAAGCTGTATATTATGCAGGCATACATTTTCATAGTTCAGTTAACAAGTCAGAGACATTGATAGCTTGCGTCTAGTTTTGTGCTCCATTAGAATAGCTTTAAGTGTTTCATTTTAGTCTTTAAGCTCTCTGAATCCAATACTATTTGCAAGTATTTGGCCCCTAGGTTTCTCCTTGAATTTGCCCTCCACTGTCTTTTTCAGCTCTTGTTCCCAGTGACATTTTCTACACCATAGCTCCCAGCTATCCCTCAACCACAAAGGTAGTTGAAGCAGCTTCCAAAAATACCAGCTCCCAGGAGCAGCCCTTCTGTGCTTGGAGTATAAACCAGGTCTCCACTCTGCGTAATAAATGAATTCATGATTCTCAGTTCCCAGCTGACATTAATAGCAGCAAGGAGCAAGAAGTGAGTTAATGTTAATTTCTGCAGGTAATGCGCGAAAGCAGATAGGGAAAGCTTGAAAGGTCAACATCTGCTGCCATGCAGGAAAGTTGCAAAATTTGATTGGCCAGTAAATGTCAACACCATGTTCTAAAATCTACATGCTATCCTTTCAATTTAATCTTAGCTTTCAGCCCAGCTAGAGATCATGCAGCATGTTTCAAAAACCCTTCAGTTTGAAAACAGAGTTATATGATTGCCTTCCCATGGCAATAAGGCACTTGTGTAAATCACAAACTTGTCATTTAATCAGCATAGTAGGTAGTACTACTCCTGTGACTTTTTATATCAATTTTCAGGGAAAGCTGAAGAATCCATAATGATTATATACCATAAAGAAGTGCAGTTCCAACTGTTGCCATGGTATTATGTGCTCCTCTTTTTTAAAAGCAGTGACTAGAATGTAAAACAGATAATGAATCTAATTGATTGTCCCCTGTACCTCACAGAGATGCTTTATTTTTGTCTCTTTTGTTCTCTATTTTGTCTCACAATAAATGAGATGCAGAACTACATTGTTTAGCGCATTGATGGCATTAATTTAGAAAAGAGCAGATGCACTTTCTGAAGTAGAAATATGATGACCAGCTCTAAGCAAACCAGAATGAAAATTATATCTTCTTTGTCTAAATGGCATGTAGCAGTGGCTGCTGGAAAACATATTCTCAGCTGCTGTTTACATAAAATTTTCTGTGAAGCATAAGGCAATATGAAACCAGAGGAAGCTAGAGACAGAGTGCAGAGCATGTGTGTTCATATCCAGATAGTACAGATGATAATTTATATTTTCAGCAGTAAAATGTGACTGCAAGTTTGTATTTCTAAATGCACCTTAAATTAGCATGCTAGGTGTCATACTGTATTAATTGCAAAGCTGGACAATAAGAATGATTCTGAATTTTTTGGGTACAAGAATTTCCATGCCATCTGAAAAATGTCATGCCTTGTTATGCCCAGCCTTGTTATACCCAGCCTTTCTGAGCTTTGCTCTTAATCACCTAGCCCTGATGCGAGCCAAGGAGGGAGAGGGAGTAGAAAAGAGAGAGGACTAGCAAATCTCGCACTCACATGAGAGTTTGGTGGTGCCATTTCCACAGTGGTCATGTCTTGATGGGGAGACTTACACATTTGCAGATTTACCAGCAAGTTTCAGTGAGCTAGGGAACAGAATGTACTGAAGTAAGAGAGTCACAAACAAGCTTCCAGAAATTTCTGAGGGGTCTCAGTGACTTTGTCAAAATAGCCTCAGAATTGGCTATTGAAGTACCTGGTGTAACACTACAAATCCCTTTTAGTTTTCTGTATCAGTTTTAGGAGAGATCACCAGTAGATCCTGGGCAAGAATCATTCTAGATTGTGAATTGACAGCATATAGCAGTTTTCTGGGTTCATCTGTAACAGTTATTTTTGTCCTTCTGCTATTTTTTCCACTCTAGTCTGAGAACAGTGTTGATAATACACCGGTGTTTTGAGTTGTTGCTAAGTAATGCTTACTCTGATCAAGGACTTTTCAGTCTCCCGCTTAGCCAGTGAGGAGGGTCATGGGCAGCTGGGAGGACAGGACACCTGACACAAACTAGCCAAAGGGTTATTCTGTACCACAGCATGCCATGCACAGTACATAAACTGGCGGGAGTTACCCAGAAGACCCAGACCACTGCTCCGGCCAGGCTGGGTGTCAGCTGATGGGAGGTGAGCAATTGTATTGCACATCACTTGGGTTTATTGTTTTCTTTTCCTTTTCCACTTTTAGTTTCATATTCTCTGCCCTTGTTATTTCCTTTATCATACCACTAAAATAAGCACGCTTTCTGCTAGGGGATCAATGATTAAGAAAGTAACTGTGTTGTGGGTTTCTATATATATTCACTGTTACTTTTAGATTGTGTAAGTGGCAAAAAACAGGGATGCAGTTGAGGAAGAAACCATGGTACTGGTATTATCAGTGCAAAAGCTTGTATAGAAAAAAATGAAAATATTTTCAGACCCGGAAATAAAAATATTAATGGTTTAAAGTGATTTTTAAGGGAAACCTATTAAAAATTGTATTTTTCTGACAAAAAAAATATGGAAAATTAATAAGAAAATCACAGAAATAACATTTGGGAGTTCCAGAAAACAGGGGTATCCCTTAACTATTTCTACATTTTATTTACTCATTTATTGCCCACTGCTACTCCATGTGGGATGAGATAGTCTGTAAAAAGACATGAAAAGTCAAACAAGTCATCAAGACCTTTAGAATTCTAGTACTAATACAGGTGATTCACTAAGTTTCCTACTCTGTTTTAAACAAAAGCTTAACTAATGACAACTATTCCAAGATTAGACAAGATTATCTGTTGTGAAAGTAAAACATGAAGGCAAAGTGGAAATTACATCCACATTTTTTGTGGTCACATTCTTGAGAGAAAAAAAAAATTAGTTTTCCGGACACCCCTGGTACCCTTTTCTGAGGCCATCTTGAGGCACGATATTCCCCTTTAGTCATAGCTCTTTGCATATCTTTTCATCAGTATGACATCATGACTGAATCATTCAGCTCCCACAAGATAGTTCTTCACAGAGAGGGCCCAGCTATGGCAATGCCAGTAATATTCTTGAAATGATTACAAAAGTTATCCTGCTCATGTCACTGAATACATTACTTAATAGGTAAAAAGAATTTCCTGCTTTTAGACACAATTATTTATTTTTTTTCTTCCTGTATTTTAATGGCAGTGCATTTCATGTGCCTCTAGTGAAATGAACCCAAAGGAGCAGCACTGAGGCTTTGGCACAAGCTCCTCTCTTATGCTGCCACTTACTTTGCCTCTCATTGATCCAGTAATACGTGCCAAGTCAGTTGTGCATGGTTACGCTAATAGCTCCTCTCATCACTTGTCCTTCTTACCTCAACCACAATCACTGAAGCAAAGAACCTTAAGCTACCTTTTAAATATAATTAGATGAGTAATTTGTATACAGATCTGCTCATTAGTGATTTTCTTTAAAACTACCTCTCCCCCAAAGTTATGTCTAGTAAAAATGGTACATCTGCTCACTCATCCATTTAGATTGTTAATGATTCTTTTGAACATCTGTTATTCTGCTACTGAACAGTTGTGGTTTCTTTAAGAAGGCACAAGGGACTGGACCTGCATCACCTCAGTCTTGGCTATTCTGGGGGGAAAACCATCTCTGGGAGCCATTTATATATGTGGTGCCATATTGAAACAAACTTAGAGCTCAACATTTCATCCATTCTTTGACCATGATGTTATTGATCAGTCTGTTATGTTAGTCACTACTGGAACACTAACTATCAATCAGTCAGATATGCTGAATATCAAAATGCCACAGCTATAAAGCCCCTTAGTCAAATAGGGTGTGTGGCTGAACAGCTAGGATGAGAACCTCACATCAGGAAATGAACCTGGGCTAGGAGTCAATAGTAATAGTTTGCATGATAATGTATCAGAAGCAACAAAAAATAAATAATCATATTTCTGTGTGAGAGGAGAAAAATGCTAACATGCATTTGCAAGCAAAAGGATTTGTGAAAATACTAATGAAACAAGATTAAACTGAGTTTAATCAGGCCAGCATCTACTGTACTGTAAGAAATATGGGGACTGTTACTTCAAACCAAGTATGACAAGGCAAAACACTCCAGAATTTAGTTTCCTGATTCTCAAACTAATTCTCTGTAAGATATTTTGAGCAATATTGAATAGCTCCTAAACTGATTGTGTATTTGTTTTCTTGCTGGTTGTACCATGTAAGCAAACAGTGCAGTGATTTATAGACAAGAATTAACATAGGCAGAATTGTTGTTGATTTCTACGATAGATTTCTATTGTAATAGTTGACCATTAACATAATTTTCATCACATGTGTGCCACTGAAGCTACTGTTCAACACTGGTAAAAGTTGAAAGAATATAAATGATGAAAAATAACCCTTGGTATGTGTTATATCCAGCCTAACACCACTCTGATTTGATAAAAGAGTTAAATAAAACCTAGCCAACTGCAGATTTATCTATGAGATACAAATATTTTAGATTCAGAAGCCTCTATTCTTATGCTTGAACAGGGGAAGGAAACAAACAGCTTTAGTAGGTTTGATAAATTAAGATATACAGACAGGCATTCTTATCTTTCATAGACTTTCTGCAACATTTGCTTTCTCAACACTGAAATTTTTTTTTTTTTCCACATGACAGAAATGTCAGGAACCAAGGGAATCACTTAATGTGATTTAGGGCTTTCCTGAGGAATGTACCCAAAAAGTATGCCCAGATATCTCCAACTCCTGATCTTTCATTTTACAGAATTCCATGGGGATCGGTTCTCTCTCCTACTTGACATTTCTCTAAAAGTTTTAAAAGAACTTTTGAGATAAAATACTGAAAGATATAAATGCTGGTAAAATGCATAAAACACAACTCCATTTATTTTTCATTATGCATGACTGTACGACTACTACCAGGATAACTTCATGCTCAACTAAGATGAGTCATAGTTGATTAAATATTATCCCTCTGTCGTGGTTTAAACCAAGTCCACACACAGCTCGTTCACTCCCCCCCCCTTGCTCCCCCAACTCCCAGAGAGTTAGGAAGGAGAATCCAAAGAATGTGGCCCCCACGGATTGAGATAAGAACGGTTTAATAGCTAAGGCACAGCACAAATCACTACTGCCATTACTACTACAAATAATAATGATAAAGCAAACAACAAGCGAAAAGAATACAGCACCTCACCAGCCACCAACCCATAACTAACTCCACCCTGCCCAGCCGAGCACCACCTGCTCCCTCCTCCATTTTCCCCCCGCGCTCCAGCCCTACCGGCCCTCTCCCAGTTACCTCCTGGGCATCACGTGCTATGGTATGGAATACCTCATTGGCTAGCCTGGGTCAGGTGTCCTGTTTCTCCTTCCTCCCGGCCTCCCCTCCTCCCTGGCAGAGCACGTGCTCAGAAAAGGCCCTGAACAAAAACACCCGAGCAGTAACTCAAAACATGCTCGCTATCAAGCAACTGTTCCCAGCCCAGAAGTCAAAACACAGCACTGCACCAGCCACAAGAAGGAGAAAAATGACTGCTACGGCTGAACCCATGACACCCTCAAAAGGCAAAAGTGATACAGGTTAAAAAGTTAGTAGGACTGAATTTTCTAGCTAATTTACTGATAGTGATCATTAAAGAAGATGCATCCTATTACAACAGAATATTTCTTGACTCAAAACATCTCTTTCTACTTAAGTACAGTGTTGCAGATTTTAATAAATTTAAAAGCAGACTTAAAGCAAACTGTTCCTAAAGGAACAAAGCTACCGAAGCTGTATACCAAATCTTCTCTCTGCTGTCTGTTGCAGCTTTGGATCAATGGACATTGGTATAAGACCAGCAGTAGATGGATTAGTATGAGGGAAAATGCTATGGAGCTTTCAGATCCATCAGATTTATATTTGAGTCTTGCCAAGTCTGAATTTCACAGATGACTACTAACACAGAGTGAATAGGGAAAATTTTAATGGCTTGGAAAGCTGTTCAAATTAAGCAGATTTTAAAGGGACAGTATAACGACATAGCATATGTGCAACTTTTTTCATTCTCTTGAGTATTCTTTGCATGTGTAGCTTTATTCATATTTGATTCTGTGTCAGTTCTTGTGACAAATATATAAAGATTACTGAAATAAGTCTATAGCTGAGGTTAAATGGTTAAAGCTAGCTATAGCTAAAGCTTCATGCAACTTCTGTTTCATGACCTCATATAAATTACCACTCTCAGAGGACTTAACAGGACATTTCTATTTCACATAACTACATGAGGTCCTCCAAAACTAACAGCATGTAGTGAAATATTATGGAACAAAATCATAAAAATAGTCTAAAAATCTCAAGCCAAAATCAAAAGAAACACAAAGAATAATGTTAAGTGATTCAATAATCTTACTAAATCTCAGTTACTGTAAGGAAACAGAAACTGCTAAAATGAGATGTGTTTGGACCTAAGGCAGTCAGATGTCTCCATTTACTGAAAGTTACTGAGAAATTTTGTCCTAACCCTGGGATTCTTTGATTATGTTGCTTGGGATTTTTTAAATATCCTAAGCAGGTAGATGAGAAGGGGTGATTGCGATGATTTAACCAAAGTCTTGAACACAAGACCATACATATGGTTTATAACTGAAGTAAAACTTTTATTTATAGACTTCAAACACCAAAATATTCACCACAATATGAATTGCCTTTCTTATACCCTGAAAATCAAAATTTATTTCTAGCTTAAAACTACCTAGCTTCAGTTTCCAAGCAATGGACCTTTTAGCTTTGTTTGCTGACTTAAAGGTATTTGGACTACATGGACATTAATAAACTCATACTTGTGCATTAGTGGACTAGTATAGATGCACTTTATATGTCTCATTCCTGTATTTCATCAGTATTTATTGGAAAGGCAAGAATCTCACACCTCAGTTATATATCTGAAGCTATTTGTTGGTATCTCTCTGACCTAAATTCCAAGTTAATTATCAGGAGTTGAGGAACACCGTGATATGCAACTCCTATTGCATTTATGAGACTGATTCCTGTTGTGAGAAACTTAATGGCATTATAACACTTGTGAGGTTTTCTACAAGTGGAACCGGATGATAGACTTTGTTTTATGTGAGAAAAGAAATAACATTGTATTTATTTTCTCTTGCAAATGAATTGGAGAGAAGCCTGATCAGAGAGAAATAGTGACTTAGCAGCTGCTATGTATTTGTTTCCCATTCTACCAGCATGTTTTCAGCTTTCAGAAAACTGTTGCAGTCCATGTTTAACAACAGTCTTAGTGGCCAAGCCATCTTCTGTTCCAAAAGGAATTACATAAATCCTGCCTGAATACAGTAATGTCTTCAAGGGAAAGAAAGAATATAGCAAGAAATTGATTAAATTTGCCAGTATCCTCCCTACAAAATTCTAAATTAGAAACCGTCTGAAGCAGTTTCTGTATCATATTTCTTTCTGCACCCAGTAGTTTTTACCATGTGTCCATATGAAACAGCATTATGCCTCAAGCCATTGTATGCATATAAATAGCTTATATTTGCATGGCACCTTTCTGCTATGAAAGCAGAACTGCAACCTCTGGTGGATGAATGAGTTATGAAACTGTCAGTCTATTATATAGAATTATAAATGAAAGCATGCATTATGTCTCTGTAAAAATAATAAGTACATTAAAAATTCTTAATTAATCATTATGAATTGCTGTGGATATCACTCTTGTCCTGGTGGAAAAAAGGAACCAAATTGCGGGGGGGGGATGTATTATTACTGTAAGCATCTAGTTACTTTTCCAATTTGTTAAGAAAACATTGGCAAATATTTTATTCTAAAACTAGCTAAGTTCCTATTTTGTAATGTCCTAAGTAGATGTTGGTTAATTTAGTAATAGAAAAAGCATCTTAGAAAATGTCATCATGTAAGGACCTTCTCTGTAGTTTGTTAACTAAATTAAATGTCAGGAATTCTAGTTACTGCCTTTTACAGCTGTACATAATATAATTATAAGAATTGGCATAATCAGTTTCTCTCCCTCCAATAAGTTGCTAAGTGAACACAATATTAAATTATTAGGTGAATATGGAAATTGTGTCAATACAGATGTGTTTTAAAGTCAAAAGCAAGAGGGAAAACCTAGCTCCCTTCTCCACTACGTTACTTTTTTTTTTGCTAATGATCTCACTATCGAGAAGGGGGGTAGTTGCTTTGAGGGGGGAGGGGTTGCTTTTATTAGGCTTAAAACTATTATTACAACTTCAAAATAAAGCATGCTTTCTCTTTAATTGTGCTACAGTAGTTACAAAACTTACATTGTACTGCAGAAAGTTTAAAAGTGAATCTGACCTTAACTAAAATGGGCCTGACTTATTCAATTTTCACTGCTTAAGAGGAGACCTACATAAAAAGGAACAAGGAAATTGTGTTTTCATGATTCTGTTAGTTTGAATAGATGAATTAGCTGTTAGTGACAAAGTAAGAAAGTAATGTGCTTTTTTACAATGCAAAATTGATTTAAGTGTCTTGCAGCAACAGTTAAACTAGACACTGTTCTTGAAACTAGCTATGGAGGCCAAATGATAAGTCTTCTAGCTGCACAGCATAAAATAGAACAAAGCTTAGAACATTAACAACTGATGTAGTAATATTGGTTTATATTTATAAAGTACTCATAAGTTCATTGAAGAGTTCAGTGAGGAATAAGAGAAATAGAGGTACTTTCTTCAAAACATAAAATGTTTGTATGTACCAGATTTCAGAAGAATTTTCTCCTAACGCAGACTGATCTAGGGCTATGGTATTCAGAATCATCTGTGAAGCTGCAACAAATTCAGCATGATGTTTAAAGCTAAAGTAGAACAAATCTCCTCTCTCAACCCTGCATATTGAAGATGAAAATGATCCAAACATTTTATATGTTCTCCCGGGTTCAGCTGTAGCAGTCATTTTTCTCCTTTTTGGTAGCTGTTCCAGTGTTTCTCGACTTTAGCCTGAGGAGAATGTTTTTAATACACTGATGTTTTGAGTTGTTGCTAAGTATTGCTTACTCTGTTCAAAAACTTTTCAGTCTCCTGCTCTGTCAGTGAGGAGGGTCATGGGAAGTCGGGAGGAAACAAAGACAGGACACCTGACACAAACTAGCCTAAAGGTTATTGCATACCACAGCACATCATGACCAGTATATAAACTGGGAGGAGTTGCCCAGAAGGCCCAGGTCACTGCTCCAGTCCAGCTGGATATTGGTCAGCAGCTGGTGAGCAATTGTATTCTCTCCCCTTGCTATTTCCCTTATCATTATTTTTTATTGGTGGTAGTAGTAGTGGTTTTGTGTTATACCTTAGTTACTGGGCTGTTCTTACATCAACACATGGGATTTACATTCTTTCCATTCTCAAAAGAAAAGCCTATAGAACCAGGGATTTCCAGGAGGTCTCCCACAGCACTGCATCGGCTACTAAGAAGGAGAAAAATGACTGCTACAGCTGAACCCAGGACAAAGGTTCATGTTTATTTAGTCCAAGTCTTCGTTTTGGGGGGAAAGACCTACAAAAAGTAGAAGCACCTTTTATTTTTAGCTGCTTTTTTTTTCTTATATACTTAGAACTGTAAAATTTTCTATTAAATATAATACTTCACTAACAGGTAAAAGGAAATCAAGGTTTCTATTTTTGATAAAACAGAACAGATTGTATAAATCTGCTTAGGTAATCCTACAATATCATCAGGAGGCTACAATGGCTTCCATTATTCTCCCACATTGTTGCTGTGTAATTTAGTTAAAATATAATAGAAACTGGTAATAAAAAAAAAAATAAAGCCTTTATTAGTGAACAACCTACTTCACACAAAGAATGTTATTTAAATGAAATTACAGGAAAAAAAAAACAGTAACAGAAAAGGATGAAAGGAAAAATCTTGCCCATTAATAGAGCACCAGAGTCTGTCAGTGATTACAAGCAATCAGGACTCTATAAAATAAGAAACAAGACAGTGTAATCATCCGCTTGATACACTTGGCAAAGCAGATAGGTGAAAGGCTCCTCACCTTTGCATACTGTCTTGCCCTGGAGCAGGAGGAGGAGGAATACAGCTGTCTCTACAGTATCATCCTTGTCTTGTCCTCCTGTGGCCTTCAGAACCAATTAACGGAAGTCTTTGTAATATATTTCTAAGTCGAGGGACAAACTCAGAACACATTATACCTTGCCATGAAAGAAGCAGTTCTTTTCCATTGTAAAAGCAGTATCCTTCTGCATTGAGTATTGCCATGAGAATAACTGCAGGGAAATTTTGTATCTGTTCCCATACATTGTCATTAGAAATATGGTAGCTTCACAACAGTACAAGAACTTATTTTTTTTGTAGTACTGTTTTTAAAGAAAATATGCTGAGAACATTCTGATTTTCTTTAACACGCTTTTCCATAATGGAAAAATACCTTTTGGGGTTTTCTTTTTTCCTAAGAAAAAAACCTAAAAATAATTATGACAATTTTTAAGTTAGTCTCATACTCTTCTGACTATTTTCCCAAGTCAATAAGATGGTCTACCTGTAATTATTTTACTATATATATATTTTTAAGAGATTTGTGTTATTAGAAAAGGTTATTTTCAGAATATGGGGGGCATCTTTTTTTTAATAAATAGAATAATTATATTATTTGTGTTATATATTCTATTAACACAATGCTATAGAAAAAAATGCAAATGGCTATAAATCTACACAGACACAAAATATTTCAGGTTATATAGCTTTCTATGCGCTCCTGGATCCCTGAGCAGAGATCCTTCTTGAAGTATATCCTGTTTACCACATTAGCATTAAAATAGCAGATCATACTGGTTGTAAAATGCATTTCCATTTAGTATATTTAGAAACAGTACCTTGAAGAAAATTGTGCTGTGTTCTGAAGAGAACTTTGAAAGCCACATTCTGGCTGCTAAACTGCAGCCTTAGACATATTTTGAGTTTCATGGAAGTGATGGGTACGAGTTCCTGCCTCTACTAAGTAGCTGTAATTTCATCTAATGTCAATGCATACTGACTGTGCCCACTGTCTCTTGAAATCAGACTACTTAGCAAGTTATTTATAATTCATTTAAGGAACTCCAAAAACTTTTAAAACACAACAATGCAGAATATTTGCTGCTCACAATAAATACTTTTGAAGACATAATGAGTAGTAATTATTCAGATAGGCCATCCAGTTTGGGGAAATTCTGCAAAATCTTGACTACTGTAATGATCCTGCAGGACTAAGAACTGCTGACACATACTTTTACAAAACTATATAAGCAAACTAAAACAAAGATTTTACAAAGCCATCATTTGCCTTAGTAAAGGGAAGACTTGTTAAGTTTTACCATATTAAGATTGATATCAAGAATATTTTCAGTATTGCAGTTCATTTCAAAAGCTTGGATGCATAGGAAATGAGCAAAATGTCATAGGTAATAAAGCACATTTGTGTCAGTGGCTGGACATCAAGCACCCACCAAGCTACTCTATCACTCCCCTCCCCAGCTGGACAGGGGAGAGAAATATAGTGAAAGGCTCATGGGTCCAGATGAGAACAGGGAGAGATCACTCACCAATTACCATCACAAGCAAAAGGCAAAACAGACTTGACTTGTGGAAATTAGTCTAATTTATTAAAAATCAAATTGGAGTAGGGTGTCCTGGCTTCAGCTGTAATATTTCATTTTTCTTCCTACTAACTGGTACAGTGGTGTGTTTTGGCTTTAGTCTGGGAATAATGTTGGTAACACATCGATGTTTTAGCTGTTGATAAGAGGATTTTTCAGTCTCTCATGCTCTGCCAGTGAGGAGGGACACAAGAAGCCAGGAGGGAGCAGAGACAGGACACCTGACCCAAACTAGCCAAAGGGGTATTCCATACCACAGCACATCATGCTTTGTATATAAGCTGGGGAGACTTACCCGCAAGGGACCAATCGCTGCTTGTGTTGGGCTGGTTATTGGTCAGCAGGTCGTGAGCAATTTTACTGTGCATCTTTTGTGTTTTCTGAGTTTTACTTTCTTTTCTTGTTGTTTCATATTATCATTATTGTTTTTGTTGGTTTTCTTTCTGTTATCTGTATATTTTAGTTTATTTTAGCTATTAAACTCTTCTGAAGAGGAAGAAAGGCAGAAGGTGGGGGGAGAGGTAAGCAAGCAGCTGCACTGTTCTGACTTACTGGCTGGTTTAAACAACATAGACTAATGAGAAATAAAACCAACTATTAAAAACACCTTCTCTCCACCCCTTCCTTCTTCCTGGGCTTAACGTTACTCCTGAGTTCCATACCTCTTCCTCTCCAGTGGCACAGAGGGACAGAGAATGGGGGCTGTGGTCAGTTCATCACATGCTGTCTCTGCCATTCCTTTCTCTTCAGGAGGACTCCTCACACTCTTTCCCTTCTCCAGCATGGGTCCCTTCCACAAGGTGCAGTTCTTTAGGAACAGATTGCTCCAGCATGGGTCCTGATGGGGTCACAAATCCTGCCACCAACCCTGCTCCAGTGTGGGCTCCAGTGTTCATGGGTCGACAGGTCCTGCCAGGATCCTGCTCAATCACAGGCTTTCTATGACATCACAGCTTCCTTCAGGCATCCCCCTGCTCCAGCATGGGGTCCTCCATGGGCTGCAGGTGGATATCTGCTCCACCATGGACCCCCGTGTGCTGCTTGCCTCAACATGCTCTGCATCACAGGCTGCAGGGGAATCTCTGCTTGGATGCCTGAAGCACCTTCTCTCCTCCTCCTGCACTGAGCTTGGTGTCTTCAGAGCTGTTCCCTCACAGAGGTGCTACCACTGTTGCTGAGACTATTTAAACCGGAAATAACTGAGAAAGCACCAGCTTTCTCACTCTCTCCCTACTGGACTACATGCAACTGCTTTATATTGACAAAGTAATAACACTGAGTGAATAGGAAAAACACCCATTAAATATAAATAGTGAACTTGGACTTTCGAGATGTCTTTGATAAAATCATTCACAGGAGATCATTAAGGAAACAGAAGCCACAGAATGAATTCTGAAAGTTCTGTTTTATATTAAAAATGGCTACAAGATAGGAAAACAAAGGGTAGATATAAATGTTCATTTCCAATATGGACGAAGGTTAATAATGAGATGCCCTTGGATTCCTACTAACATTGGTGGTACTTGACACATTTATTAAACACTTATTAATGTCCTGAAGAAAAGGATAAATAGAAAAATGGACAGAAGTCCCTTACTGAAAATTATGCAAGTCAAGAATGAAAAGGCAGCCAAGGATTTTATGTATAAACAAACCAGATAATTAGCTAGCATAACAACAAAGGAACAGGAGACCATCTTGAATGGATAAGGAGCTGCTGAGGAAACTTCAGTGGAAAAAAGAGGCTTACAAAAGGTGGAAGCAAGGACAGGTGGCCTGGGAAGAATACAGGGTTGTTGTCCAGGAAGCTAGGGACCAGGTTAGGAAAGTCAAGGCCCAGTCAGAATAAACTTGGCTAGGGATGTGAAAGATAACAGGAAGGGATTCTATAGGTACATTGCTAATGAAAGACAGACTAGGAACAACGTGGGCCCTCTCTGGAAGCTATTGGGAGAACTGTCTACCCTGGATTTAGAAAAGCCTGAGATTCTCAATTACTTCTTTGCCTTATATGCCTAGCAAATACTCTGACTGCACCACCCAAGTCTTGGAAGGCAGACACCTTACTTGGAATATTGTGTACAGTTCTAATGTCCTCAACATAAAAAGGACATGGAAGTGTTGGAACGAGTCCAGAGGAGGGCCATGAGGATGATTAGGGGACTGGAGCACCTCCCATATGAAGACAGGCTGAGAAAGTTGGATCTGTTCTGCCTGGAGAAGTCTGCATGGTGACCTCGTAGCAGCCTTCCAGTATCTGAAGGGAGATTATAAGGATGCTGGGGAGGGACTCTTCATTAGGGACTGTAGTGAAAGGACAAGGGGCAATGTATTAGAACTTAAACAGGGGAAGTTTAGATTGGATATAAGTTCTTTATTGTAAGGGTGGTGAGGCACTGTTATGGGTTGCCCAAGGCAGTTGTGAATGCTCCATCCCTGGTAGTGTTCAAGGCCAGGCCAGACAGAACCTTGGGTGGCATGGTTTAATGTGAGGTGTCCTTGCGCATGGCAGGGGGTTTGGAACTAAATGATCTTAAGGTCCTTTCTAAACCTAACTGTTCTATGATTCTGTGATTCTATAAATTCCTAATGCATAAGGTATATATTACAGCTGGTCATTTTACATTGATTCATGCACAGTAATACCTCCCAAGACAACATCTATCAGGAAGGAAAAGAACAGTTTCATGACAGATGATTTATTAATTCTCCGATGTATATGGGAAAACAAAAAACCTGCAAAGAAAACAAAAATTATTTTCTATTGAAGAAAAATAGAGGATTGAAAATGTATTATTATAATTTTTGTGATATTTTGATGTGCCTTTAGAAAAGTTCTAAGACACAAAAGAGCATGAAGTAAAATAAGATATGGGGATAAGACTTAAAATATTGCAACCATACTTTAGTGATGTAATTGATACAGAAATCACACTGTAAAGTTATTGTTAAATAATAGAAAACATGAGTGACTCAATAATTCATATTACTAGGACAATTTTCACAGAATCAGAGAATCACAAGATAGTTAGGGTTGGAAAGGACCTTAAGATCATCTAGTTCCAACACACCTGCCATGGGCAGGGACTCTTCACACTAGACCATGTCTCCCCAGACCCTGTCCAACAAAGCTAAAAGACAATACATTTAAAAGTCATGCCAAAAATTCTTTGTTTCTTTATATGTCTCTAAACAACCTGCTGTCACATTCCACTTGTTACTGGGATTAGACCATAAGAACAATTAGAAACTCTCTCAATTACAGCTAGAAAAAATTTCATGAAACACTAAAACATCTTTCTAATGGAATAATGAGTGCATAGAACATGTTGCTGAAGAGGACTCTGGAATCTCCATCACCATGTATTGTACAAGCATCTATCAACAATAACACATTGTTGTTTTCTATGGATGTAAGAAAATTAAATGACATGCTGAGTTTTTCTCCAGCTGTATCATCCCATGAATTTGGGCTGCTGTTTTGGCAGCATATTCAAAGCAAACCATTAAAACAGAAAAAAATCTTAGAGTCAACAACCACGCTCTTTTAGTCTAGTAGATCCTAAGCACTCAGAAGCACTCAAAATAATCATGGAGTATGTTTTATGAAAACTCAGCAGGTAGGATTAAAATCCTATAGGAAAGGGGAGTGACTATATTTAACAGGAAAATTTGGAAATGGAAAGCTGTTTCAGGAGAGAAGTTACTTCATATATTTATTGAAGAATTATTACAAGGGAATTTAGTGAAGTGTTTTTCACTATCTCAGCAGGTTTCCTGGTATTATACCTACTAAAGAGCCAGAAATTGGTTTTATAAAGACGAAAACCTCCAATAAAATTTAATAATAATTTGTTTTGTACAAAGAATGCAGTTTCCCTGCAATGCAGCAGTATTTCTGTTTTATATAACTAGGCAAAGCTTTCTTTTTTATACTGCAAAACTTTGAACATTCCACAAGCACAGCCAATACTGTTCCATTTTAAACACATTTCTATGAGAAATTTCATATTTGTTCCTTACCACGTACTCAAGAAATTCCATATTTTAATTAATGGTAAAATGTTGTTACCATTTCCATCAGTGAACACACTGTAGTAGATTTTTTAGATCTGAAAACTTCAAGTAATTTTCAAATTTTGTATTATTTCAGATATGTATGTTAAATGTTATCTGTGTTAACATGAAAAGTCCAAGTGAAGGTGAGTGGTTTGAACAGTTGCATCTCAGAAGGGCTAGCTGAAAGCACAGTTCTGGGAGAACAATCTAAAATGTGTAATATAAAGATATATTGCATATAGGTGTAGCAAATAATAGGTTGCTACAGATTTTGCTATCTTACTTTAAAGAACTTTTCAGAAAGCAGAAGGAAGCTTTGCTGGAAGAAAAATGAATAAACTTTTTCTCGGTTTTGGAATAGTTCGTTAAAGAAATATTTGGTTATTAAAATAATGAAATCTTACTTGGTTTTAATATATTTGTTCTCCAGTAAAACTGTATTTTCTAAGTCAGTTTTTAATTTCTTTTCCCCCCTATGGTAAAAACATATCACAAGACAATTAGGAGCAAAGGCTGAAATATTTAATCTAGACCACCTAAAACAAAGGCATATGAGTCCATACATCATGAGCTGAATAAAAGACTAAATTTGCTGAAGGAAAAATGACCTAAAGTCTCCACTGATTTCCTTGTTGGCAATGAGTTTTTTACTGCTGTTATTTTGTGCACCAATTCTGACATCAACTCTGACTCTCCCAGAATTTCAGTATTGCTTATTACTACTACTCTTACATAGTACTGTTTCCCCTAATGGTACTTTAATGGCATCTTTTTTCCTAGTAATTTATAAATTCTGCCACTATTGTATGATAATGCTATTTTCAGTCAGTTTGTCTTTACCCTGGAAACAAGAGAAACAGCAGTATTTGACAGAACTGCATCAGGGATGGAAATCTAGGCCTCTTGTCTTGCTCCCACTAATGCTATACTTGAAGTGTTGTGTCTGGTGTAGGTTCAAACTCGTGGTTTAAAAAAGAGTTAGGACTGGAGCAATCAGAAGTGTTCCCAGGTTTTCTGATGTTTAGTCTAGACAGTTTCAGCTGTAAAAATCTAGATTCCTGACTCAGTGAGTGGTCCTATTCAGACCGCTACAAAGGTGAGGATGGCTCTCTGTGACCAGACTAAGGTACGCCTTCATGGATTTGGTCTCATGTCTGGACTCTAAATGTAGCAGTATATTCCTTAGACTGCTTCACATCTTTCACCAAAATCAGTAGGAGAAAAAGACTTACTACATTTGTTGCTAGGTGCTAAGCAACTTGCAGGATGTGGCCCTCCCATGTACAGAGAAAATAATCTTTCGTCAAGTTTTAACCTTTCATACACGTTACTAACCAAGAATGGAACAGAAAGTGTAATGCAAGATGTTATGAATAAGAATGTCAAAATTGTCTTTGAGATTTTTCAGCAACATTAGTGTATAGCTGAAGGCAGAATTTGGCCTTAAAATTTACCTTGTTGCTTCCTGACACATGTTGCAACAGCAGGAAAAAAAGGCTCTATCATACAGACAGTTCTCTATTATCATTTGACTCTGCTTAAAAATAATAGATCAAATTCTTCTCTAGAGTACTACTACTGAAGCCAGTAGTCTTATGCCAAGGATGAATTTGACCCAATATTATTTTCAAACTGAGATTAGAGAGCAAGTGAACCAGTAAAACACAATTAAGTCAGTGAAGCACCTACTATCTCCAGTATGCAAGCAATCTGAAAGCCAACATAATGCAGTTCTTATTCACCAGGCATGCAAATAAATCAGCTTTAATGTCAATAAAGTCAGTAATGACAGATTTTATCACTAACTTATAACTAAGCAATAATGACTGGGAAAAAGCAAGTAGCTCACAGCAACCAAAGTGATTTTTTTTTTGTCCAAGGTGAAGCCAAGGGAAACTGAAAAGACTGGCCTTTTCTCCCTCTATTATTAACTGCAAATCATTCTTGTCAAGTTAGAAAGCCAACCATTTTTTTTCCCAGGTGTTGCTCGCTGTTATGGTTTGCCTCATATCATGACCTCCTTCAGAGATGCTGCAGTCCATTTTCCATTAGCCTCTGCATAATACAAAGATGCAGTTTTATCTTATGGGAATTGGGACCAAAAGTGTATTTCTATTTCTCCTATAAATGTAATTACTGTTTTAATTAATCCATCAGCTGTGATCAAAGAAATCAAGGAAATAAAAACACAACTGGAGTACGAATTAACACTTTACAAGGAACAGTCCCACACTGGTACTGTTAGCTGCAGTATAGACTTGCAATAGCTGCATTTCAGTGAAGAATAAAATAAATGTTAGAGGTGATAAGTGCCTTTTTTAAAATGTTTCTAAAATATTTGATTCAGAGGCATAATAAAAATACCAGCTATTATTTTTCTTGATGTGTAGAAGCAAGAGGAACTCGGGATATTAACATTTATAAAACAGTCATACATTTCAGGGGTACTGATAATTTAAAATCACATAGCCACTTTAAAAGCAAAAAAACTTTTTCAACTGTTTATAAAGTTTGATTTAGATGAGTTTGTACATCATTTTTCTGTCTCTGCATCATAACCAAAAAGAGTATATAATTTTTGTTGTGTATGTAGTTGTTCTCTCTATGGGATATGTTTAACAATGGTCGATTGCTGTTTCAGTAGTTTTGGCTGACATTCAACAAATGTCTGTGCAGCTAATGTCTGTGCATTTAGCTCTGTTAGTCCACCCATCTGTCCATCACATCTGCCTGTCCTCTTAAAGGCTGTCATTAAACAACATAACATTTCTCTAACACTCTAATTTCTCTAACATTGACCCTCTTTCTGAATGCCTGGAAGGTAAAAAATGTGGGCTTACAATTGTTTTAAATCTTTTCACAAGTTAAAGTTAAATAAACACATTTTGAAAAAATAAGCAACAAACAATTTCTCTTGCTATTTTTTAATGGCACTTTAATCCATCAAATTTACTGTTAATCAGCACTCTATTGAATTAGCTTGAAAACACAAGGAAAGACCTTTCTCTTATCCTTAAAAATCACACAATTAGTCAATAGACACATAACCTCCAAACTCACTGTTTCAAGAAAAATAACATTAATTAAGCTTAGAATTAATATCTATTTAGGACCACACATTATAGCTGTCTGTTGCAGTTCTAACTTGGGACTGATTGCTTCTACAAACTCTTCTAGCACCTGAGTAGCTTTATGACGTAGAGAGATGCAACAACATGGCTCATAAAAGCACAGGTGCTACTGTGCTAGTGTCTTATATTTTAAATTGATTACATTAACAGAAGAAACACTAAATATTGGATAGAAAATATTTTCTGCATTAGCACAATAAGAAGGAATAAAAACTAGTGAAAGGAAGACTCATGATGTCAAATTTAGTCAATGTATATTTTTTAGGAAGGATATAATTCCATAAAATTGGCAACTTAAGTGTTATAACACTTTAATTTAACATTATAAAGCACTTTCTTCTGCTTCTTGTCTGCAATTCCATCTTCTGGAGAATGTATAATATTGAGAGTAAACCAAAAATCTTTAGATGAACATATGGAATGCTTATCCCACAATGAAAAGGTACTTATTATCTAAAAAACTAATTAGGAAATATTAATACTGTTTTCCATTTCCTTTGAGGTGGTTTGCTATAGAACCTATCCTAAGATTATTTCCTATCCTCAGGACTATTTTCAAAGCATTAAATCAAGTATCTCAGCATTCTAAGCTTTATAGTCAACATTATTTCAGATAGTCTAGGTGCCAGAAGGGTAACCATACATTTTAGGAATAAAGTCATGCACTTCAGAATGAAGCCCTGTGTAAAGCAAAATCAGTTGCTGTTTGCTAATGTCAGGAAAACAAAATATTCATAAGATCTAATTATGCTTTTCCTGCATGATTGTCCTAAGACCAGGCACTCTTCATAAAGAGTGAATAGCTACCAATTCAAAAACAATGGTGAGTTGGGCAGTGTCTATTTTACAAGTGTAATACGCCATACAGAAGCATTCTGGAAGAACCCTTTTTGCCACCTGCCCAGAAGGAGTTGTACCAAAGACACACAGTAAAACATATGTTGTGCTGTAAAATATGATCCCATATGGCCATTTGTGAAAGTAGCCCAAACATTTGCTATTGACACTGCATTTGAACACCCATTCAGTACTCTCTCACAATTTGTGTAGTCTGTACAACTGTCTCTACCACTTACTGACTTTCCTTAAGAAACATTTTGTGCCCTACTCTACGTGTGGGCCTACATGAGCTCATACATGCATGCAATGAGATAACTTGTTGGACATAAGAGGACAGTATTTGTGTCTTGGTATAGTTACAGCTAAGTAAGCTCACTAAAATGTACTGTGCTGCTGAGTGCATGATAAGCGCGTGCAAATGTGTTTACACTTGCACAGAAGCACAAACACAAACACACATTTACTCAAGGAAAAAACCTACATGTTTGACATGTTTTCTTGTAAATTTAAGAAAGCATACCATTGTAATAGAAAGTTAAGCAACAGCTGATAAATTTAATCCTAAGTATAGGCTTTCTGTCTCTACCAATAGTGACAATAGCATCAGAAAGGGCATTATTTATGACCTAGGGTGAGTCCAAAACTGTTATAGGTTACGATTACTACAGCTGGGAATTCTTTCTGTAGGTTACCACTATTCCAGTGGGTAACTAATGTGAATTCTGATACTGATCAGACACATAGAAAAACTAAGAACATAAGTATGCATTTTCCTGGCAAGATCTCATAATCGTGGAAAGACTAAAGAGAATATACTTGACAGCAATTCATGCAGCTATATTAAGCCTTACTTTTCATTATCTCTGTGCTGTATTTCAAGGTTGAAATTTTAGGCAATGTGCTTCAGAAAAACTTAGCTATAGAAATTTCAGCGCCAAGGAAATATCAGGCACTTTTGTGGCACATGACATTCTATGGGAATTCTGATGTTAGACATCATGTTAACATGTATACATGATTTAACAGCTCTATGTTCTTGTTTGTTTGTTCACTTCAAATTATTCCACTGGTACTCTTATGAAGGGTTTTTAGAAGATTAGAAGCCTTACTCTGTTTTTTTGCTCCCCAAGACACTTTGACTAGGCAGAGATAAAAAAATAATGTTATAAAAGTATTTTTCACATTTCTCTTGATAATTTCAGCTTTCAGTTGTTGTAATTTCAGGTTTTTCTCATATTCTTAATAGAAAATAATAAGTTATGCATTGTGCCATATTAACTAATTGTATCATGAATGCATATAATTTGACATGGAGAAGCTAAGAAACTGGGATGTAAAGAAAGGAGCCACTCACTCAAATGTCTCAAAAAAATTTTGATATAAATATTTCAATAAGTTATTCGCAACTTATTTACATTAAATTTATCTCACAACCTTTTGCAATGAGTTTGATATTAGGAGGAAAAAAAACATTTAGGCCTTTAACAAGGGCAGAAGGATCAGAGGAGAGGATGACAAGTACAAACCCTTGTTTTAAAGGAGTAAACATTTAATTATCTCAACTGTCTCAATGTTTTATAGGAAGATAAATCATAATGGCTGTACATATAGGTTCAAATTAATCTCCAGCTGCTCAACAGTAGGAAAATTCTGAGTACTGCTAAATTTTCAATGATTATGTCTTTTTTTTAGGAGGATTAAAAAAACAAGAACATTTCAAGATTCCTTTATGCTTAGAGGTTTTCATGTCATTCTTTCTTTTTCCTTTTGTACTTTTGACTAGCCAGCCTGGTCAAAACTACATTCAAGTTCAGAAACTTTTTTCACTTATCTTGATAATTTGAACCTTTAAAGTTTTAAAGTAAAATATAAGTGTTATCATTAAATGTAAAATCTGGATTATGGAATTTGTACAATAGATTAGATTACAGAAAGCACAGAAATGTCAATGTCTTCAGTGTCTGATAGGAAAAATTGAAAAAAAAATTAAGAAATTATGAGAATATAACCCATGCTTGAGTAAACCTCATTACCTTTACTTCTTCAATGTGCAAAGGTTTGCACAAGCTCAGTTAAGGTGCTTGACTTAATTAGACTGACCTACTCAGTACGTGAAATTAGAGAAAAAAAAAAACAGTGGAACAAGCCAATCCATAAGGAAGGTATTTGCATCTCTGAGGTCAAACAATGCCACTGTCTGTTTCAGGCACAGTTAGAATGAGAAGCACTGGAGAAAGAGGCAGACACCTCCAAAGATTGGTCAACATTACTAAGGTAGAAGTCATCACCTAGAAGTACTAATAATTAGTAACTATAATAATAATAATAATTACTAACTACTGTGTTCTCTTCTACCCTCTTTGCCCTTTTGATTTTTTTTTATTGTTTCCCTTTTGCTGCAATTTTATTTAACAAATTTAGCAGTTCTGTTGAAGAAATACAGAAAACCTTGACTGCTTCTTTATTTCCAAACATATTCACAATAGCTGCAACAAAGTTGAGCTATGACAAGTATTAATTTCTTTTTGGGGTTTTCCCATCCTAGCATGAAGCACCTTTTACAATGTGTCATTGCTCAAACATAGACTTAGCATCTCAAAAATGCCTTCAATGCAGATTTTATTATATACACTGTTCCAAGGGCAGTTTGTCTTTTTCTTTTCTTTTTTTTTACAGATTAAACTTGTTAAAAGAGAAAGAGGAGCTGCTATAGAATTAACATGAGCTAATGAACTAACAGTATATATTATGCATGACAGCAGCAGCTGCTCTGGTGAAACTCCAAACACTGAATCCTCCTAACACAACTTTGGTATCAATGTCAGATTTAATACACTGGTACTGAAAATGAAAGCTGATGAACTCAACTCTTTTGTAATGACATAACCCAGTCATGTTGGTCACCACAGAGAAGGCTGATGAATGACTACAGACCATTTCACATTGTTTCTACAAATACACCAGGTATCATAAAACTAGTAATAACCACCTGAAAGTAAGGAATAGTGATGTCAGTTTAATCAGTTTAAAAAGGAAAAAAAAATGGGTTAAGGTTAGGGTTAGGGTTAAGTTTTCTATGTCACTTTCAGTCAGCAGATAGATTAAATGTATCATGCAAATATTGATATCTAAAGATAGAATGGTTTGGTTTGGGCAGAGACCTTAGAGAACATTCATGTCCAACCCCCCAGCCATGGGCAGGGACACCTTCCACTTGACCAGGTTGCTCAAAGCCCCATCCAAAATGGCCTTGAGCACTGCCAGGGATAGGACATGCACAGCTTCTCTGGAAAACCTGTTCCAGTGCTTCACCACCCTCACAGTGAAGAATTTCTTCCTCATATCTAATCTAAAATACCCTCTTCCAGTTTAAAGCCATTGCGTCTTGTCCTCTCACTGCAAGCATTTGTAAAACATCCCTCTCCATGTTTCATGTAGGCCCCTTTAGGTACTGGAAGGCTGCTAGAAGGTCTCAGAAATTAACAAGTCCAGCTCTCTCAGACTGTCTTTACAGGAGAAGTGCTCCAGCTCTCTAATATGTCTTTTTATTTTTTTCCAATTCTGTTTCTCCTACATTCAAACTTTTTTGGATGATCTGGCAAGATTCAAAGTGTCTGCAGATTCAGAAGGAAAGTTCTACTCTTTGCAGGAGCGGATCACATGAAAAAATTAACCTTTTCATTGCAATTTGAGCATTATCACTTCTGACTGTCAGATTAGATGGTTTTTGTTTGTTTTTATTTAAATAGAAGTAAATACAAATGCAAAGACATGAAAAAATGTGTATATTAAGTATATAAATAAAATTAAAATCACAATGAACATGTAAAATCACATACCCATACATTAAAAAAAATAAAAAATATGTGAGATATTGAAAAAATAAAGCATAAGAAATATAGCCACCCCCAAAGAATATTCCAGAACCACAGAAGTGTCTGGATGCCTTGGCTCTTCTTTCAGTTAAAAACTAGTTACTTACTTTAAAATTCTAGACCTCTGTTTCAGAGCAGTGGAAGGCTTTGCTGAGCTCTTTATAGTACACATCACACACAGGCTATTTTTCTGAGCACAGGTTCAGAGGTATGTGATCTACTGAAGTCAAAGTGCAAAGCACAAATAAGAAAACATGCTTTTGCTTCAGCTACTTTCTCTTCCCTTTTTGTGCTTCCTTATTCAGATGAAGCTATTTGTTCAGTCTTCCAGGTTCAGTCATGCTGTTTGATTTTAAAGCAGAAAAAGACTCTGGGGCCAGAATCACTGGTATCTTTTGTGTTGATGCAAATGAGGTTAGAAGTCAGCTTGCATGTCCAGCCAGGGCATTTCCCTGAATAGGAGAAACTTGGAGTGACATAGAGCTGCCAAAACTTAAAAGTTCCCTGCCCCTCATCTCTGACATGAAGAATAGGCACAGTGAAGAGAGCGTGATCAAAGCATTCACCCTCATTGATTTCCCATAGAAATCTATGTTTAAAGCAGAAGGGATTTAAGCCGCAGTATTTAATTTTAAAGATTAAGCTGAAGCAGCCATGACATTGGTGATGTTGCTTGTTTGACATACAGATTTTACTTCTTTCTTAATAAAATAAAGGGAGGTAGAAAGCTGAACACCCATCCATTGATAGATTAATTGATTAAAATTTTATATGATGTTTTAGATGGCTTACAGTTGCAGGAGTCCTCAGTTTCTGTAGAGCAGTTCTACTGTTCTATGATTCAGTGTTAATTTTTTCAGAGCTAGACATGCAAGGAGTTTCTCTCACCATAAAGCTTTATGGGTTTATAACAGTAACTTCATCAGAATAAAACTCAGGTTTTCCTAGGAAACAATAGTCTACTTTCTTACCGCATACTATCTAGAAGAGATGGTTACCTCATGGTTAGGTTTTGTATGAGACTAATCATGAGTTCCAAATTTCAAACCCCCTTACCGACCTCTAACCAGATATATACTAAATGTATAACCTTGATCATTGGGATCATTTCCTATTGAAACTCATTTTTAGTAAAAAAATAATCAAGATTGCTAAATGCCATCAAAATTTGGTTTTGAAGAACCTGAATTCTCTAATGTAAACATTGGATTAGAAACTATCCAACAAATTTGCCTAGTTACAAACGCAACACAATATTTTATGTTTCATCTCTTGATTATGTATCATCATCTTTAGATTACAGCAGTTGAATGCTTTCAAAAAACATATTGAATAGTCAATTGCTTACTCTTTTCCACACTTTCAATATGTTGTGGTTTGTTTTTCTTCTTGTTTGAGGTTTATTCGAGAGTCTTTGAGTTACCTAATAGTAATCTTGGAGAGCTCTTCTATCATAACTATAAATGTGAACGTTTACCAAATACTCAGGTAGGTAACCCACATACTTTCTGAAATTTTGAATGAGTAACAGTTTTGAAAATATGAATTTCCTTGGTAATGAAGATTCTATTACTAGTTTGTGTAGAACTGAGCAACACATAAATGGGCTTGCATTTAAAAATTGTTATTCCTTTCAGTGAGAAACGAAAAAATAAAAAATATCCTGAAACAGACCAATTGGCATTTCAGATTCATTTATTATTTTATTTCCATAATTCTTGTTGATGATGATAATTGATCACTCCAACAATTTCAAAGATATAATTAATTGGTAAAAGTAATTTAGTTGCCTTTTATGTGAAATATTCTTAATTAACAAAGAACATTTAAATTCATTACCATAATACTGAAGGTCTCACAAATATTAGCTGCAGTTGTGCTCAGTGTTGCAGAGAAACATATTTCTATGAAGAGGCAGAAGGAATAAAAGGAATAAAATGAATTTCAATTAAATGCAAATAATATGTTTCTTTCATTGAAATTTCACTACAAGCATCTTGTTCTACTTGGTCTGCTAGCTAACATCAAATAAATCTAATGGCAGTTTAATATTAGATGTGGCAATGTAATTTAATCTACTTTCTACTTTGGTAAAGCTGGAGCAACAACTTGATTTGGTCTTTCTTTAATCAAATACTGTAATTATTTTTTGCTGTAAAATCAAGAAAATATGATAAGGAAGTGACATACCAAAAGTTAATTGACACAATGACTTAATGAACTGTATTGTACAAAGTGACACTACTACAGATCTTTTCCTGCCTCCATTTCATTACCTAACTTTGCAGGAATAAGGTTCCTTTCTTGAGTGACTGGTAATAAAGCTTCCTCAGGCAGAGGAAGGAGGGAACTTTGCATTTGCCACTTTCCAGGTGAATAGCTGAGTCATTAATGTTAAAAGCAGAAAAGATGTAGGAGGAATTATCTTCTTCTTCAGTGCGTACTGAAATAAAGTCGTAGTTGTTACAGTGGTTAGCATGGAGCTGATGCAACTACCATGTTAAATACTGTCTTAGAAAGACCTCAAGAAATTTAGGAGAAACATTAGTTTCAGGATTCCAAAGTCAAAATTTGAAATGGTGTAAGAAATAAATTTTAAAAAATCAAAAAAGTAGCTATCTTTTTGTCTAACATCTTTTTTATACACATTAAATATTAACATTTCAAATCAAAATTAGATTCAATTTCGACTGAAGTTGTGACCTTCTATAGCTGAAGAAAAAAGTGTTGTTGACAAGATTAATGATATTTGCATGCCAAATGACAGAACTAAAGCTGGAGTACTGATTAAAGATAATTAGTATAATGCCATTTTGAACCTATGTAAAATTTTATAAAATCAACAAATAGTCAGAGTTTGGATATGTTTTGAATCCATAAGCAGTAAGGATGTATTTGCAAAGGTGTCATCATGTTTACTTATTTGTTTGCTTGTGAAGACCATCTTTTTCTTCTGCTTTTCAGTAGTTTTGAGTGCCATGATGACTTCTGCTACAGTTGCAAAAGAAAAATATTTATGAAATTCATCCTTCTATAGTATGTCCTCTTGAAAAAGCAAATAAAACTTTTACCTCAGCTGTTGAAGTAATACTTCACATGTGTTAGTATCTTGATTTCGACTGAATTTGGTATTCTGGGAAGCAGGTCTGACTGAAGCTTTGTACCTGTGCTACTTTTTTCAAGACCTCTCAAAACTTTTCTTCAGACAGGGAATTTATATGGTCTGCCTAATCTGCTTGACCACATATTACCAAAAATGATTGAGAACATAATTACCTTTGACTCTCTAATCACTCTGATGAAAATTGAAGGAAAAACATCAATAAGTTCAAAAGGAAAGCATTGATCCACAGAAAAAATTTTGTCTAAGCACAGTTTCCACAGGAAGTCAGATTAAAAGATAATGAGGAATTTTCCAGAGTAATTTATGCTCTAATTTGATGGTTTTCTCACAGAAATCAAAGGGAATTAACACATACCTAAAGACACAAAGGCTTTGTAGCTGTGAAAATCTAAGTACATCAAAGTAACAAAATATGTAGGGAAAAAAAATGTATTTTATTGGGTGAACTGTTAGTATTGGAAACAGACACATTTTCAGTCATGCTAGACCTTCTGCAAAACACCTTCCCAAATACTCTTGCCAACAGATAGATGAAGCATAAAGAGAAGGTGCCTGTTGCTGTTTATGCCTTCTGATCTGTTTCTGTGTCGCCTAAATATGTGCAAAACTTGTTCTTAATATGAAGGGGGTTAATGGAAATCCTAGTTCTGTTAGTCTTTCAGTCAAATCTTGCTCAGTTATTTTAAAGGTTTTGTACAAATATACTTCAAAAGCATCAGTGGAAGCATTGTGTGTTATCAAGTAGAAATCCTGACCCCAAGGAATGAACACTGCTTTGGAGGTAAACTGTATTTTTGCATGGCTCGTGGCATACATCAACTTCATGTTTTAAACTTCCTCATGGTGCCATAAGTGACACATTTAACTGTGTGCATGTAACCTAATCAACCACAAGAACAACCAAATGAACTCAAAGAAACCTCTCTGTTGCTTTTCTGCTAATGCTTCTTTGTGTCTAACTGCTTTGGGTTTTGATAAAAAAAAATATTAAACTACAAAAAAGTTTTTTTCCAAAATTGTTCTTATCTGTGGAATCATTAACAGAATAGTTAGAAGACATTTAATAGAGGAATATGAGCCATTTATCACCTAATAGAGGAATGTGAACCACTTATCCTACCTCTTCAGAGGTTTATCAAACATTACTTTTCCTGAAATAATTACATTAAGAAGAGCACTGATGAAGAAAACAATATACTGCAATCCTTCTAGACATTTTCAGGCTATAACAATGAATAATGAAAGCAGAGTATTAAAATTATTCTATTAAATTTTACTAATCTTCTACAAAACAGAGAGGGTTGACAGCAACAAGGAAAAAAAATGTGGTCCTTAAAAACAAAATAAAATGCTTTAGAGTAATGCTATTCTGTACAGATGCCAAACAGAATTTACACAGAGTACAGAAACTCCAACACAAATATTTAATGGAAAAAAACTTAATGCATCCTTAGCTCACTAGTCTCACAGGAAATTAATTTTACTGGTAACTAAATAATTAGAAATGGGAATTTGTGAACATCTTTATTAACCTTATATTAATTTGCAAAATGAGAAAAGAAATAGAAAATTTTTATCCCCAAATTACTGTGTATAATATACAGAATAAATCGCAGCTGTAATAAAAAAACTATCTGTTTCTCCCATTTATAAAAACTTATAAACCAAAAAATGTTATAAACCCGGAAGTCAAAAATATTAAATCAAGAAAATTATTACCTTCATATGAAACATTTCACTTCCAGTATTGAGGGGTTAAACCAATAAAAACATACCTTTGGAGACTGAGGAGAAAATGTGTATTCTATTTTCAATTTTTACAGTAATAAGAGATTAGGTAGGAAAACATATCTTCATATCAGGAGATATGTCATTGCAGCTCTACCTTTCAAAGTCTCTAAAGCAGGCTTCCTTGATCTCTGTGAGGAACAGAGACCTGAGGAGAATCTTATAGCTATGGGAGCTTGATCTTGCAAGCTGTCTAAGCATTGCTGTAAGAACTGCAAGTCAAATAAGCACCACTGAACACTTAGGACAGATTGTGAACCATTTAGTCATACTAGTAAGCAATTAGATATCATGTTAGAGCCAATGCTGGCTCCTGTTCGAGAAAACATTTGCGTATGTGCTGAATTTGAAGTCAGTGGGGCTTAAGTATGCCCAGCAGGATTTCCCTGAAATGAAACCCAGAACAAAAATTGATTCTTAGCAAAAGTAGATTCACAATTTGGTCTCCATTGCTTACTAATTTTGTAGGGTAAAAAGATTCCCTAAACTAGAGAAACTAAGACACTGTTAATCACGAAAATAATCCTCTATAATTCTGCCAAATGTACATGACTGAAGAGAAAGAAAAACCTTTATGGTAGAGGGATAGATAGAACCTAGAGTACCTACACTTAAAAACCTTACAGTGACCATATACATACAGGAACTATTTTTAAGAGTTTTAGCCATTTCTACTGTCAACAAAGAGGTGTTCTTGATTATGCTGACGAAAATGGGAGTAAGAGCAGCTGTGCAGAGCAGATTCTGAAAAAAATGCTTTCAAAGTTTCTGTTGAAAAGGCTGTTTCTCAAAGGCAGCTGCTTGATGCCTCATAATGTATTCAAGACACAGCCTCCTTCCTTGGCCCATCACCCTGCTGCACCCTCTCCTCTAAGCTCACTTCACCTGAGTAGATCGTGACAAGAATAACAAAGTGCTGTTCTCCGGCATCCCACAGAAACATCAGCAATGCTTTCACTACCTCTTCAGCTGTACTGCTTCAAAGCCAAGCTCCTGGTTATAGACTGTATTTGCTGAAAGCATCAGGTACCAGCTATCTGTTTACCTTCCTTTCATTCCTCCCTGCTGCAATTTCTCTTTATGACTAAACGACTTCTGTATGAGAAGTGCCTTGCTACTGCTCAGAATTTTAATACAGTGCCTGAGATCTTTCCTCCATTGAAAGTCTCAGAGGATGGTATTAATATCTAAATAATTTAAAGTATCTTTGCATTCAGCAAAGGTGCTACCAGGCAAATTACAACTGAGTCTATTGGCAAATGACAAGATTTATCATCAAGATCTATTGAAAGATGTCTATGACAGCAATTTACCATCATAATACAATTTAAAGCCCTCTGCTTCCTCCATCAGTTACCTGAGATAAGTTCTAGCCCCTACTATTAAAATCCCTGCTTTTAGTCGGGCCACACAGTATTCTGTCTGCATAGTTGGTACAAGAGCTAGAAGATGTGCCCTGAGATTTCTGAAATATCAGTAACCTTTATCCTGGTCACCTGACAAGTCCTCTTACACTTTTCATCAGTTCCAGAATGCTACTACATCAACGAATAATTATTATGGTTTTTTAAAACACACTAATTCAAAATGTTTTAAAATAAAAAAGTATCACAGTAAATTAGAACAGTAAAACCTATAGATCTGCAAGTCATTATAAATAACATTTGAAATATGTACTTCTGCTGCAAACGTTCTTTATGACTTTCAAAGCTTGTAGTACCCTTTTATAAACATTCTTCAAGATCTGAGCTAAGTAAAGAAGAGTTTTTAGTTTTTTAGTAGAGCGAAGTCCTTTAGAGAGGGTTTCCTTTTTTTTTACACTAATGGGAGAGCTTCCTCGGTTGTGTTATTAGCACATCTCAAGCAGTTAGAATGGAAAAAGTTCCAAATACCCATGCAACCTGTGTCATAGAACTCCATCAGACTTGTTTGGAGAAGGGCTGAGTGTTATTAAGAATGATTTGGGCAGTAAGCAAACTGCAGACATGAATAGAAACAGAAGAGCTTAAGATGTTAAACAAATCTTACATTCAGCAAATTTGCACTCTGCTAAAGATTAATTATTCTCTAGGATGCAGTTCAGAGCCTCTCTGATGAAAAAACATGTGTTGTAACATTCAGAAAATGATCACACTGTGCCTTTAAAACTTGCTGTTTCAGGCTTGTACAGAGGACATTCAGGCAACTGTGGTTTAGTTTTCTCAACAAGGGACTGAAAAGGTTCTCCTAGATCCTTTCTGCATCAAGAAATCACACTGGAGTATATGCTGGCACTTTGAATCACGAGATAAAAGTGCCTGACATTTCCAGAAACTGAAACAACCAACCATTCTAGCTATTTTTCTGCAACATCTTACCATTTCTTTAGAATGCCATGGCAAATCTACATGTTTACTGTGGTATATTATTTCACCTCTCAGAGGAAAAATGAAACATGGGCATTTACAAGAGGAAAATATAATTAGCAGGGAGTATTCTATCTGTGAGCTCATAAAAAGTGGGCACATAAAAAGAATTAGATTATTTTCTCCCACAAATCACATATTTTAAAGCAGTGTATTTTATATCCAGTCCTCTCCATTGTCTGCCATTTTTCATCTTTACTCTTGCTCAGATACACTGTTGCCACTCTCTAGATAAAGATCTTTTTTATGGGGATTCTGCAGTGTCAAAAGAAAAATATACAAAAATAATGGAACTCATCCCTCTAGGAAGAAAAACAATCAGCCTGAAGGGTATTCTTCACAGATGTTGCAGGAACAGTCCTCCCTACAGTGAGGACACAATTTCTGTTGAATATAAATGAAGCATAACTCTTGACAGTAAAAACATTATTTTTTCAGGAAGAAAGAATTAAAAATCACTGAAAAGAATCAGATAGTAGCAGGACTCAGTTATAAAGATAATCCTCTCTCTACAGAGTCCTAGGCACTCAGAATAGCAGTTGTAGTTTCTCAGAGCAAATAAGATTTTCAGGCTTCTAAAATTACTGTTTTATTTTTTATTGCCAAGATTTTCCTCTTACAAGCTACAATGGGCTGGCCATTGATTCCAGAATTACTTTATTGTATAATTTGGGAGGACTCATTGGATCAGACTCAGCAGTCAGAGGCATCAGTTTGAACAGCTGTTGCAGAAAATTGTATTCCTACTTTGATTAATCCTGCACTGGTTTTTTTTACAGCTACCCTCGTTATGCATGACAGGTATCCAAACGATCAAACTTCTAGAGTCAGTAGCAACCACCTGAGCTATTGTCAGGAGAAACCTCAGGAATGATTGAAAGTATGTGGGACAAAAGAATTTGCTTCTCAGGGAGAAAAATTTTCATGAAGTCCTCCTCTACTCATGCATTCATTGCAATATGCAAGTTTGTTTCTAACAGCTCAAGGTTTCTCTGCTCATTTTCAAAACACCTTTCACATGAAGAAAAATGGAATAAAAAAATACATTAATAGTACTAGATATGTTGTAACAGTTGAGTAAGGGAGCTTAAAAGCCAGTGTAATGCACTCTAAAGCCCTTATTCTTTTATCAGTGATAGAAGTAATAAAACCACTACGATCAAATAGGTAGCAAAAGCTTGAATGTTCTACTCTTCAGCTATTCCCAGAGCCTTAAGGTGACTAGATATGCTGCTTACCTCACCTGGCATCAGTCTGGATCAATTTAAAACCTTATAAAGGATCCCAATTTTAAAAAAAAAATCAGAATTCCCACTCATGAAATCAGACAGATACCTTTCAAAAACTGCACTGTATTGTCACAAAGCGAAGTCTGATCTGTGGGCTACCTACCATTGAAGTAGGGGCAGCAGTTTGTATTACAATTGATGAGTATTATCTAACACATGGTCTTAGAAATATTTTTAAATCTCAGGTGTTTCTTGTTATATTACAAGGGGCAGAGAAAAGTGTGGTCACAAAACTGGACTCTGCTTTAGTCCCTACTGCCTAGCATTACAGCTGAAATCAGATACAACAGCTGTAGACACTCACAGCAAGGCCTGAAAGCAGAAACTGCATCAGCAGCACACAGCAGTACTGTAAAAAGAAACAAGGAGAGCTCATAGAGGGTAAATCTCTGTTAAATTGCACTTGGGCACCCACCTGCCAGCCTGACAAGGAGCTACAAGCGGTTTGCTGCCTTCTGAAAGCTAAGGTCCAAAATATTGCTGAGAGGGTGACACAACTTGTCAAGAGCATGGACTACTATCCATGCTGCTCTTTCATGTAGGCATGAATGACACCACAAGCCTGAACCCGGGCAGAATCAAGAAAGGCTGTGAAGTCCTGGGGGTGCAAGTAAAAAACATTGCTGCCCAAGTTATCTATTCTTTCATTTTACTAGTTACAGGAAAGAGTGAAAGCAGAAATAGATGCATAATAAAACTCAGCTTCTGGCTTCGAAGTTGGTGCTGTCAAGTTTTGGCTTTTATGACAGAAAAAAAAAAAAAAGCCTGCTAGGGAGGGACAGGATCCACCTGTTTAAATGTTCCAGCATTTAATGGGTGGCTACAGAGAACATAAGAGTCCTTTTTACAAGAAGTAACACGGAAAAGACAAGGGGTAATGGTTACAATGGGTACAATGGGAATATTCCAATTGGACACAAGAGGAAAATTTTTCACAATGCAGGCAACCAGACATTAGAATAATCTCCCTAGGGAGCTGGTGGATTCCCCAGCACTGGACACTTCTAAGATCTGGCTGGATAGATTGCTGAGCTGTCTTGTCTAGATTGTGCTTTTGCCTAGAAAGGTTGGACCAGATGACCCTTGAGGTTTCTTTCAAACCTGGTATCCTGTGAGTCTGTGGTTATCACATAGTGAAAGTAAAATAAAGATTCATTTGTTTAATCCATGATCTATATTTACTTTTTGTAGTGGTTTAAGCCCAGCTGACATCCTAGAACCACACAGTCATTCACTCACTCCACACCACCTTCCTCCCAGTGCTCCCAGAGGGATGGGGAGGAGAATTAAAAGAATGTAACTCCCACGGGCTGAGATAAGAACAGTCCAGTAACTAAGGTATAACACAAATCACTGCTGCTACCACCAATAATAATAATGATAAGATAAATAACAAGGGAAGAGAATACAACCACTCACCACCTGCTGACTGATACCCAGCCTGACCTGAGCAGTCATCTAGCCCTTCTGGGTGACTGCCCCCAGTTTATATACTGGGCATGATGTGCTGTGGTATGGAATACCTCTTTGGCTAGTTTGGGTCAAGTGTCCTGTCTTTACTTCCTCCCAGCTTCCCCTCCTCCCAGGCAGAGCATGAGACTCAGAAAAGTCCTTGGTCAGAGTAAACACTACTAAGCATCAACTAAAAACATTGGTGTTATCAGCGCTGTTCCCAGGCTGAAAGTCAAAAACACAGCACTGCACCAGCTACTAAGGAGGAGGAAAATAACTGCTACTGCTTAACCCAGGATGCTGTTAAAGAGTTCTCAATTAAAAAATCAGAAAGCAGCCAGAGGTTTTTTATACTGAAAAACTGCATTTTCCAACACAACAGTAAAAAACACAAGAAAAACTGTGTTCAAAGAAGAAAGCAAATGCTACTTCCATTCACAGCAAAGTGTGAACAGGAAGAAGTGGATACTACAAATAAAATTACTAAAACCAGCAAGAAGAATGCACTTCAATGCATTTTACAGTTTTACAGCACTTTATCCAGGGTGGCTGGAAGCTTTCTAAAGCTACAGATTTTCTACTTATTTTACTTTACAATATTCCTGCAGGTAAGCAGACGAGGTTCAGAGTAATTATGGCCTGGTTTTCAATGGTTTCAGGGGCTTGCAATTCCTACTGTAATCATGAGAATTGAACGGAGTTGATGAGGAAAGCAAGAACAGAAGCTGAATTACAGTTTAAGTCATCTGTCTACAATAGTAACATCGACAGAAACGGTATTCACACACCTCACCCCTTCAATCAGGCAATAGTTGGATAAAACTGAGTGCAAAGTGTTTATGTGAGTAAGGAACATCAAATGGTGGGGGTGTTCTCCCTCCTAGTACATGACACTTATGCAAGATAAGCTTCTTGACAATCAATATTTGACCTGTATCTGCAGATTTGACTCTGAGACCTGTGATTACACACTCTTGGCAGCTTTTCATTTCAATTACTTTTATTTATTTATTTTAGTAGTTAAGGGATTTTTGGCACCATGCACAGCAGTTATCCAGATGGTCATCAGTTGTAAGGTCAAGCAAAATAAAAAGACTTTTATGCATTCCTTCCCTGAAAGCTAAACGGTGACTGTAATATTGACTCTCTTATGATATATTAAAAAATTATCTATTTTTAGAACTGTAATTGTAAAATAAGACCAGAAGACTGAATTACTCTTGGGGAAGATCCATTTATTCTGAAGCGGATGCTTGTATCTTTTTGCTCCTTGAAAAGCTCTGATCTAATGATACATTATATTTGGGTACTGTATGATACTATGAAACAGCAAAACAAGGGCTTACACTACTTACACTTTATTCTACTGAACTAATTTGCTCATATTATTAGCATTGCAAAATAAATTGATGTTGTACTGATAACATACTAGTCATTAACTCTAATAGAAGACATTTAAAAATTATATTACCTACTTTAAGTGTCCAAAATTAAAATTAGAATTACATTCTATCAATACACAGGTCACTTCTTTAATCATGGGGAAGCAGATAATACACAGAATCTTTTTAATTACTTTTTATCAAGCTATATCTTACGTATATCTTACAAGCTACATCTTACAATTATTAGCTTCTATACTTGGCCCCATATTCAACAAAACATTGAAGTCACTCTTTTTGAGGAAATCATTATATAATTATTTTGTATCACGGAAGTAATTTATGAGATGCGAAGTATTCAGTTCACCAGGACTTTCAGCATTTCACTGAAGCTGAGTCTTTTCTGCTCAAAAATGTGCACTCTCATGAGAGGTAAAGCAAAATAGACAGTTTCTTCTTCACATTTCACTTGCTAACAAACAGATGTACTGCACTGAAAAATGCTTTACTGTAGTTAATATTTATCTTCCTAACATAAAGGAAAAGAACTATATAGCTGAATAAGTAATATAAGTCATTGTCATTTTTAATCTACACTTTGAAAAATGTAGGCTGCCATCATATGCTGGGTGTTGACCTGGAATCAGAGGTGAGTTCTATCAAGTGCAAGTAATAAGGCGTGTAATTCCATCTCAGCTTAATGTCATCTATATCCAACACACAGTGAAACCAGTCTCCTTCACTACTCTGTCTCCTTGGTTTCACCCTCTTCCCTCTGCCAATAGTCACATTTTAGAGACTAGAGCTGGACTCCTTTAGGAAGGTGATCCAGCTCAAATCTAACTGCCAAAATATAAACAAATAGTACCAAAGGAAAGTAACCTTATTATGTTTTAATAGCGAATTTCCACAAGGCAATGCAGCTGTGGTAATGCATAGTGCATTACTGCATAATGCAGTCAATATTTCAATTAGGCAGCTTTTGCCTTAAGAATCATAAATGACAAACCAAAATGTAACTAACAGTGTAATGACCACTGTAAGCTCAGCATTTATGTAAACACACAAATATACTTTGTGTATTTTGATTGTATTTAAGTATGCTGCATATTAAGCATAGAAATTGTGAAATATGTTCACAGCTGTTCCATTAAACAACTGTTCAGATAACATAAAAATTACTGACAGTATTACAGTAAATTTTAAGGTTCTGATGCAGATTTTAAGTGTGTCTTCTAAAGAGTGTTTCTTCGAACTCAGACTTAAATCCATTGATACATCATGCATTTTATTGAACAACAATCTTCATGGAACTGTTTGGTATCAAAATCCTATTGTAAAATGATTTTCAAAACACAGTAAAAATTCTGTTCTAAAACCATGTAAAATAACCTGCTTATGTTAAGGATCCATTTTTTATCATATGTTAGGGCTGTGTTTCCCTGAATACATTTTCTAACTTTATTCTGGGGATCAAGTAGAACTTCTATTGCTATTCTTGTTTGGTTTTCCATAATTTTTTTCATTATTACACCTTTCAGTCTAGTTTTCCTGTGTTTCTGAGGTAAGAGTTTGAACAGAGATAGAAAATATCTTTTCAAATCATTGCCTTGCAGGTATTAAGTGAAAGTAAATTTCTAAAAAATATGCATTTATGATGGCATGTGGGTTAAATTTCACATAAAGGCTCTATGCAGCTTCGAGTCGAGTATGAATTAAAAATCGAAGCACAAAGGAGTAACTAAAAAATCTGAGCATTTCCTGTTTTAAGATGAACAATATATTGCTTTGATGCCTTGACAGCATGAAAAAAATATTTAATTTGTTTGCCCTTAGTCTATGTTTGAGAAACACTGCAAAGACCAATTAGTACTGACGTTTGTCTTCCCTGAAACAATATGTACTTTTGAATTTATTTAAGAAGTCCTTTTATGGAATGTTTTTTCAATTTAGTAACTAATATTTCCTCAGGACCAAAATAAGGAGACTTCAGCAGCTCTAATAAAATATTTATGCGTGCTAAATTTTTAAACATCATTTAGTGACAGCTTCAAATAAAAATATGCCAGCCACTTTTTCAGATAAGGAACAGAGTCATATATAAATGGACTTAGATGTTTTCTGCTAATGCTACTGGTGTACCTGGCAGATGTTATGCACATGTTCTTTTTTAATACAATTTTCTGCTATTCATATATAGTGTCCTACTGAAATGATGTTAATTTCTATCGAAGAATGGTAAAAAATATGTACTGAAATGTTCTGTGTGCATATTTATATGTATTTATTATATATATATGCAATTAAACATACATAACTAAACAATTTTATGCTGCTAACTCTAAGAATTCCTCAAAGCCATTCTCCCTGGAACTGGGATTACTTTTTCAGTTAAAGATATGCTATTACATGCCAAGTACAAACATAATGGTTATCAAATAATTTTTATATATGTTATAGCAAGGACTGCAGCCTTATTTCAAGGCAAATTAAAAAGCCATACAGCAAGCACAGCAGGTAAATACAGAAAAGTATTATTCTCTGTACTTCCCTATGATGTCATCTGAGCTAGCCCCTACCATCAACAAACTAACTGGGTTGTTTTCCTTTTATTCAAAGGGCAATATGGATACCTGAGTCAGTTCCTCAAAAGAAAAACAAACAAACAAACAAAAAAGTGCAGAGCACGTACCACTTGTACTAGAGGCTGGACTTTGAGCCTGGAAAGAAACAGTCACACAACCTATGAAATGCGCCACAGCAAACTCAGTCATTTTATTCCATCTTTTGAACTGTTTCTACCAAATTTCACCATGCCAAGTCTCCTTGCCAAGCATTTAGTTTCAAAACTGGAGACATTTCAAGCTCTGAAAATGTATAAGCCTCTGCAATATGCAGTCTCCTTGTTCACTATGCTCCCCCAGACTTCCTATTTGGTCTGAATACAATGAGTGTTCAATTTGCACTACCAATGTCTAGACAACTCTAAACTTTCACTACCATTTCAAATCAGAATGTGAAAATAGATAACAGGGCTTCAGCTGGTAGTTGTAAACTTTTATGAGAAAAGTTTTGGGTGATGGGCATTCTTAATAGAGGAATCTTCCCTAGGCCTTAAACATTCTCTTGCTCAGTGTTGTGGTTTAAGCCCAGCCGACAACCCAGAGCCATGCAGCCTTTCTCTCACTCTCCCTGTATGTGGAGGAGAATCAAAAGAATGTAACTCCCACGGGCTGAGATAAGAACAGTCCAGTAACTAAGGTATAACACAAATCACTGCTGCTACCACCAATAATAATAATGATAAGAAAAATAACAAGGGAAGAGAATACAACCGCTCACCACCCACTGACCGATACCCAGCCAGACCTGAGCAGTGATACATGGGCTTCTCAGGAGTGCATAGGTCTTTTCTGGTTTTTGTTTGTTGGTTGGTTTGATTTTTTTTTTTTCTAGATAGGAGTAGGAGTAGCTTACAGCT